>NC_133660.1:212797086-213136641 GCF_037893015.1 Macrotis lagotis | reverse complement strand
GGTCCTTTGTAAACTAACTCTATTGTGTCAATCACATACTACATTTGGCACTCTGCCATAGACTGATATGATATTGGCTTTGTTCTCTAAGGTAGTAATGGAAATAGGAAAAGGAAAATATTTAAGGCAAAAAGAGATTAATTTGAAGTAGGGGTTTAGGTGCAGTACTATTTAGTGAGGAAGAAATCATTTCACAGGGAAAGGAATGAAAGGTTCATTAAATATATATTTTATATGGAAACATCATAGAAATAGAAGATAAGTTCCCATATGAATGTACTCCAAGGTTCTGTCTTCAGTCTTCTACTCTCCAAAACCTTCCTTTTCAGAGTCTATCAGCTACCATGGGCTCAATTATCTTGATGTAGATAACTGTCAAACTTAATTTCTCTCCTGAACTATTGTCCAATATTACCAAATACTTGTGCCCCTTAGTGCCCCTTTATGTTTCAAATTCATTATGACCAACAGAAAACACAGTATCTTATCCCTAGATCTGCTGTTCTTCCTCCAAATATGCCTATTCCTATTGCAGGTACCACCATCTTTCTAGTTACTCTGAAATATGGTATCAAAATTTTTCTTATTCCTTCTTTTTTCCTCATTTCTCACATTTTGTTTATGAATCTTGTAAGTCCCATCTCTAGAACATCTCTTGTTTCTTCCCCCTTCCCTCCACTTATATCACCACTAGCCTTGGGCAAGCCCTCATTATACATCCCATTTAATGTCCTTCAGAGAACCTACTGCATTTTTTTATGTTTATTGGTATCTTTTTTTTGCATCACCTAGATTTATTTCTCTTTTCCATCTTGTGCCTCTTCTCAGAAAATCACTTTTTATCCTATAATTTCTTTAAAAGAAAAAAGAGAATTAAGTAAAAATCAGCAAAACCAATCAATACAGTAAATAAATATGATGATATATATACAATATTTTATATCAATGGATCTACTTAACTCTTTAAAGGAGTATGTGGGGAGGGAGGAATGTTTCCTTATATCTCTTTTAGGGGCTATCTTTGCTTTTATAAACTTGCAAAATTCATTTTTAATTATTTTGTAGTTGATTTTTACATTTGCATTGTAGTCTTTACATGAGGGCAGCTAGATAGCACAGGAGATAGACTGCTGGACTCATCTTCCTTAATTCAAATTTCTTATCAGATACTTAATAGCCATGTGACCTTGGGCAAGTCACTTAACCCTTTCTTTTCTTCAGTTTTCTCATCTGTTAATTAAGATGGAGAAGGAAATGGTGAGCTATTCTCATATCAATGTCAAAAAAAACCCTCAAAGGGGGTCAAAAAGAAGTGCATATGACTCAACAATAGCTGAAAAAGCCATTATACATGTTGCTTCCTTGGCTCTATTTACTTCTTTTTGCATTGGTTCACCTAACTCTTCTTATACTTTTTAGTATTCATCATATTCGTTGCTTCTGTTTTAGTTTTTTAATTGATATTTTATTTTTCTAATTACCTGTTATAAAAGTTTTTCACCATTTAACCACATGCATATGCATATTTTTATGTTACATGATTTCCTTCCATCCTCTCTTCCCACCTTCCTCCCTTCTGCAGCAAACAGTGAACATGAACATTGTACATACACATTTATGTATATATAACATGTTTACAGATTAGTTATTTTCAGCATGATGGATTAGGATTAAGGGAAAATAAATAAATTCATGAGATAGGAAAGAAATTCATAAGAGAAATTATTAAAAAGTTATTGTAATGTTCATTCAGATTCTGTAGGTTTTTTTAAATTTTGTTTTGTTTTTCTTGCTCTGGATGAGGATAACATTATCCATTGTTGTCTCCTAAGGCTGTCCAAGCTCTTTGACCTGTTGAGAGGAGCTGCATCTGTCAAGGTTGATTAATTCACAATGTTGTTCCTAATGCATACAATGTTCTCTTGGTTCTGCTCCCTTCACTTAGCTTCAGTTCCTATAATTTATTCCATGATTCTCTAGAGTCCTACCATTCATGCTTTCTTATAGAACAATTCCATAACATTGATATACCATAACTTGTTGAGCCATTTCCCAATTGATGGACATCTCCTCATTTTCCAATTCTTTGCCACTACCAAAAGAGCTGCTATGAATATTCTGGAACATGTGGGACCTTTCCCATTTTTTATGATTTCTTTGGGATGTAAGCCTAGTGTTGGAATATCAAAGAGTCTGATCAATTTTGTTGCTCTTTGGGCATAGGTCCACATTGCTCTCTAGAATGGTTGGATCAGTTCACAACTCCATTAATATTCTGAATCATCCCACAACCTCACCTCATTGATTATTTTCCCTTTTTGTCATTTTAGCTAATCTGATAGGTGTGAGGTGATATGTCATTGAATTTGCATTTTTCTAATCAGAAATGATTTGGAACATTTTTTCATATGATTATATATAGCTTTAATGTCTTCATTTGAAAATGGTCTGTTTATATCCTTTGACCATTTATCAGTTGAGGAATGACTTATAATCTTATAAATTTGATTAATTCTCTGTATATTTTATAAATGAGACCTTTATCAGAACCTCTAGCTATGAAAATTATTTCCCAAGTTTCTGTTTTACTTCTAATTTCTGCAGAATTGGTTTTATTAATGCAAAATATTTTTTATTTTAATATAGTCAAAATCATCCATTTTGGAATTTATAATGTACTTTATTTCTTTTTTGGTCATAAATTTCTCCCCTTTCCATAGATCTAACAGATAAAGTATTTTTTGGTCTGTTAATTGGTCTATGACATCATCCTTTATGTCTAAATCCTGTATGCATTTTGACCTTATTTCAGTATCAGGTGTGAGATGTGGGTCTATGCCTAATTTTTGCCATACTGTTTTCCAGTTTTCCCAACAATTTTGTCAAATAGTGATTTCTTATCCCAGAAGACACTGTCTTTGGGTTTGTCAAAGAGTAGATTACTGTAGTCAGTTATTACTATTTCTTTAGAAGCTATCCTCATCCACTGATCCATTACTGTATATCTTAGCCAATACCAGATGTATCACCTTCCTTTATAGTTTTTTCTATCAGTTTTCTTGATATTTTTAACCTTTTGTTACTTTATTACTATTTTTTTAGAACTCAGTAAAATAGTCATTTTGTAGTTATTTGATTATTATAGCAGTGAATAAGTAATTTAATTTTGGGTAAAATTTTAATTTTTATTATATTAACTTAATATTATATTATATGAGTTTAATATTATATTTTATAAGCAAATGGCATTTTTTCAATCATTTAAATCTGACATTATATAGGTAAGAAGTACTTTCTAATTGTATTCATACAGTTTCTGGGTTTTCCTTGGGAAGTAGATTCCCAAGTATTTATTGTTGTCTGCAGTTACTTTAAATGGAGTTTCTGTTTCCATCTCTTGCTCTTGGGCTTTGTTTCATATATATAGAAATGCTGATTATTTATGTGAGTTTATTTTTTTATCCTGAAACTATGCTGAATTTTTTTAATTGTTTCAAGTAGCTTTTTACATGATTTTCTTAGATTCTTTAAATATACATATACATATATATATGTATATATATATGTATATAATTTGCAAAGAATGAAAATTTTCCTTCCTCATTGCCAATTCTGATTCCTTCAATTTCTTTTTCTTGTCTTATTATGAAAGCTAACATTTCTAATGGTGATATTAGGCATCCTTGATTCACCCTGATCTTGTTGGAAATGCTCTTTGTTTGTCCTCATTACAGAAAATATTTGGTTTTAGATAGATACTGCTTATAATTAAAAAATACTCCATTTATTCCTTCTCACATGATTTCTATTGGTTTTGTAATTGATATGCTCAATTGAGTATTTTCTTAATATTGAACCATCCCTGCCTACCTGGTATGAATCCTACCTGATCATGGTTTATTAACCTAGTAATCAATGTTCATTAGGGAAGTTGGTCTATGATTTTCTTTGTCTGTTTTGGTTCTTCCTGGTTTAGGTATCAGCAACATATTGGTGTCACAAAAGGAATTTGACAGAACTCCTTCTCCTATTTTTTAAAATAGTTTATGTAGAATGCGAATTAATTGTTCCTTAAATGTTTGGTAGAATTCACCTGTAAATCGGTCTGAACCCAGAGACTTCTGTTAATCTGAACAGTATATAGCTTTGTAAATATTCATCCATTTCACTCAGGTTATCAAATTTATTTGCATACAGTTTGATAAAATAGCTCCAAATTACCTTTTTAATATTTTCCTCATTGGTGATTAGTTCATCCTTTTCACTTTTGATACTGGTAATTTGGTTATTCTATTTATTTTTAATGCTGATTAACCAAAGGTTTATCTATTTATCATTTATTTATTTATTTATTTATTTATTTATTTATTAGGTCAATGTTTTCTTGCTTTCAATTTTATTAATCTCTCCTTTGATTTTCAGAATTTCTTATTTAGTATTTAACCTGGGATCATTAATTTGTTCTTTTTCTAATTTTTTTTTAGTTGTATACCCAATAAATTGACCACCTCATTCTCTATTTTATTTATATAAGCATTTAGAGATATAAAATTTTCCCTAAAAATTGCCTTAACTGCATCCCATAAATTTTAGTATGATGTCTCATTGTTATCTTTTTTAATGTATTTTTTATTATTTCACTGATTTTTTTGTTTGATCCACTCATTCTTTAAAAATTAAGTTATTTAGGGGCAGCTAGGTGGCACAGTGGATAAAGCACCAGCCCTGGAGTCAGGAGTACCTGGGTTCAAATCCAGTCTCAGACACTTAATAATTACCTAGCTGTGTGGCCTTGGGCAAGCCACTTAAACCCACTGCCTTGCAAAAACCTAAAAAAATTAAGTAATACAATTTCCAATTAACTTTTGGTTATCTTTCCATGATACTTTATTACATTTTTTAAACTGCATCATGATCTGAAAAGTATGTATTTATTATTTCTGCCTTTCTGCATTTGATTATAAGGTTTTTATACCCTAGTATGTGGTCAGTTTTGGAAAAGGTACCATGTACTGTAGAGAAAAAGGTATATTCTTTTCTATCCCCATTAAGTTTTCTCTAAAGTTCTATCATACATATCTAAGTTTTTTTTTTTTAAGATTTGATTCAGGTGTGACTAGGTGGTACAGTGAATAGAGCACCGGCCTTGTAGTCAGGAGTTCCTGGGTTCAAATCTGACCTCAGACACAATAATTACCTAGCCATGTGGCCTTGGGCAAGCCACTTAAGCCCATTGCCTTGAAAAATCTAAAAAAAAATAAAAAGATTTGATTCACCCTCTTAACTTCCTTCTAGTTTATTTTGTGTTTAGATTTATGTAGTTCTGAGCGAGGGAGGTAAGGTCCCCTATTAAAGTTTTGCTGTCTATGTTTCCTTCTATTTCAGTCAGCTTTTCTTTCAGGAATTTGGACACTAAACCACAAGGTGAATACAAGTTGAATAATGATAAAGTTCATTGCCTATGGTGTCTTTTAAAGATGTAGTTTCCTTCCTTATCCCTTTTAATGAGATTGATTTTTGCTTTTTGCTTATCTCAGATCAGGATTGCTAAACCTGATTTTTTTTTTACTTCAGCTGAAGCATAATATATTTTGCTCTAGCCTTTTACCTTTATCTTGTGTATATCTCTCTCAGCTTCAAATGTGTTTCTTGTAAATATCATATTAAAAGATTCTGGTTTTTAATTGATTCTCCTATGTACTTCCATTTTATGAGAAAGTTCATCCCATTCACATTTACAGTTATGATTACTAATTCTGTATTTTACTCTCTGCTATCTTTCATAATTTATATTTTTTCCTCTTTCCTTTTATTCCTCCTCACCAAAGTTTTACTCCCTTTCCCCTTTAACTTTTTAAAAAAAATTAACTTTCAGCTTCTTTTCACCTTTATCAACCCGTCTTCCCTCTTCTTTCTGTTTACCCTCTTCCACACACACAAACACTTCCCTGTAGAGTAGGAAAGGTTTTTAAACCTAAGTGAGAATGTATCTTATTTTCTCTCTGGGCCAAATCTATTGAATAGAATTTACACAGTGTTCACAGACCTGTCAATCAGCAAGTTGATTCAGTGATTGCTTGATTGTTGATATACCTCAATAGTCACTAAGTACCCTCCCCTCTTCTGTCTCATTAGAAATACACTTCTCAAGAGTCATGAATCACAACAAATTATAATCATTTTGTATCTTATCCTCTTTTCAGTTACCCTCCAATGATACACAATCCTTAGGCCTCAAAGCTTTATGCAAAGCCAAATCATTTCATGAACTGCCCTCCCAAGCATATTGTTTCCCACACTCCCTGTTAAATAGGTTGCCAACCTCTGCCCCTAAAGTCACTTCTCCTTTAATAAACTAGAGTCTCTAAGTGTTCTAAGTATCGGGACACTCTAAGGGTCTCTCTTAAGAACTTTACAGTTGATTGTAAGGTATGGAAAATACTGACTCTGGATCACCCAGCATAGGATGCCCTTATCACAGAAAGTGCTTAGCTTTATGAGTAAGAAGTTTAGAGTAAACACCCCAGCTTCTCTTTTTGGGCTTTTTGTCTCAAAATAGTGAGTTTTTCTTGTTCAATAGAAAGACAAGAACCAACAATACTCATATCCTTTAAATTCAGTCTCTTCAATTATATTCAACCCTTTAACTTTCCTAAGAGAAATAAAATTCTCAGGAGTTACAAATGTTATGTCTTCACTTATAGGTTTACATACAATTTGATGTACTTTTTTTCTTTTATTAAAGATTTTATTTGATTTTACAATTTTCCCCATCTTACTTCCTCCCCTCCCCCGGAAAGCAATTTGTTGGTCTTTACTTTGTTTCCATGTTGTACATTGATCCAAATTGAGTGTGATGAGAGAGAAATCATATCTTTAAGGAAGAAATAAAAATTATCAGAGATAACAAGATCAGATAATAAGATATCAGTTTTTTTCCCCTAAATTAAAGGGAATAGTCCTTGAAATTTATTCAAACTCCATAGTTCTTTATCTGGATATAGATGGTATTCTCCATTGCAGACAACCTAAAATTGTCCCCTCATTGTAGCACTGAGGGAATGAGCAAGTCCATCAAGGTGCTGTTAGGGTGTACAGTGTACAGTGTACAGTGTACAGTGTTTTTCTGGTTTTGCTCATCTCACTCGGCATCAGTTCATGCAGATCCCTCCAGGCTTCCCTGAATTCCTGTCCCTCCTGGTTTCTAATAGAACAATAGTGTTCCATGACATACATATACCACAGTTTGCTAAGCCATTCCCCAATTGAAGGACATTTACTTGGTTTCCAATTCTTTGCCACCACAAACAAGGCTACTATGAATACTTTTCTAAAAGTGATGTTTTTACCCTGGAAATTCTTGACTTTTTATTTCTCCATATGAATTTACTTACCATATTTTCTAACTCATTAAAGTAATTTTTTTGGAATTTTGATTGGTAGGGCACTATACAGGTAGCTTAGTTTTGATAGAATTGTCATTTTTATTATATTTATTATATTTTATTATATTAAATTAGCTCTACCTATCCATGAGTAGTTGATATTTACCCAGTTAATTAAATTTGTGTGACAAGTGCTTTATTATTGTTTTCAAAAAGTTTCTTAGTCTGCCTTGGCAAATAGACTCCCAAGTATTTTATATTGTCTGAGGATACTTTGAATGGGATTTCTCTTTCTAGCTCTTCATGCTGTATCTTGCTAGACATATATAGAAAAGATGATGATTTATGAGGGTTTATTTTATATCCTACAACTTTGCTAAAATTACTAATTAGTTTCAGTAGTTTTTTTTTTTGGATGATTTCTTGGAATTCTCTAGGTATACCATCATATCATCTGCAAAGAGTGAGAGTTTTGTTTCTTCCTTCCCAATTCTAATTCCTTCAATTTCCTTTTTCTTCTTTAATTGCTGAAGCTAACATTTCTAATATGATATTGAATAGTAGTGGTGATAATGGGCATACTTGCTTCACCCCTGATCTTATTGGGAATGTCTCTAGCCTTTCCCCATTGAATATAATGCTTTTTGATGGTTTCAGATAGACACTGCTTTTTATTCTGAGTAACAGCCAATTTATTCCTACACTCTACGGTATTTTTAATAGAAATGGGTGCTGTATTTTTTTCAAATCTTTTCCAGCATCTATTGATATGATCATATAATTTCTGATAGGTTTGTTGTTGATATAATTGATTATACTAACAGTTTTCCTAATATTGAACCAACCCTACATTCCTGGGATAAATCCTACTTGATCATAATGTATAATCCCAGTGATAACTTGTAATCATTTTGTTGAGATTTTATTTAAGATTTTTGCATTGATATAGATTCATCAGTGAGATAACTCTCTAAGTTTCTTTCTCTGTTTTAGCTCTTCCTGGTTTAGGTACAAGCACCATAATGGTTTCATAGAAAGACTTAGTCAGAGTTCCACCTTTCCCTATTTTTCCAAGGAGTTTATATAGAATTGGAACCAATTATTCCTTAAAAGTTTGGTAGAATTGTCTTGTGAATCCTTCAGGCCCTGGAGATTTTTTCTTAGGGAGTTCAATGATGGCTTGTTGATTTTGTTTTTCTGAGATAGGTTTATATAGGTATTTAATCTCCTCTTCATTTAACCTGGACAACTTATATTTTTATAAATATTCATCCATTTCACTTAGTTTATTAAGTTTATTGGCATAGACTTGGGCAAAATAATTTCAAATTATTACTGTAATTTCCTCCTCGTTGGTGGTGAGTTCACCTTTTTTTCAGTTATGATACTAGCAATGGTTTTCTTCTTTCCTTTTTTTTAATCAAATTGACCAGAGGTTTATCAATTTTATTGTTTTTTTTTATAAAACCAACTTTTGGTTTCATTTATTAATTCAAATTTTTTTGCTTTTGATTTTATTAATTTCTCCTTCAATGTTTAGAATTTCTAATTTGGTATTTAATTGGGGATTTTTAATTTATTCTTTCTCTAATTTTTTTAGTTGTATATTTAGTTCATTGATTTTCTCTTTCTCTAATTTATTCATGTAAGCATTTAAAGATATAATATATCCTCTGAGAGCCTCTCTGAGTGAATCCCATAGGTTTTGCTATGTTGTTTCATTATTGTCATTATCTAGGATAAAATGATTAATTCTTTCTATAATTTGTTTTTTGGTCCACTCATTCTTTAAAATGAGGTTATTCAGTTTCCAATTGATTCTGGGTCTATATCTCCTTGGCCCAATATTGCATATGACTTTTATTGCATTGTGATCTGAGAAAGATGTATTCACTATTTCTGCCTTTCTGCAGTATATCATGAGGTTTTTATGTCCTAGTATATAGTCAATTTATGTATAAGTGCCATGTACTGCAGAGAAAAAGGTATATTCCTTTCTATCCCCATTCAATTTTCTCCATAAGTCTACCATATCTAGTTTTTCTAACAATCTATTACCTCCTTAACTTCTTTCTTGTTTATTTTATGATTCGATTTATCTAGATCTGAGAGTGGGAGATTGAGGTCTCCCACTAGTTGAGTTTTGCTGTCTATATCTTCCTGTAGTTCTTTCAACTTCTCCTCTAAGAATTTGAATGCTCTCCCATTGGGTGCATATATATATTCAGTATTGAAATAACTTTATTGCCTATGGTACCATTTAGGAGGTTAATGTTTCCTTCCTTGTCTCTTTTAATGCTATCTATTTTTGCTGCTGCTTTGTCTGAAATAAGGATTGCTACCCCTGCTTTTTTCACTTCAGCTGAAGCAAAATATATTTTGCTCCAACCTTTTACCTTTAGTCTATATGTATCTCTCTGCTTCAAATGAGTTTCTTGTAAAGCAGCATATTGTAGGATTCTGGTTTTTAATCCACTCTGCTATTCACTTATGTTTTAAGGGAGAGTTCATCCCATTCACATTCAAAGTTATGATTACTAATTCTTTATTGCCCTCCCTGCTATCTTCCCTCTGTTTTTATTTTCCCCTTCCCCCTTATATCCGTATTCCCCAGTACTTTGTTTCTGAATACCACCCCCTTCAGTATGTTTGCCCTCCTATATCCACCCCTCTCCTTTCTTTCCCCTTTTTTTCTTTTTCCCTTTTCCCTTCCCTTCCTTTTGTTGGTTCCCCTTTTTTCCTCCACCTCCCTTTCTCTGTCCCCCTCCCCCTTTCCCCTTTTAGCACTTGAAAGGTTCAATGTTTTTTAAGTTAACTGAGTATGTGTGTAAGTTGATTTTAAGCCAAGTCTGATGAGAAGATTCAGGTATTTCTCATCTCCTCCTTTCTTCCTCTCTATTACCAAAGGTATTTTGTACCTCTTAGTGTAATGAGATTTATCCCCTTCAGTCCCCTCTCTCCTCCCATCTCCTTCTTGTCCCACTTTTTAAGGAGGTAGTGTTTTTAAAATCATTCTGAGTCATAGAAAATTCTGAGTACCTGTCACTTCTAGCTAAGTATAATCTATCTAATAGAGTTAAAATTCTTGAGAGTTATTAGAGTCTTTCTCCCAAGTTGGGTTATAGCCAGTTTTATCCTATTGGATAGCAGTGTCATGGATAGGTCATGAATGTCCATCACTTCTGCCTAGGTATATTCTCTCTGTTAGAGTTACTATTCTCAAGAGTTATGAGAATCTTTTCCTCATGCTGGGATATAGCCACTTTCAACTTATTGGATAGTTTTTTTTTCTTTACCCTCCTCCCCCCTTTTTTTAACCTTTTCATATGTCTCTTGAACTTCCTGTTTGATGTCCAAATTTTTTATTTAGCTCTGGTCTTTTCATCAGGAATTTTTGTAATTCTTCCATTTCCTTAAATGTCCATCTTTCCCCCACTGAAAAAGAAGACTCAACTTTGCAGGATAGTGGATTCTTAGCTGCATACCAAGCTCCCTTGCTTTTCAGAATATCTTGTTCCAGGCCCTTCAATCCCTTCATTTTGATGCAGCCAGGTCCTGCGTAATCCTTACTGTGTCTCCCTGTTATTTAAATTGTTTCCTTCTGGCTGCTTGCAGGATTTTCTCTTTTATCTGATAGTTCTGGAATTTTACCACAACATTCCTTGGTGTTTTCATTTTAGGATCTCTTTCTGGAGGGGATAGATGTATTCTTTCAATAACTACTTTGCCCTCTGGTTTCATGATATCAGGGCAATTTTCCATCATTACATCCTGTAATATTAAGTCCAGGCTGTTTTTTCCTCTTTAATGTTTTCAGGAAGTCCAATAATTCTCAGGTTTCCCCTCCTTGATCTATTCTTGAGGTCAGCGATTTTGCTATGAAGTATTTTAAATTTTCTTCTATTTTTTCTAGTTTTTGAATTTGTTTAACAGGCTCTTGCTGTCTCATAAAGTCATTAGTTTCCACAGAATCCATTCTTTTTTTTAGGAGGAGTTTTCTTCATTTACTTTTTGCAACTCCTTTTCCACTTGGTCAATTCTACTTTTGAATGAGCTTTCCATTTGAACAATTGATGTTTTGAGGCAATTATTTTCTTTATACATTTGCCTAATTTAGGATCTGAGAGATTTATTCTCATTTTGTATTTGTCCAATTGAAGATCTGAGAGAATTATTCTCATTTTGTATTTGTACAATTGTATTTTCCCAATGATTTGTTTTCTTGTTGCAAGGTGTTAATTTTCTCTTGGGTTCCTTTTTCCAAATTTTCCAATCGATTTTTAATCTCCTTCATTATTTCTTCAAGGAAGTCTTTCTGTCCTGGAGACCAGATTATATTCTCTGAGATTCTAGGTCTTTCTGAATTAGAATCTTTTCCTTCCAACAATTTTTCTGTGGATCCACCTTTCACTGACCTTTCTTCATTTTGCAAAGACATTGAGTTGGGGAGGGACTGGTTCACAGAGGTTTGGTATTGGTACCCCTAGAGGCTTTACATACTGAGTGCAATTTCTCCAGCTGATCAGTAGGAGGTGCTCATTGCTTTCTCTGGAGTGTCTCTGACCTTGATTGAGGCCTACTCCCTTAGCCTGAAGGGAGTGATTGAAGTTGTTAAATACTTTTGCCTTCAGTCAATGGTGGGCTTTACCCTGTGGTGAGGTCATCCCTCTCCCTATTGTAAGCTGGGCTGGTTCTTCTGCTCACATACCTGTGCCCTGGGCCAAGAGTAGTCTGTAATTGTGTTTGTTCTGGGAAAAGGCCTCAGCCCCAATGGAAGTGTAGACTCAGAGTTCCTCAGAACTGAGTAGCCCAGGGATGGTGTCTGCAGCTCTCCTGCAATGGAACTTTCCCCCTGCCCCAGCCCTGTCGGGAAGCTCCAGAGGGTCAGCACCAACACCAATGCCTCTGCTCCCTAGTAGACCCAAGCCCCCGTGGTCTAGCCCCGCCACTGATCAAGCATGTCTGCCACTCAGGCCCTCAGGCACCCGGGGCTCCAATCCAGCCCCCTAATCAGGCTGATCAGAGGCTGATCCACCCTCTGTGCCCAGCTGAGGAAGACAAATCCTGAGGTAGATGTTCTTTCTCCTGACTTTTCTTTCTGGGTTTTGTGGGTTGGATTTCTGTTAAGAGGTTTGTTTCATAGCATAGATGGGGAAAGATCAGGAGGCTTTAGAACTGTGCCTGTCTTCTCTCTGCCATCTTGGCCATAAGTCTCCCAATTTCATATTCTTGACTGACATTTGTTTTGTTTTGTTTTTTTCCCCTTCTTTTCCTTTTAATGCAACTCAAGTCTTGTATTTGGAGACTGAATTCTCTGTTCAGTTCTGGTCCTTTTATCAGGAAATTTTGAAAGTCCTCTATTTTATTGAACATCCATCTTTTTCCCTTGATGGAATAAGCTGAATTTTGCAGGATAGTGAATTCTTGGTTGTAATACAAGGTCCTTTTCCCTTCAATATATGGTATTCCAGGTTCTCTGGTCCTTCAATGTTGAAGTTGATAAATCCTCTGTACATTTGATTGTGTTTTATTTTTGTTAGTTAGCTTTTGTGTTTCCTTTTCTACTTGGTTAATTTTGCTCTTTATTTACATTCCTTTTCCATCTGATTACTTTTACTTTTAAAAGAGATGCTATATTTGGTCAATTTTTCATTATTTTCCTGCATGATTCTCATTTCTTTTTTCCATTTTTCTTCTTACCCTCTTCTTTGCTTTTTAAATTCTTTTTTAAGCTCTTCTATGAACTTTTGGATTTGAGTCCAGTTCATTGACTATTTTGATATTTCTCCTGATGGTAATTTTTCACTTTTTTCTTCTAAGGTGGCATTATTATCATGTTTATCTGCATAGTAGCTTTCTTTTGTGAGAACTCTTTTAGCTTTTTTGCTCATCTTTATTGTTTGAGCTCTGCTCCTGGGTTTTAAGAGTATAGATCCAATTTTTTTTTATGCTGGGGCTGGGTCTTATCCCTGGCTTGTTCTTAGACAAGATGTTGCCATGCAGTCCAGGTCTTTCCTTTGCAAAGTTTTGTTTCTTCTTTAATGTCCAGTTTCTGCCTAAGCAGTGGTTTGTTCCCAATCTAGTTCTGTTTTTTTCTGCAGTGATCCCAGGGTTTAGCCTTTTTTGGGATTTGAACCCTCCCTGCTGGCCTGCTATATAGCTGCCAGAACCTATGCTGTTGTGAAGCTTTGTGGACCTGGGTCTGTGACTAAAAACCTCCCCAGGGCTTTCTGGCTGTCCTTCCTCACTTGGCTTTTGCTTCCCTTTTTCTTCCACAGAGATAGACCTTCATTGAAGATCCTTCATGATGCCTATCATTGAAAATTTCTTTGGATCTTCTCTTTCTCTTGGTGGGATCTGTAGCTTTAATGTCTGTGCAGAGGCTTCATTTAACTTTGTGTGGGGATAAGCTCCAGGAGCTTTGATGCTGCCATCTTGACTCTATCTCAGAAGTTCCTCATATTCATTGCTTCTTGTGGCATGACAATATTTCATCATATTCATGGGTAAGAATTTGTTTAGTCATTCCTCAGTCAAAAGTCATCTAATTTGTTTTTAAGTTCTTTGTAACTACAAAGAATGCTGATATAATATTTAGTGAGTATGGAGTCTTTCTTTTTATCAATGCCTTCCTTTGGATATGCCTAATAGCACAATTTCTGGTTCAAATATGAGCATTTTACCCATTTTTATTTGAATAATTATAAATTATTTTTTAGAATGAGTATCTTATCCATCAATGCTTTAATGAAATTATCTTTGCCAAACATATAGATGAATTTGCACTTTTTTTCCATGCCTGTGTCCTTGGAGACCTTAGACATTTGTTCGTTAAATTGAATGCATAAGTTCATAACATAATTTGAATTTAGAACTAGAAGACACATTTGAGTCCATTAGGTCCACCCTCTCCTCCACCCTCTCTTCCCATTTTATATTTGATTGGTACACCTATTAATGGTCTCATGCCAAAAAAAAGTATTTTTTCTTGGCAGTTTTCTTCATTTGAAATAGAGAGATTATTGGGTGGTGAACCAGGAGAACTTGAATCCCATCTTGATCATTCAGTTAACCTCACCTTGAACAATTTATTTCCTGTCTCTGGGCCCCAGTTTCCTGATCCACAAAATGAGAAAGGAATGTAAACTAAAAGATCTCTGAATTCCCTTCTGGCTCTAACTTTCTGTGATTATTTGATTGTTAGAAACATTTTTTTTTTCTTTCAGCATGTATCTTAGGAGATGTTGTGATAGAACTTTTCAAAATAATCTGGAAAATATGTGATGAATTGGGGTATTGCCAGACAATGTATATCTCAGAAAGACAGGTGGTTAAAGTTACTGATGGCTTCGGAGATGTGGGAACAAATGTTTCACTGGCTTACTGCAAGCTACCAAGTTCATTTTCTAAACAAAGGTACTCCTTAGCCCTGATAAATTCTCTTTTCTTTGATTTTATGACAGGAAAACTGATATTTAATGCAATTCTTGTCTAACAAAGCTCCTACTAAAGTAACAAACAGGTGAATTTGAGATGTAACATTTTATATTGTAATCTAAAAAGTGTAATTGGATTAAATTTAGGTAGTGAACTGAGCCTTTTGGAGTTCTGCACTTATAACACCAATGAAATTAGGATTACAAAGAAAACTGGTTACCTAAATTTAAGCTACTTATGTTGTACATCAGCATTGTATCTATCTGATCCTAGTAGAAAGTAATGGATATTGTGGAGAATTTTTTTATGGACGATATGTTATGCACTATTAAAAGTAGCTTTTCCGGGGTGGCTAGGTGGTGCAGTGGATAGAGCACCGGCCTTGGAGTCAGGAGTACCTGGGTTAAATCCGACCTCAGACATTTAATAATTACCTAGCCGTGTGGCCTTGGGCAAGCAACTTAACCTCATTGCCTTGAAAAATGTAAAAAAAAGAAACCAGTAGCTTTTCATGAAGAGGTAGTGACGAGTAATACAAAAAAAAAAAGACTTGAATTCACAATATTAAATTTCAGTTCAATTCAGTAAGTATCTTAAGTGCCTACTATACACCAGGCATTTTATATAGACATGTAATGAAAAAGATAAACTTAGCTTAACCTCTAGGAGGATAAATCCCTTGACCTCTGTAAGTTTCAGTCTTCTTAGTTATCACAAGTTGACAGCAAAATCTTCATTGAGCTCATAAGGATTTTGTAATGGGATACATTTTTAACTGAGAAGCTCTAGAAGTGTGAATTCTTAGAAGTTTGATTCTATAAGAATTTATGAAATAACAATATGGCAGGGATCATGGCAGATGCTAACAGACTCAAGGATAAAAATAAAATAAGTCCCACCTTGAAGGATCCTAGAGAATATTGATGAGTATTTAGAAAGTGGTAAACTACCTTGTCAATTGCTGTCATCTTAATCTACCTTATTAGATAAGAAATGCATCCCATTGCTCCAAATTCCATATGGACATTCTTTCTCCATTTTAAAGATTAGAAATTCAAATCTTTGTCTTAAGAGTTAGATCTCTACTTCCAACCTATGTAGACTAGCTTATTAATGTAACACTAAGGACATTTTACATAAATTTTTCTAGTTTATTGATTTTTATAATCTAATACACAATGGAAGATCTGTTTAATATACTACACATACTTGGGACATTTTAATTTTCCAGTGGCCTATTTTCAAAATGTTTAGACAATGGAAGGGCTCAGAATATAACAATAGATGGTTTCTCTGAGTAATGGTGGCACAGATTTCATCCCTAAAAACAGAAACAGAAACAAAAGCAATATAACAGAATCATATTTTGATCTTGTCAATGATGTATTGTTATGTTGGAGACCCTCTATTTCAGCTCTGAATCTGATGAGAAAGCCTTGGAAATTAATTTGGGGACACATGTGGGAAGTAGTCTTATTTATCTGTATGATACATTTACCCTTTACCTATTTATCATCTCTTAATAGAAGTCACCAAATTTGAAGGCATATTGTACCTGTTGAATAGTGTACTGATGAATCCTTGAGTAGCAGACATCTGGAGTAGAAATTACTTCATTTTTCTTTACATAAAGATTTATTACATTTATAGACCACCTTCAACTTTCCAAAATTGAGAAGTTTATGTGGTCCATAAGATCTGGAATTTATTGAAACTTGGACACTAGATCCAGGAATTTTTAACCTGAACAGATTTCGAGTTCCTGTGAAATTGGTACTTAAAAAATATTGTTGTTGTTCTAGTCTTATCTGACTCTTCCTGACCCCATTTAAGGTTTTCTTGGCAAAGGAACTGAAGTGGTTTGCCGTTTCCTTCTCCAGTTCATTTTACATGAAGAAACTGAGGCAAATAAGATTAAGTGATTTGCCCATGGACATACAGGAAGTGTCTGAGGATGGATTTGAACGCAAAAAGATGAGTTTTCTTGACATCAAGACTGGTACTCTATGCACTATGGTGCTACCTAGCTTCCTAAGTGAGGCTATAGCTTGCTCTTCTTATAGGATCTTTACTTGATGGGCCTTATGGTCCATAAAATTCACCTGAGATAACTTAGGACCAATAAATGTAAACTCCTTGAGGGCAAAAACTTCAACACCTAACATTATGCCTGTTATAGAGTAGATATTTAATAAATGATTGTTAAATTGAAATTTGAGCAAAATTATCAGGGTTTTCTGTACCTAAATCTGCACTTCTTTCAGATATGATTAATCCATAATGATATTTTCCCATATTTTCTTTTATTACAAAACCGGTAACAATATATTCCTCTTTTCGTGATTTAGACATTATTTGGATATGAATAGGCATGAGTAACCTATAATATATTTTCAAGGAAGAATTGCATTTGGAAAATGGTCTAATGCCAGTTATCAAAATTGAGACTAGGGGGCCCAGCTAGTAAAACTGAGTATAGCTTAAATCAGATTACTATATAATTGTGAAAACAACATAGACAATTTGTGGTTTTCTAAGTCAATATGTAGCCTATAGGTGTCTGTTTCAATTTGACATTGACACCATTGGTCTTTGACAGTGATATCCCACAAGATATCATATCTAACTTAAATCCCTTTGTATGTTAGATAGAACTCTCAGGGAAGGCTTTATGAACGACTTTAAAAAGTTGTGTATAATAATGAGAAGACATGGATTGATTGAATCACTTCCATTGGAGGATGTACCTATTCCTTCTCTCCTTATTTCATACTTCCATAAACATTTATTTGTCACCTGCTATATACAGGTGCTGTGCTAGGCTCTGGAAATATCAAAAGAGGCAAAAGATAGATTAATGAGGTCACTGATCCCTCAGAGAGTCAAAGGATTAAATAGCATCTAATTGAATACTTTGTGTAGACTATAGAGTTTTTCTCATCACAGGAAATAGTTTTTAATAATTAGAAATTGCTCATGATACACAAAACAAATCCACACATTTTTTATGATCATATTTTTCTGGGATGGAAGTCTTTTATTTTGGGGGGAGGCAGAGGGAAATATATACTTATATATTATACTTTTAAATGGAAAGAAAATAGTGTCAATGAATCATTTTAAAAATCATAAAGGCAAGAGGAAATCTTGAAGGGAAGAGAGGTAAGGAGATAGTTTTAGAACTATCATGTTTTAAAATAAATATTTTAACAAATCAAAACAACCAAGTTCTACCTAGTAGAGTTTCCTAATGAGGGCCTCTTTTTCTGTTCCTTTTTCTTAGAGAAATGCACATTTCCCAAGTTCATAATAATAAAAAAGGAATTTTAAAAATGTCCCACTGTAGAATATGTTGACCCAAATGGAAAATGATCTCTTGATGCTATTATTCATCACCTGAGAGACTGACTGGTTGCTATGGTCCCTTCAAATTAGAATTCTCTCATTCTGTTTTATCAATCCCATTGTTAATTCATTTTGAGAAAACTGCTCATGCAGAAATTCAATGTTTCCTCTCCCCTTCCTCCAAATATTAAGAATCAAATATGTACAACGAGAGAGGCTATAAGAGCATATAGAATAAGGAGTTTCTTTCACAGTTAGAAACTTCCATGTCCTTGATAGTAGTCTTTTTTACATAATCAATTTACAGAATCTTTCCAATTCTCTAACATGATTAAATGGTACACATATAGCTATTTAATAGACAGTTTTTGAAATGGAAATTGAGGTGGCGCTAGATTTTTGAAGAACCAAATACTTGGAAAGATGTTTTTGTTTTCTTCATTAGGTAGGGCAGTACTCTTCAGGTATGATCCAGTCTTCTGCCATTTTGAATCTCCTCATATTTGCATGGGCGTGAATTTGATTTCTGAGAGACAATAATTAGAAAAAAAATAATAAAGTCCTGGGGAAGCATTTAATTTCCTTGCCTTTTTCACAAAAGCAGCAAAAATCCAAAATCCCTTTTTCATCAGATACCTTTCTGCTAAACAGTTTGAATTTCCTTAGAAAGATTAACCTTCTTCTGTAATGTTATCTGAAGAATTTCTATTTTGTAGCAGTGGCTGCTGACATCTAAGTTGTGATCAAGAAGATGGAAATAGCTCATTCTCCCCCCAAAGCTATGTTGCCATGGTTGTGTCATTTGAAGTCTAAAGGTCACTCTAACAGGGCACTCACTAAACAAGTGGGGAAGGAAAGGAAATAGAGGAGACACATTTTGAATGGAAAATAGTTCTTTTTTTCTCCTGTGAAAAGTTTGAATATGGAGAAATGCTTTTATTCTGAAGGCAGAAATGAATATAATTAAGGGGGACAAATGTTTTAAAAAATGACTTTGTTGAATAATTTTCTGATCTCTATTTTTACAAATGGAGAAATTTGATGGGCTGAATCTCAAAAGACTTTACCATTTCAACCCTACCATTTCATTAGTCATGCTTATCTGCTTCTTCCACGATTTTGAAAAAAATTTTTTTTCTGTGAATAGTTATCAAAAACACATCTAAAGATTGGACAAAATGATCCCTGACCTACCTCTAAATATATACTTCTATGACCTTAAGTTAAAGTCATAATATGGTCTACCATATTGGAAGAAAATGACAGCCAAAAGTTTTCAAATGTGGGAAATATACACATACATAAAAACATGTATGCATATATTTATATATAAACACATATGTGTACATATATTCTAGGATGCATGTATGTAATTTTAAAACAAATAATTTCTCATGTATAAAAAATGTTGTATATATATGAAAACTTCACACATGCCAAGATAGCTTTGATGAGGGTATTAGAAGGGAAAGATAAAATATTGCAAGAAATAGTCCACAAAAGACCACATCTTCAAAATCACTTAATTGACTGAAAGAGTAGATCCCTCTGTATTTATTATTTTACTATGAATAAGTATTTGCTTCAATAGTCAGGTGGTGCTGGATCAAGAAGATTTATCTTTGAGAATTCAGTAAGCCTAGACATTTAATAGCTGTGTGGCCCTGGCCAAGTCGCTTAACTTTGTTTGCCTGTTTGCTCATCTATAAGATGAGCTGGAGAAGAAAATGTCAAATGTTCCATTATTTTTGCCAAGAAAACCCCAAAAAGGATCAAAAAAATCAAACACAATTGAATATAACAGCAACAAAAAAGTAAAATATCTTTTTAAAAGCTTTTTTTTACAATCAGATATCTTTCCTGCATATATATATGTATATATATATATATATATATATACACACACACACATACACACACACACACACACACACACACACACACACACATATATATTCAATATTCTTTGAAAGATCTAACAATACATTGAACTTCATTGGGTGATTTCATTAGTGCAGGGAATTTCCAAGTGAAGAAAAACCTTTGACTAGTGACCACTGGTACCTTCTAGATGATTTAATGTTTTTGAGAGTTGCCTAGAGCAGCATTGTCCAACACAAATTGACTCAGAAAATAACACATTAACCATATCTATGTTGTATTGTATTTTTATTTTTCCTGTTAAACATTTTTAAATTACATTTTTAAGGGGTTTTTTTTGCAAGGCAAATGGGGTTAAGTGGCTTGCCCAAGGCCACACAGCTAGGTAATTATTAAGTGGCTGAGACTGGATTTGAACCCAGGTACTCCTGACTTCAGGGCCGGTGCTTTATCCACTGTGCCACCTAGCTGCCCATCAAATTACATTTTAATCCAGTTCCCAGATACCTCTGGCCTAGAACACTCAACTGTTAAAGTGACTTTTCCAGAGTCAAAAATCTAATATGTGGATTCAACTCCAAGTATTTGCTTTGAGGACTACTCTCTATTAATTTAAGGGAAGACATAAAAAAGAGACATGCTCTTGTCAAAAGTGTTTTTTTCTGTAGTCACTGATAAGATCTAGCACACAATACAAGTAAAAGCATTGCTTAAATGTGATAATTTTGACAATTTTTTTACAATCCATCTCCAGACAAAGAACTGATGAGGTCCAAATGCAGATTCAAACTATACTTTTTTTTTTGCTTTTTTGCTTTCTATAATATTCTTGGGTTTTGGTTTTTGTTTGTATTTTTTTAGTCTGTGTTTTCCTTTTCAAATTGGCTAATATGGAAATGTTTTGCATGACTGGACAAGCAAAATCTATATATTGCTTGTCTTCTCAAGGAAGGTAGTGGGGAGGAAGGAAGGGAGTTAATATGGAACAAATTTTTTAAAAAAGTTAATTTTTTGCTTACAGATAATTTATAATAAATGAAAATTAATTAAAAAATAAATTTTAACACAAAAGAAAGGTTTTCAATGAGGAATCCATTGTACCCCCAGATAGCCTATTTGGACAGCTCCAACTGTTCTATAGTTATTTTACTTGTTCTTTTTCCCTCCCTTGCCCCAAACTTAGATTTGCTTCTTTGCAATTTCTAATTGTTGCTGTGGGTTCTATCCTCTGAAACCAAAGGGTAAAGTTCCAGTTTCATTCTATTACATGTCAGCCCCAGAAATATTTGAATATAGCTTTCATATTATAGGATTGTAGAATACAGATTCAGAGTTGAGCTGGAGGAGAACTTAGCTGAGTCATTGTCAAATGAACTCTTTTTGGAATTGAAGTAACTGAGACCTAGTGAGGTTGATTTACTTGCCCAGGGTCATAGACAAACTTAGCATTTGGGGTAAGCTTTGAACCCAGGGCTTCTTTCTGATTGTCTATGAATTAACTCATGCTGCCTCTTCAAATGTGAATACAATATTCCCAATTTGGACTGACAAGGACAGAGTACAAACAGACTATCATTTGCTTGTTCACAGGAATTAAAGTTGTCTCTGCAGTCCTGAGATTATATTAGCTTTTCAGGCTGCTACATGATATTGCTTAATACTTAGCTTCCAGTCTGCTAAAACCCACAGATCATTTTTAAAGACAACTTGTAGTTTATCTTAAAGCTAATGACTAAATTCATTTTTCTTCTTTTTCTTTTTCTCATAGGTTTTGCCAAACCATGGTGCCCATGCAGCAGGATTTTTCATTTCATTTCTAGTCTCTCTGGTACTTACCTGTGTCATATTTTTATTTATATCTCAGTCCCAATGTCTCAAATGGAACATCTGTAATAAAAATAGGGTGAGTAATAACATGAGTTTCCTTCTATGCTGATATTATTGATGTTTAGCTATAAAATATGCTGGTGTACTTTGTGGACCTGTGGCTGTATGACAAATAATCATAACCAAGGCCATTGAATGTTAGAATCACAGAGATAGAAGGGACTTTGGGGGGGGCATCATTTATTATAACCCATAAGACCAGCTTTCTCCTCTTATTAAGACTGGTTCTCAGAAGGTAAGTCATCCTTCACACACACTTTGCTCTGGTGTTCCAAATGTCCCATATATGCTCTTCCCTCTGGGTCTTTGTTCATGCTCTTCATAGATCTGAAATGTTATTCATCCTTTTTTGTGCCCTCTCTTCCTATTTAATTCTTCCTCATCTTTTAAATTCCATTTTGAATGAAGCTTTCCCTGATCCTTTCTTCTCTCCACAGAGTAATGACTTTTATCCTCAGATCTCACATATTGTATTCTTTGTTGTATTTCTTTACTGAACTTTTCTTGGACTGTTGGGTACCGTGGCTAACTGGATGTGTCTTATATGCCTGTCTTCCTCTGTAATCTCCATGGGACAGGGATTGTGAACTTATGGATATTTTGTGTCTCTTCTCTGCACACAATAGGTGATAAATAAGTGATCATGGAATGAATCTTGTTTCTATTTCTCTAGGAAATTCATTCCATGAAGCAGCCTATTCTATTACTGACAAGTTCCTGTCATTTGGAAGTTAGTACTTTATGTGTAGCTAAAATACATCTTCCTAAAATACAATCAACTCATTATTATTGGTACTATTGAAGTGGAGATCATTATATGTGATGAACAATGCACTATCTTAGAAATTTTTTATTAAACTTCCATTTCTTTGTGTCATTAAATAATATATTATATAAAAATAGATATTATTCCTATCCAGGTACATATATTCTAAGAATTAAAAAAGTTTTATGGTTTAATATATAAAAAGTTTAAAGATACATTGAGAGAACAAAATTGATTTTCATTAAAATTGTACTGAATTTTATCAGAGAATAATGACAGCTTAAACTTGTATAAACCCTTAGTTTATAGCATATTTTTAAGATAATAAATTTAAGCCTAGAAAGAAACTTAGAGATCAAATAATCCAATCTCTTCATTTTTGTAGCAGAAGAATATGAGGCCTTGAGCACAGAAGAGTCTTACCTAAGACTATAGATTTAGTAAGTAACCCTTTAGGATGTAAAATGAAGTCTCCTACCTCTAAGTAAAGGACTTTATCTTGTGAGAGAAGTGAGTCAGATGATATTATAATTCATTCATGGAACAAAAATACTACTTTGTATTAAAATTTGCCGTGTCATTATCTTGACGAGTCTACCTGACCATAAATCTCACATGGACATAAAACACAATTAATAATCAGTAATCCCTATGGTCCTTGGCACAGAATCTTGCACATAGTAAATAGTCAGTAAATAAAAATGAAAATAAGAGGTGTTAAGTCCTCTGTTCTGAAAATTTTTAAAAAGGAATTTTGGATTTCAGAATTTGGTATATTTGAATGATAGAAGAGATGATTTGATAGACTTGATGGCTTGAGGGGAGAAGAAAAAATGTAGTGACCAAGAACCAGAAAGAAGAGTTCCATGATCATCAGGAGACAAGTAATCAGTTTCCATTCAGATACATAAGCACAAGTAGCAGATTTTGTGCCTGAATCAAGATTAAGACATTTTACTTCTTACTTGGAGAAAGAAACATATAAATTGTATACCTAGTTGAGTCACAGAACATCTAAGCTGAAGGGGACCATAATCTGAAATGTTAGCCCTGGGGACATTAGAAATATTTCAGGTCAATATTTCTAACTACTTAATTACTATATGACCATAGTAAGGGAGGGAAAGAGAGAGTGAGGGAAAGGAGGAAGGAAGGGAGGAAGGAAGGAAGGAAGGAAGAAAGGAAGGAAGGAAGGAAGGAAGGAAGGAAGGAAGGAAGGAAGGGAGGGAGGGAGGGAGGGAGGGAGGAAGGGAGGGAGGGAAGGGAAGGAGAGAGAGAGAATGGAAGAAGGAAGGAGCGAGAAGGAAAAGAAAGAAGAAAGGAAAGAGAGGAGGAAAGGAAAGAAGGAATGGAGAGAGGGGGAAGGAGGAAAGCTGGATAGAAAAGTAAAAGAAGGAATGGGCAGAAGGAAAGAAGAAAGAAAATGAATTGACAGAAGAAAGAAGAAAGTATGGACAGAGAAATGAAAAGAAGAAAAGAAGCCTTTATTAAGTATCTACTATATGCTAGACATTTTACTAAGTACTTTACAAATATTAACTCATTTATCCCATCAATAACCCTGGGAGGTAGGTATTATTATAAACTCCATTTTAGAGCTGAGAAAATGAGACATACAGAGGATTGACTTGCCAGAGTCACAAAACTAGAACGTATCCAAGTCCAGATTTAATTAAAGTCTTCTTGACTTTTCTTGACCAGTCCAAGGACCAGTAGTCTATCAGGGCACCATTTATCTTCTTCCATAGGCAAGTCACTTAGGTTTTTGACCCTCAGTTTTCTTATCTCTAAAATGAAGATAAGAATATCCCATAACATTTAAATATTGTAGTTTCAAAATTAGGACTAGAACCCAAGTTTCTTGACTTCCAGTTCCAAAGAATTTCTGCTACGTTATGCAAAGCCACGTGTATTCATGGAGAAAATACTAGGTGGAGCAAATAGGTTCATTTTCAAGTCCAAATTCTTTCATTAACTCACTCTATAACTTTGAACCTTTCTTTCCTCATCAGTTCAGAGAGGAGAAAGAATATGATGACCTCTAGCATCCCCTTTAGTCTTAACCTTTTTGGTATTTTAATAGATAGTACATCTCCAGTCATCCTGATCATATTTGGCCTCTGGACCCAGATGGCTCAGGAGAAAATAAGTGAGAGGTAAATTTGCTCAACCCACCCTCACATCAATTCATTTATATATCATTACATTCCTGATGTCATGACATCAAGAAAGTATGACAAACAATAGCAACAACAATAGCAAACAACAGATAACATATGGAGTGTCATTAGTATGCATTAATTATACAATGAAATGTTCATGATCCTTGTGAGGGACAGCTTATCTGGAGAGCAAAATAATTTATGAAGGTAGATACTTTCTTCTCTGGAAGTTTTCATTTGTTTGTGTGTACATGCACTTGGCTTGTTGGTTTGGTTTTGTTTTTAAAAATTAGAATTAGATCAAGAAGTGTGTGTGTGTGTGTGTGTGTGTGTGTGTGTGTGTGTGTGTGTGTGTGTGTGTGTGTAGTTGGTCACCTGGGAGAATAATTTTCTCTGTTAGAAAGCAGTAGAACACTGGTAGGAAGCCCTTGCTTAGAAAGATCTGAATCATCGAATTTTTAATACTAATAATAAACCAGTGACATTTTAAGGTTGGCAAAATGTTTGACAACACTGATCCTCTAACCCCAATGAAGTAGGTACTATTAATATACCAATGGTGAAACAATTGGTGATCAACTAAGGAAGGAATCAACCTCTGTGTTCCTAACACTGTCCATACACAGCTGCTATGTTGATTGTCCTGTGGTGGTAAATCAAGAAGCAAATATATTGAACCAAATTCCAAGGCATTCATTAAAATAAAAGTTTTTACTCTGAATTTCATGGAATTTCAGAGTCAAAGTTCCCTTAGACATCATATAATACAGGAATTCTTAACCTTGGGGTGGGGGAGAATCATAGTCCCATTGGAAATTTAGTGCAGTATATGGATCCCTTCTTGGAATAATATTTTAAAATAGTTGTAAGAAATGCTAAATTCAGTTGATAAAAATAAAACTGTGTTTTTTTCTCATCCAACTTTGCAGTCCCTCTGACATCTACTAAAGGCCTCTTAGAGTCTGTGAACCTCAAATTAAAAAATTCTGATAAAGTCCAAAGTCTTTATTTTATAAATAAAGAAAAATAAAGTTACATGGTAAAGGTCATATATCTACTTAGGAACAAAGTTAAAACTGCAATCCAAATATCTTCAATTTAATTATTTTTCTTTATTTTTACTATATACTAGCTACTTCTATTCCTAATTTCCTCTAGGTTTTTTCTTTTTCTTTTTGTTTTTTTAACTGCAACAGAACTGAAGAGACATTGAATGATATATGAATAGCCTACCTCCCTTTACCGTTCAGAATATCTTCAGAAAGGATTTTTACTCCATCTTGCATACATGTCATCACTGACCTCATGTTTCCTACCTGCTTTTATTTTTATCCTTTAGTTTATTGCTTGTAAGGTTCATGAGCCTCATTAATATGTTATATTTGGCAAGAAATCAGGCAAAATCCATGACAAGAGTTAATTCTGTGATTTAGAAGATCACAGCTTTGGCAAGGTAATAAGTGATGTGTTAATTTGATTCCAGTTTTAAACATCTTTGAACATTTTTCCTTGAAGATTCATGGTAACTTTTAATCTTAGAATCAAATTATCTTCTCTATCTTGTTATTTTGCTTTCTTTTCATAAGATTAATTTAGGCTGTAGAGGGAAAATACATGGCTTGAGTGACTTCTCCTGCCTTTGAATAGCTGCAAGTCACTTAATCAGTGTTTCAGTTAATCCACTTAATCCAGAGAATCATGAACCCCACTTTCTTACTAGTATAGCTTTAGGCACCCAAACTGAAAAGTTCTAAAGAAACTTGGATTAAAATATAGACATATTATTAAATATTTAAGTGACACAAAGGTAGGAGGGTAACTTACATGTTGGATAACAATCAGTCTCCAAAAATACCATGACTTGTGTGAATGGTAGTCTCTGTCTAGTAAGCTAAAATTTAATGTGAATAAATTTAAATTCTTGCATATCATTTAAAATGTAAACCACATAAATCTGGGATAGAGGGGATTCTGTGGTTGCTGAGTTGTCCACTCATGTTGTACTCTTTGTGACCCCATGGACCATATTAATATATCAATATTGTCCATGGGGTATTCTTGATGAAGTATGATACTGGCATAATTTTTCCTTCTTTAGTGGATTAAGTGAAACAGGGGTTAAGTAACTTGCTCTGGGTCATACAACTATGTAATATGTGAGAACAGATTTAAACTCAGGTGTTCGTGACTCCAGCCTCTGCTGAGTCATCTAACTGCCTCCAAGCAATAACTCCTGTATAAAAGATCTAAAGATTTTAGTGTAGTGAAATATTCATAAGTCAAAAGTGTGATAAAATTACTAAAATGCTAATGTAATCTTAAATTTGAGCACAGTGTACAGAATAATGGATGTTATAGTGCTGTCCTTTGTTGTATGCTGGGTAGACCACACTTGAGAATATTTTATTCCTATGGAAAGGGAAGCAGTTTATGACCAAGGAAGAGATGGAGAACATCATTAAAAACAAACTAGATAATTTTGATTACATTAAATTAAAAAACTGTTGTACAAAACTACTATAACCAAGATCAAAAGAAATGTAGTAGGAAGATAATTTGACTCTAAGATTAAAAGTTACCATGAATTGTCAAGACAAAATTTTTACAACTAGTATTTCAGAAAAAGGACCCATTTCTAAAATATATAGAAAACTGAGTCAAATTTATTTTTAAAAAAAGCCATTCCCCAATTGACAAATGGTCAAAGGATACACAAAGGCAATTTACAGATGAGGAAATCAAAGCAATCCATAGTCATACAAAAAATTGCTCTAAACCATTACTTATTAGAAAAATGCAAATTAAATCATGTCTGAGGTACCACCTTACACCTCTCAGACTGGCCAATATGACCAGAAAGTACAATGATCATTGTTGGAAGGGATGTGGAAAATCTGGTACAGTAATACATTGTTGGTGGAGCTGTTAATTTTGTAGAGCAATTTGGAATTCTTCCCAAAGCCCAATAAAATTCTGCATACCCTTTGATCCAGCAATACTACTACTGGGTCTATACCCTTAAGAGATCATGAAAAATTGTAAAAACCTCACTTGACCAAAAATATTCATAGCAGCCCTGTTTGTGGTGGCAAAGAATTGGAAATTAAGTGAATGTCCATCAGTTGGGGAATGACTGAACAAATTGTAGTATATATACATTATTGTACACTATTGTTCTATTAGAAACCAGGAGGAATGGGAATTCAGAGAAGCCTGGATGGATTTGCATAAACTGAAGCTGAGCAAGATGAGCAGAATCAGAACAGTGACACCCTAACAGCAATATGGGGTTAATAAACAGTTAGTGCAACAATCAGGGACAATTTTGGGGTGTCTGTAATGGAGAATACCATCTGTATCTAGAGAAAGAATTGTGGAGTTTGAACAAAGATCAAAGACTATTACCTTTAATTTTAAAAAAATATCTTATTATGTAATTTTGCTATTTCTTATTTTTATTTTTTTTCCTTAAGGATATGCTTTCTCTCTCAACACAGTCAATTTAGATCATGGAAACAATGAAAAGACTAACAGACTGCCTTCTGTGGGGGTGGAGGAGGGAAGCGAGATTAGGGGGAAAACTGTAAAATTCAAAAATAAATAAATATAATTTTTAAAAAGAATGTTTTATTCATTTGTAAATAAAAAATTTTAGGAGAGGCACTGATAACCCATGACTGTGAATGAGGTGCTGGGAAACCTGGAAATCATGAGATATGGCACAATAGAGAGCAGTTCAATGAACTAGTTATATTTATATTGTAGAAGAACCCATCTAAGGAGGAACATGATTTCTTTTTCCAAGTATTAGAGGTATTGCTATGTAAAAATATGTTAGAATGGGTTGGATAGATCTTGAGGACCAAACTAGAAATATCTTTTAGGAGCTGTAAATGCATATGTTGACTTTATATAAGAAATATCTTCCTGTAGTTTATGATCAAGGAAGAGATGGAGAACATCATTAAAAACAAACTAGATAATTTTGATTACATTAAATTAAAAAGCTTTTGCACAGACAAAACCCACTGTAACCAAGATCAGAAGAAATGTAATAAATTGGGGGACAATTTTATAACTAGTATTTCTGACAAAGGACTCATTGCTAAACTATATAGAGAACTGAGTCAAATTTATTTTTGAAAAAGCCATTCCCCAATTGACAAATGGTCAAAGGAAATGCAACGGCAATTTACAGATGAGGAAATCAGAATGATCCATAGTCACATGAAAAATTGCTCTAAATCATTACTGATTAGAGAAATGAAAATTAAAGCATCTGTAAGGTAGCACCTCATATCTCTCAGACTGGCCAATATGACCAGAAAGGACAATTTTCATTGTTGGAAGGGATGTGGGAAATTTGGGACAATAATACATTGGTGGAGCTGTGAACTTATCCAGCCTTTCTGGAGAGCAATTTGGAATTATACCCAAAGGGCAATAAAAATGTGCATACTTTTTGATCCAACAATGCCACTATTGGGTCTATACCCTGAAGAGATCTTGAAAAAGGATAAATGCATCACTTGTACAAAATTATTCATAGCAGCCCTGTTTGTGGTGGCTAAAAATCAGAAATTGAGTGAATGTCCATCAATTGGGGAATGACTGAACAAATTGTGGTATATGTATGTTATGGAACACTATTGTTCTATCAGAAACCAAGAGAGATGGGATTTCAGAGAAGCCTGGAAAGACTTGCATGAACTGATGTTGAATGAGATGAGCAGAACCAGAAGAATACTGTACACCCTAACAGTAACATGGGTGTGATGATCAACCTTAATGGACTTGCTTATTCCATCAATGAAATGGGACAATTTTAGAGTACCTGCAATGGAGAATACCATCTGTATCCAGAGAAAGAATTGTGGAGTTTAAACAAAGACCAGTCTATTGCCTTCATTTTTAAAAAAAAAATGTCTTATGTACTACATAATTTAGCTATCTTTAATATTATACTTTCTCCTCAAAGATAGGATTTCTCTCCTCAACACATTCAATTTTGATCAATATATAGTATGGAAACAATGAAAAAATCAGACTGCCTTCAGTGGGAGATGGGGAAGGGAAGCAAAATTGAGGGAAAAATTGTAAAATTAAAGAAAACATAAAAAGAAAAATAAAAGCAATATCTTCATAGTCATTTCAACTGTCTCAGCATCTAAGACTGCCTCAGGAGTCGTAACCCTCCCCATAACTGAAAATGTACAATTGGAGTTTCTGTAGAAGTAGCTTCTGGGTAAGGGTTGTACTTCATGACTTCTGGGACCATTAAAACTCTAAGATCCTGTGAAACCTGGGTGTTTCCCTGAATATACAACTTACTTTGTGATTCAAAGTCAATCCCTTGGGGGGTTCAGTTTCCTGATTTATAAAGTGAGGATCTTGGATCTGACACTATCTATGGTTCTTTCCTAGCTCTGACATTTTGTATTCAACCAGTTCTAATGTTGGTGTTCTCTGGTTTTTCCAGTTGTAATACCTTATAGTCCTTTCTAATGTTGTCATTCCATAGTCTATGTTTGATGTCCAATACAGGCTCTAGTATCCTAAGGTTTTATGACTGGTTATAAACCAGAGAAATTTAATGACAATTCCATTTGTTGCTTTTGGTATCTGTTTTATTTTTTTCGAATCTTTCCTTTTCCTAGATAGCAGCATAATGGATTTTCTAACATTCCTCTGCAGGTCCATCAGAGCCCCCATCAAGAAAGCAAACTGGAGTACTCACAGTTCACTTCAGTAGATGGCATGAGTGAAGAATTTGCCATCAGTGACCAAATCATTGATATATTGTCGTCCGAAGAGCCAGGGAATATGATCCAAGCCTTAGAAGAGTAAGAATCCATATTCTAGTTTTATCTTCCACCAAGTTTTCTCCTTAACTCTGCCTCTGTTATTATGAGACATAAACTCTTTTTCCAAACTCCCAGTGAATCAACTGATGAATGTAATCTGAACTAATGTATCCTCTTCTTCCATAGCATTTTTGGACTTTTTTGCATTATGGAACTTTGTAACATCAAGCCAAAAATCTGCTTCCCTAAATCTTCTCCTTCTTATTCAAACTTGGATAATTCAACATTAATTTGGACTTAAGAAGTTGGTTTCTACTATTAGTTCTATCATTTATTATCACTATGATCCTGGGTACCTTACTTTCCCAGAAGTAAGATACAATTTGGGAAGACGCAACATGGTACTGTAGCTACTGGCTACTTGAGTTCAGTTTTGCCTATGAGGAATCATTATTCAGACTTGGGAAAGCAAGGGTGGAAATAAAATTAAAAATTATTTAAAAGGTTTCAAGACATGGGAAGGAGGGAGGGAGGGAGGGAGGGAGGGAGGGAGGGAGAGAGAGAGAGAGAGAGAGAGAGAGAGAGAGAGAGAGAGAGAGAGAGAGAGAGAAAGGAAAGAGCAGTGCTGGCTGAGCCACAGGTCAGAGAAAACTGGTGGCCCTGAGCTGGGGTCCAACCTAGGGTTTTATGTCTTGCCTCTCATCCGTAGGACAAAAGGTGAAATACCACCTTCCCCTATAATGGACCAGGAATTAGATAGAGGGTAAAGCAAAGGAGATCAGGATGCAAATTTTACATTAAACAATGAATGAGTACATCAGGAATGGGAAGGGTTTCCACCCAAGCAGCCTTTAAGATCACAAATTGTTTCTGTTACAATCATAATTCTCTACTTCTAGTCAATTTACATCTCAAGTGTAGGTGATAGTTAATTTACCTCTCCTCCGAATTTCTACATTCACAATTCTCTTCAATTTTCCCCTGCATCATTATCACCAAATTGTCTCCACAAAAATCATACTGGTGCTTTGCCTGGCATTGCTAGAGCACCATGTTGCTTATTAACATGGGAAGGAACCATATCCAAATGGCAAGTACTCCCACAGCATCCAGACCATTACCAGAATTCCTGTTTCCTATCAAAGCAGGGGAAATTGTTTTGGAAAAAGAAGTAAGAAGGATGTCTTTGCACAATATTTCTCTGATCATGATAAACATATTTTGCAAGTCATGCCATTATTCATTTGATGACATAGTCTTCTTTAATCATGAAGAACAACAATAACAAAAACAAATCACAGTTTCTGTTTTTAAAACAGCTCCACCATGGAATCTCAGTTTTCAGCTATTGAAATCTGGCTCTTAATAACTAGGTTATATTGGGGGAAATGACTTTATATCTTTGTAGCTCAGTTTCTTCACTTGTAAAATAAGAAAGTTAGACTACATGGTTTTAGAGATTCTTTCACCTCTAACTCTGATATTGTGATTTTGTGATCATGTGGTCTTCCCTCTCTCTGACATGTTTAACATGAATTACAAGAATTGACTAGAGTAGTCATTGGATAGGAAACAGCCTAATTTAAATGATGAATTTTTCAACTCTTAGAAACTCTCAAAAACACATGTTCTAAATTATAATAGATTTGTGACTATTGGAGAAAACCAACAAGAAATAATGACGTGATTGCCTTTTGACCATGGAGTCATAGAATCACATAATTTGTAATTTGGAAGGTACCTCTTAGCCAAGAAGTACAACCCATACATGGAAAGACTTTGATTCATACCATGCTTCCAGCAATAGTTTCTTTGTCTGCAAAGAAGGAATATACTTGCATTCCTTTCTTCACAGAAAAAGTACTTTAAAAACCTGCAGAGTACTATAGAAATATTTGATTTGATATTTTGAAGCATCTCTAATCTCAACAATGTAAATTCTCTTTGTCAATATAGATTACAAATTATTTGGGCCTTCTCATCCTAATCAAGACATTAATATTTCTTATCTGATACTTCTATATAGCTCATCTAGAGGGGGTAGTGCCCATTTTGGAGTCAGGGAAAGATTAAATTTAAATCCTACTTGAGACACTACCTGTGTTACTCTGGAGAAATGATTTTTGGTTTTGAGTCTCAGTTTTCACATCCATAAGCACTTATGAAAATTATTTGACTAGGTCATGGTGAGGATCAAGTGAGGTAATCTATAAAAATTACTTTGTAAACTTTGCAAACTAAATTATTATATAAATGTTAACTTATTAGGAGATTCATCCAAAGGATGGGAGGTGGTTCAACAACCTCAATAACATTTTGTAAAGACCAGTGATGCACTTAGAGCATTGCTTTGCTTCACTATTACTTCATGACCAACTCATCTACCTTTCTAGATATTTGCCTTCTTGATAGTCTTGATGGAATCTTGGATGTTACTTTTTTCTATTAATTAATACTAATATAATACAACTGAATGATAATCACCATTGATTTTCATTTCAAATATATATATATATATAATGTGTATATATATACATATATAATATATGTTATGCATATATGCATGTATATATTCATATATCTTGTGATTTTATTTCCTTTGATATGGTGGCAATCTCTGATTTAGAACCATATAATGTAACTAGGATAATATTAAGGCTAAAGGTAATGCTTTGGATCATTGAAAGGTAGATGTATGAGTCACTATCCAAATAAACATCAAATTATAATTATCTCCTAATCAACTTTATATCATTGTCCACATAATTCACTATACTTCCCCCCTTTTTTGCAAGGAGAAGGTGCAGTTCATATGAGGATTGTTAAATTCTTCTCTCTTTTGCCTGTGATATCAATGAACTAGTCCCATGGTGTTGTTCTAGGGCTTGGGTGATGCACTCAATACAAAGTCAAGAAAACTTCTATATTGTCAGGGAATCCTTTGGTATGACAACCCCCATGACAATGGTTAATACTTTAGCTGAATAGACTTTTTTTTGTCTTGTGTTATATTGGTAGTCAGTGACTTCATGATTCCATTATGTCTGCATCAGCATAAGCATTTTCTTCATCTGGAAGTCACCATACTAATGAAATTGCTATTCCTTTTTTCATTGCTGGTGGCTTCTTGAATAATAAGTTAGTAGTTACTTATAGTTTTTTTTTTTATTTGGGGGAGGGTTGAGGGGAGATAATAATGGCATCTATATTATTTCAATTTTTTTTAATTCTCCCTCCTTCTATTCAAGTATCTCATAAATCAATTCCAAAAAAACTTAAAATTATGTATTCCTCTAGAATGGACTTCTGTATAAAAAGGTTCTTAGCCTAGAACTCATAAACTCAAAGAGTCCAATTTTTAATATATAATATTTTTAATATTGAAATAATTGTTTTCTTTCTTATCCTGCACATTTAAATGTTATGCATTTGAGTGTTATTCTGAGAATGGGCCCTAGACTTAAAAAGACTGACAGAGAGGTCCATGACTAAGAAAAAAGGTTAGGCTCCCGATCTAGAGATCTATTTGTGCAAATCGAGTGACTCTTCTGAATATCCATCTTAGTTCCAATACAAATTCACTCTCTCTCTCTCTCTCTCTCTCTCTCTATATATATATATATATATATATATATATTATATATATATATATATATATATATATCCCAATAATTTTTTTATGTTGATGAATCCAAATATGATAGTTCTACTATCATTGATGATAAGAAGCCATTGCTAATGGTGAAAATATTATTTGTTTTTTTCTTCCAGTTTCATCATCAAATGTTCTTTGAATGATTCAGTTTATTGTGCATCCTACTAAACTTTATATATGTTCCTTTGCCCTTATACAACTTCTTCCCAGCTTTTTGAGATGATATTTCTCAGTTTCCAATCTTCTTCTATAATGTATTACAAATAACCTCATCTTTTTAGTAGCTATTTCCTTTATAGTATTTACTTGCAAAGAAAAATTCTGGATTTCTTTGACCTCTTTGTCTTTATGATCATTTTAGAATAAAATATATCTAAAAATACGAAGCATAAAAAAATCTCCCAGATTTTAGAGTGAGAAGCTTACTTGAATAGGTTGAGTCAGAGCTGTAATTGCACTCTATGTAATCTTATCTCTATTGGTTTTTCCCATGATTTGTTGTTAACTTTGATCTTTGTTCTAATCAATCAACTTTGAATATATATAGATGTCTAATTCTGAAATAACTTTTATACTTCAACGACTCATTTCTTGTCTGTTAAAATACAATCATTTTTGTGACTGCTGATGCATTTATATCCAAAGACTTCCAAATCTCGAAAAACTGTATTGTTGCAATCCAAACCTGTGGCTTCTGAGTTTAGATTCTATCTTTTTTTTTAATATCAAACCAATAACTAAATTTTATCTTTGACTTTTCTTCTTTACTCTACATTGAATTTACCTGGTACAGAAGTCAAAGAATGACTTGGTTTTGAGTATCTCATAAAGTTCTTCACAGAATTTCCTTCTTCTTCCTCTAAAACACAAGCTGAGATTCTTTTCATAGTAGACTATTTGCATTTATTCATCCTCATGCTTCCAACTGCTAATGCCCTTTCTTCTTCCCTGGCTTGTTTTTTTCTCTTTGTTGTATTTATTTTTCATTATATATTATATTCTGTATAATATTACAGTTCATGTGTCCATCCTGTCCCTGGATAGGTTAACTTGTTTCTATCTACTTTGTATTAATTCATGTAAGATTACAAGCTCATGTGCATCTGTCCCTAGATAGATTGACTTGTTACCAAATTTTTATTTATTTTATATAATATATTATATTATATGTTATATAAGATTACAACTCATGTATCCATCCTATCCCCTGATAGACTGCAAACTCCTTGAGAGCAGGAATTGATACATTTCTTTCTTTTTATTCTTGCAGACCCAGCATGGTGTCTAAAACTTATTGACCAATTATTCCAAGATAACTTTGTCTTGGACACCATGATCTATCTTGTTGTCTTTTGCTGCTTGAAAATACTGATTCCCCTAACTTTTTTTTACACATCTCTCAGAGGAGAGCTTATGAGTCAATTTTCCACTGATTTTACTTTATCAATTCAATTCAGCAAATATCAATAATTAATAACAATGTACTAGACACAGTCCTAAACTCCAGACATAAAAAACAAAAACTAATACTTACTACTAAGGATCCTGCCGTCTAGGGGACTGGAAGAGTGGTCAGAGACTACTATGTACAAAGACAAGAATAATATAGTCCTTTTTCCTCAAGAGGCTTAGCTTCTGGGGCAGGGGTAGGGGAAGGTGACAGTGGGTGAAGGAGGTATACCATGTACCCAGATATGCTCAATATTCCATTTACCGGCAATTTAGAAATGTCTTCTGATTTTATTTATAATGAAAGTATCAATTGACAATTTTCATTTAAAAGCAAACTCCATATACAATCTCTCTACTTTCTTAACAACAAATAAATAACTTTGCATAACTAGTGCCACCTGTTGGTCAATCCTACCCATAGCATAGTGTCTGGTCTATAGTAAATGCTTAATAAATGTTTATTGATTGATTGATTGTTGATCCCTTAAGTTCTGAATGATTCCTTAGGTCTAAAATCACACTACTAAGACTGCAATTATAGCCTGCTCTCATGTTTTGAAATATTCATATTTTTAGGGAAAGCATGACCTGTATTTGTACCAATAGTATAGAAAGGAAAATAATTTCAGAAAGGAAATAATAATAAAAATGAATAACAATGATAATAATAGCAATACTTAGTATTTATATATCACTTTAAGATTTATAGTTTAGCACATATTATTAATATACTAATATAATTCTATATTAAATATTTATTATTTAATCCTTGCAATAGCCCTGTGAAATAGATGGTATTATTTATCCCCATTTTACAGAGGAAAACACTGAAGTATAGAGAAGCTAAGTAATTTGCCCAGGGTCACATAATCAGCAAGTGTTTGAAGCAGGATTTGAACTAGTCTTTCTGAGTTTGAGTGCCTAGCTGCCTAGCTCATTCATGAAATGACATGATAGTATCTCACTTGTCTACTACTTTATGGTTATAAAGTTCTCCATGTGTAAAGACAATTGAATCCTCCAACAATGTTGTTTAGTAACTAATACAAGTTTTTGTTTCCTGTTTCACAGATGAGGAAACAGTTGCAGCAAGTAAATTAATTTACTTAGTTTTATGTAGCAAGGCAGAGCTACAAATTTAATCTCAATCTTTAACTGTTCCACTCCAAGACCAAGAGAAAAATAAAAGCAACTCTTTCCCTGGTTTTGTTCTACGTATAAGCAGAGACTAGAGCAGGCAGGTTTGGGTATATGATTATAATAAAAATATTGAGTTTTTAAAAAATTGTTCTCACACATTGCAAAACTAGGTTTGAAGTGAGTGCTTCTGTTTCCCCCATCCTTTATCTAAGGATTAGCTTTATTTAAGAAAAAAAATGACTCTATGATCCAGAAGTATAGCTCCATCAGTCAGTTGGAAATTTTAACATAATGATCTTAGACCTCTAAGTATTTGAAATGTGAGAATTTCTTTGTAATCTTAAACTCTTAATTAACTGAGATTCTCCAGTTTTTCATTTCTTGTAATACTTACTAGCTACAAGAGGTAAAATACCATTCAGAATATAAATGATTTAATGTGAGTGAAATATTTGAATCAGCTTTCAACTTCTAAAATTATACTTTCCAATAAAGAATAATTCACTCTAGTTGTAAAATCCTTTCATAGTCTTTTACTTATGAATTTCATGATGAAATAGAGGCTTTAGTTATCTTTTTCATTGATGACATACATGCCTCCCTGTTAGAATGTAAGCTCTGTAAGGATAAGAGCTCTGACTTTTTGTCTTTTTTTTCCTAATCTCTGATCCATTAGAGAAACTTAATAAATGCATTCTGATTTTAACTGGTGATATACTATTTGAAAACATTCTCAGTTTGTTCCCCTAATCTTTTGTTCTTGAGCTGTTCTCGTTGTGTCTGACTCATTATGACCCCATTTGAGGTTTTCTTTGGCAAAGATACTGGAGTATTTTGCCATTTCTTTCTCTAGTTCATTATCAAATGAGGAAATTAAGGTAAACAGGGCTGATTTCCCCAGGGTTAAATAGTTAATGTCTGAGGTCAGATCTGAAGTATGTCCTTGCACTCTGTCCACTGTACCACCTAGTTGCCTGTCTTCCAATCTGCACATTTCTAATAAGTTTTCAGAGAATGTTGTGGAAGCAACATTAGATCAGGGATCAAGAAACTTGGGTGGCAGTATGATCCATTTCAGAGAGCATTGAAGTGGAAGGAAAAATGTTCATCTCCCTTCTTTTTAAGACAGGCTGGCATCTTCCATGAAGACTATGTCCTGCCCAAGGTCAGACAGCTAGGAATGTTGAGCATAAACTTGAAGGAAGCAAATCACACAAACTAAATGGTGCAGTCTCCATTGACCATAGCAGCCATAGTCAGGAACACAGTTGTATTTCTAAGCTCATTGCTAGAATCTGTCAAAGGTTTCCTTGCTCCCAATTGTAAGATTTAGAGAAAAATCCAAGAAGTAGAACACGAGATTTATAGTTATTTCTATGCAGTTCCTGCTGATGCTTTTTTACCCTTAAGGTTCTTCAGATACACAGTAGACCAAAGGAGAGTCTACAATAGGGTTAGGCATGAGTAGTTTTGTGGCAATGGAGAGTCATCACCTTGAAGGACTGCTTGACTGTGTTCATTGCTTACCTCATGCATCAGACAGCTTGTATTGAATAAGTTAAGGCTGGATAAAAAAATGAACCCCAGCATTGACCATGGATTCATGCAATCCATTCAAATAATGGATTCATGCAAAGACTGGTTCATAGAAGCATGAGGTTGACTTGGGAAGTTTCAGCCCTATTAATAACTACTTCTTTGCCATATATTCTAATTTTATCTTATCCTATTTCTTCAAGTAGGTCTCCCAAATAAAAAAAGGAAGGAATTGCTGCTTTATAAGATTATCATAGGATCATATTTTGAGAGGTGGAAGAGATCTCAAAGGCTGTCAAATTAGAAACCCTCATTTTACAAAAAAAGAAACTGAGACTCAGAGGAGCTAAGTGATTTGTTCAGGTTCTCTAGATAGTTTAATTTAATTATAACAAGAATTTATTAAGCCACTACCATGTGTAAAACGTGTTAGGGCTAGAAGCAGAAAGATGAAAAATCCCCTACCCTCAAGGAACTTATAGTCTACTTGACAAGAGTGAAAGAGGATATAATTAGAATATACAAATCAGAATAATATGAAGTTCAGCAAAGTATGATGGAGACAAAGGGGAGAGATAAACCAAGTAAACTATGACGACATTAAAAAAGGAGAAAATACATTCAGTTGGGAGTTGGAGGTGGGATACCCACTAATCCTTCCCCTTTAGGGAAGGATTAATGAGTAAAGGTACTATATATATATATATATATATATATATATATATATATATATATATATATATATATGTATATATATAGATGTTCTAAGTCAAAGTTACTATTTTGTTTCATTGATCCAAGGTTGCCTCATGTCAGTTTGGACAGTGTGCTTTCTCAGAGCCTTACCTGCTGAATGAGAGGATCAGTGAAAACACAAAACTTCAGTGGGGTAATGGAATAAGATCCAGGATTTGGGGGGTGTGGGTTTCAGGTACAGCTTTGCCTCTATCCATCTGGATGACCTGGGTCAAGTCACTGCAAATCTCTGACCTTGAGATATTGGGATTTATGCAATCCCTAAGGTACATGCCAACCTTGAAACACATGGTTCTTCTTCTAAAATTCTTAGCATCATTTAATTTGTAGTTTCTAATAATGATGATGACAATAATTCACATTTCTGTAGAACTTTATAATTTAGAAAACACTCTTTGACCCCAAGAAATAGTGATTATTTTATTCTTGACATATCACAAATAAGGAAGCTAAGTCCTGGAAAAATGAAATGACTTTTCTTGAGTTATATTGAGAGTTAAGTATATGAACCCAGCTCTTCTAGACCCAGAATGGGAATTCTTTCTAGGATGTTCTCTTTATCCTTCAGATGACTCTGAAAAAAATAAACAGTGTCTGCTCTTCTTTGTTACTAGCTTTTACAGCTTTTATTCTTTGGTGTTAATGCATTGATTTTTGTTTCAGATTCTTTTACCACCAAGTAAAACCCCTGTTTGTGAGCACAACTAAATAAAAATGTGCAATAAACCATGGACATTGGATGGGTATTAATATGCTGAGAAGTCTTTGGAGTCACACTACTCCTGAGATTCTGGGGTGAGGAAGCAGCTTTCATAGCTGATCTTATTCATATAGATAAAACTGTTCTTTGTCCATCTCTAGCTACTGCAATCTGTGCCAGTCTTAGCTTATAAATTGTCTCCCTTGCTTTTTAAGGGTTGAACTCCTGATGGTAAGGGTGATATGTTTGTGCCAGGCAACTAAAAATGCCTGCCTAATCGCTTATGCCAATCTTTCTATTTTAAGAACATTCTGTTCTATATTTCATCTGATGCTTAGACTGATGGTTGGTCCAAATAAGTGTGTTTGTGTGTGATTGGAGTGTTCCAACTGGAAGGCAAAGTGAGACAAAGAAAAGAATACCTATTCTGGTGTCAGGATACCTGGGTTCTCATCCTAGCTCTGCCACTAACTAATTGTGGAATTGGGGGTACATTCATCTTTGAATCTCAAGGGTTCTCATCTTTTTTTGTTTGTTTCCCAAGTTTTCCCTTTTTCTTTAGGTTTTGGTTAGCTCTGAAATTATCGAAGTCCAGGAACATAGAATATTAGTGCTGAAAAAAGACCTTAGAACAGAATAATAACTACTCCCATTTTTGGAATTTTGTTTTTTCCCATAACAATCTGTGAGGTGGGCAATACAAACATCCTTAGATTCTCAGAGGACTAGACTATCTTGTTCATGATTACACACCTAGTAAGAGTCAAATCAGAGAATGGTAGATGCCATGGAAACTATGGTATCAAAGCAGCAGCCTTTTAGAACATTTTGTCCAACTTACCCATTTCACAGATAAGAAAGCTGAGGCCCAGAGAAGAATAATGATATATCTAACATCAGTGGTCAGAACTAGAACTTAAGTCGACTGACTCACATGTTCCATCACATCACAAAGCAGATAGAGAAAGTGTTGCCAGAATGAACTACTGTGAATATTATCTGTTTTATGGAAAACCCATAGAATTCATGCATTAAGTTTATACCAAGATTGTGATTTTCATTTGTGGAAGGAATTTCCATTTCGACTAAAAATCACGCAGCATATATCCCTGCTTTGCCAGCAAGGACCAAGAAAGGTTGTGAAGTATGTGAAACAAAGTTAGGTCTAGATACTCAAAAATTCATGACTTTATTATATTAGAGCAAGATTTACTTCTTCATTTGAGTTTTGCTTCTTTAGATGCCTTCTGCTAGCTAAACTATCTTATTCATATGATATAGTTTTTTAATAAGAAGGCATCTTTTATGTCATCTAATTCTATTGTATTTGAAATGGGAATTCTTTCTCCTTATACCCAAAAGACAATTGGTCATATGCCCCTCACCTGAAGAATTCCTTGGAAGAGAAACTCACTGCCTCCAAGAGGACTCTCATTCCACTTTTGGATGAGAAATTCCTTATTGAGTCACAGAATCTCAGTTGAGAAGGACCTCCAAAGTCATCTGGTCCAGCCTCTATTTGACTAAGACTTTTCTCCTACAACATCCCCAATCCAGTCACCATCCACCCTCTGTATACAGCAGATTTCCCATTGATGCAGAAAGGATTCAGAATTTAAGTAAGACTTGAACTCCATAGTTCTCCAGTAAGAACAGAATGCCTCTTTAAGCAAAGCATTCCATTTTCTAAAGAAATTATTAATACTGATTTTGTTCTCTTTTATGAAGTCTAAATATGTCTGCCTGTAACTGCTGCCTCTGGCTACTATTTCTTTACTTCAGATTCAAGCAACAGTTTAAAAAATTAACCCTTTTCTCCCTTGGCATTCCTTAAAATACTTTTTAAAAAGTGATTATGCTCCCCTTAAGTATTCTCTATATAAGACTAATGGTTCTAGTTCCTTCAATTATTCCTCTTGTAGACTGGTCTCTATCACTCTCCCCAGGAATGCAGAGGATCATAGATTTATGTCTAGAAGAAATATTAGAGATGATCAAATTCATCTCCTCCTTCTCTTTTGTAGGAAACTGAGGAACAGGAGAATTGAGTAACCTGATCATAAACACACAGCTAATTGTCTAAGACAGAATTTGAACTCAGGTTCTTCTGACTTGAAGTCTAGTAATCCCTCCACTGAGCCATGCTATGTCTCAATGATTGGGAACCCTGAACTGAATACAATATTCTGGCTGTAATTTGACCATGAAATAAAACAAGTGAGATTAGCATCTACTTCATTATGTAGGTTATTCTTTTATTAAGGTAAATTAAGATGACAATGCTACCTTGACTGGCCATGTCCCATTTGGGTTATGTTGGGCCTACTATCACTAAGAATCTGAGCTCATTTTTTCATATGGACAGTCACACCTCCTCTATTCTGGTCCTTCACAGTTCATTCTTTTGAGTCTAAGTACAGGACTTTGTGTAACTAATTCAAACCTTATTAAACATAGATTCTCTGAAAAAAAGCTCAGAGGAGAAGAACTCTCCTCAAACACAAATATTGATGTCAATTTCCCGCTTCCTCAAAATTCTTAATAGAATATTATCTGAGTAAAATCTATTCTCTCAAGATGTTCTAATGGACCAGATATTTTTTTCTTGTGTTCTTTTTTAAAAGAACCATTTCTAAATGATTGGCTCCCCTTAGACATTTTTAATTTATTTTTGTAACAGTTGTTAGTCTGTGTGAAACTCAATGAAAAGGTTAGCAGTTACTGCATAATCATAGAATTTTAGAGAAGAAATTCAATGTCCATTTAGTCCAACCCATACCCCAAAGGAATCTCCACTATTGACAAGGGAATTTTTCATTCTTCACTTGAATACCTCCAAAGATGAGAAACTCACTGCCTCTTTCTGCAACTGAATACATTTTGGAATAAACTCTAATTACGAGGAAGATTTTTACTTCAAACTTGAATTTGCCTCTTTTTTAACTCACATCTATAACAGCCAGATGACATAGTGCATAGATGGAGTGTTGGGCATTTACTAAGTGATCATATGCAAGTCACTTAATTCTGTTTGCCTTAATTTCCTCATCTGTAAAATGAGCTGGAGAAAAAATGACAAATCACTCCAATATCTCTGCCAAGAAAGCTCCAAATAGGGTCATGAAGAATCAAACATGACTGGAATGACTGGACAATAGAAACTCCCAATTAAGATAAAACTAATTTAAACAATTAACTTCAGGTACATTGAAGGATTTGAAATAAAGAAATAAAAACTCATAAAAAAACCCTTCCATTTTGCTTTTGGTTCTGCCCTCGTGGGGCAATTGGAACATGTTTGTACCTGTTAACCTTTTGAATTCTTAAAAGAGTCCAACCTTCTAACTAATTAATGAGGTCTTTCAGTCTTCCCTTCTTTAGGGTAAATATGGCTTTTTCTTTCATTCTTCTCTTTGATATAATCTCTAAGACTCAAGACCCTTCACTAACCTGATTGCTCTCCTCTAGATAGACAACTACTTGTGAGTTAAATGTCTTTTTAGAAGCAACTATTTTCATTTTGAAGTACTCATTGATTTTATGTCTGTGTTCCTTAATATTTTCAGATTTACAACAGATTTGAAGATAAGTAATAGCCTTGATATTTATCTTATTTATTCACATTACTCATATTAATGATGATTTGTCTATATATTGGTTTTATGGAATTTTTAGTTATGTTTTAAAATATTTACATGCAAGAATTTTTCCTTCATTCCTTTATTGGGTATTTATTGGACACCAAACAAGTGCAAAATTCTTGTCAAAGAAGTCTCTCATTTGTTCTGTAAATACTTCTTCTAGTATAATTCTCAGCATGAACAATGGAATGAAATACAACAGATTGCAGAAAATTGTAATGTTAAAAAGAGGTGAAGCTTAGGACAGAACACAGGATGTTAGAGCTGTAGGTAGGACTAGAGATTGTAGCATCCTACTTCCCCACTTTCCAGATAAATAAACTAAAATCTGAGAGATAGCATGGCTCAAGTATTAGGGCAATCTGGGTTCAAATCCTGCCTCTTATCCATGCTAGCCATGTGACTGTGAGACTGGCTCAGTGTCCAGACAACACTCCAAGGCTATAGAGTTCAGAACAATTTTTGATCTACAATGATAGTTTGCTTACTATTAGCTCCCATTGTGATGACATCGCAGATCTAGACAACAGAAACAAAATCAAGAAAAAAAAACCAAGTAACTCTAAAGAGAGGGATTAACTTGTTTAATCACTCAGGAATTTCGCCTCAACACCATAGACAACAAAACTAAACTTATAAATTCCATGACTTACTCTTCCCCCAGCTCATCATATTGCTTCCTTTGCTCAGTACTAGACACAGGCTCATCTCAGTATCCAATTACACCCAATCCAAAGTCCTCTCTTGGGACTCCCCTCTACCATGTCATTCAGAGAGAAAGAATTCAGTTCCTTATGGATGTGGCTTCTCATAGCTTTCTGTTGATTGTTAGTTGTTACTTTAGTCAAGAAAAGGGTTTTAAATATAGTTGAGATGAAGAGCCAATTTCAAAGCATCTGGAATTAGCCTATTATGCGAGAGTGGCTGTTTTTTTCCATGTGTGCACTAAGAGTTTAGATTTTTTTCTAAGTCAAGTTATTGAAGAAGGTAAAAAATAGATTTGTTCATTTGTACAGGATAATGGAAAGAACACTGAATTTAGAAGATTTGAATATGGACCATACATCTTTTTTCCTTGTCCCCTGAGAGAGGTGTCTATAGAGAGACAGAAATCAATGTTGTGAGTAATGCTAGATATGAAATTCAAGGTGAAAACTTGGAACTTTGCATAAATTGAAGTTGGTAGAAATAAAATGGACTAAGATTTTGCAATTTCTAGCTCAGTGTAGCGATAACAAAGGAATTACTGATGAGGTGATTGGTGTTCACTGATTGGAATTTTGATCATTGACTCTGAACGTGAGAGATGCAGGTGGGACACAGTTAAGATGATTCAGTGGATAGTGACTGGAGCGTGAAATCAGAATCTTTGCTGGCAGGTGGCATTAAATATACATGAGTGTGGTGAAGGTTAAACATGTGGTAAAGGCAACATTTTACTTCTACCTCTGCATGAATTTCAGAAGATAAATGATCAACCAAGTGAAATGACAGCATTGCTAAATAAAACTAATAAAAGATGATGTTTCTATAGTGCTTTGAAGTTTATAAAAATGCTTTTTTCATAACAACAGTGTGAGGTAGGTAATGAGAGTATTTTTATCTCTTTTATAGAGATGAACAAACTAAAGCTTAGAGTTTAATGTGATATTCTCAGGGTTATGGAGCTTAGAAAGAGGCTGATCTGGAAAGCAATCTAATCTACACTTTCTAGAATCTCACTTTTAAAAATCCTTTTAGAAAATTTATCAATTTCTAATACCTTAGGATCTTTTCCATTCCTCGCACTTGTTTAAAAAAGCTTTTAATACATTAGGATAAAATAATAGAAAGTGGAATAAATAATTTTCTAGTAAAAGAGAATGTTCAAAAATACATAGCTGACAAACAGTAGAGAGTTCTCTGTTACTAAAGGTATTCAGAGACTGAATGACTGTCTTACAAAGTATATTATTGGATGGAATCCTTTATTTGTTAGAAAGGTCGCAAGTATGAATAGGTGATATTTTTTGGCAAGGCAATGGGGTTAAGTGACTTGCCCAAGGCCATACAGCTAGGTAATTATTAAGTATCTGATGCCAGATTTGAACTCATATCCTCCTGACTCCAGGGCCAGTGCTCTATCCACTGCACCACCTAGCTGCCCCTGAATAGGTGATTTTTAACTTTCTTTCCAACTTTGATTGCATGAAATATATAATTCTCTCCATCTATCCTAGTTATCCCCTACAGAACAACAGCCATTGCCCTCTGAGATAAATCACAATCCTTCAAAAATTTCAAAGCAAAATTTCTTTCCTGCCTTTACTTTTTTATTTGCCAAAAATGCAACATCAAATAAATTATGAAAAAATGAAAAATCTAAAAATTAAATAACGAATACATTTTTTCAATCAAAGTTTTTTAGAGGTATAGGAAGATTTTTTAGAATAATCTTAAATATAAGTATGGAATGAAATTTTCTCCTGAATACTGTGAGAATAATTTCTGGATTTTTGCATTAAAATAGGAAAATTGCAACCTTGCATCTAGGGGCAGAGAACAAGAGCTGAAAAAAATGAATTTGTTTTTTAAAATGATTTAAACCAATAAAGAGAAAGAGGAAAGATAAAATTGTCCATGATATCAAGCTAAGTGTTGTGATGAATAATTGTAATTTACACAGACTAGAATTTCATAGGAAATAAAAGAAGAAAATGGTCAACAGTAATATCTGAGATGTTAGAATTGAGCAAAGTGAGTTATAGGAATACAAATTTGACCTCATATGTATCATGAAACTTGATATGAGGAGGTGCCAAAATGAAATATGATTCTGAGCTATAGTGGTAAACTTCAAAAGGAACAAGTTAAGCATTTGTATATGTGCATTGGGAGTCTAAGAGGAGAGGTGGAATAGTATTATATGCTCTTTCATTCTTTGTCTTTCACTAAAGATATATGAATGTTAGGAAATCCAGAAATCAAAGGAGGGTAAAAATGTCAGAGAATATTTGGATGAAGATGAACAGAAATAGGAAAAGTTCTGATGTTCTGGTTGCAGTTTACTATAGACTGGAAGAAAATGAGGAAAACCTCTATTACATTGGTTACCTCACTATTCCAAACAAAGGAGAGAACAGACAAGAGATATACAGAACAGGCAGGGTGAATGAATTTCAATTGCATTACTGGAGGAAACTTCTAAATTGATGAAGTCATGGATCCATTTGGACATAGTACAGAATGCCTGGACACAAGAGAATCTGTTTAAGGAGTGTATGAAACAGATTGCAAGCTTGGAGTCAATCACAATGGAATAGCCATAAGTGAGCTTAATGATTGACCTCCAGCTGGATGATTTCTCATCCCCAAGAAATGCAACTTATAATTTTTTAACTTGCCTTAATGAAAATCTGATTTTCAAAAAATGAGGGCAACTCTTCTTGAAGTTCTAAATCAACAAGGTAAAACTAGAATTTGATCTATGATAGAGGAAGATAGGAAAACCAAGGAGAGTATAGTCCAAATCCTCAGTTTCAGAAAACAAAATTTTAAAAGGTTCAGAAAATATAGACAGGACTTTATAGCCTAAAGTTCTATAAAACAAGTCAATCTGACAAATAAGGGAAGCTCTTAGGAATGAATTCTGAAAGACAATGAAGTATGGAAGAAAAATAGCAAACATTTATTGAATATTTATTTTGTGGCAAGCATTTTGATATAAATTTTATAATTATCTCCTTTCACCTTCACTACAACTGCATGATGTAAGTGTTAATATTTTCTTCATTTTACAATTGAGGAAACTGAGGGAAATTAATATCAAGTGAGTTGTCCAGGGTTAGAGCTAATAAGTGTTTAATGGGGAGGAAAAGGAGCCTAAAGAGATCAAGATGGTGCACAGGAAACTCTCAGACCCATTTAGATTTTCAAGGGGACATCTACAGGGAATGGAAGCTAAATAAGAAAACATTACATGGTCCTATAAAAATACTTTTAGATGTAAATACTGAATGAAGTGAGAATGGAAAGGAAATCTAAGGATTGCACAAAGGATTTTTAAAATTTTTAATTTAATTCAATTTTAATATTGAGGAAAGAAGAGGATCAAAGAAGTGATAAGAAAGCTCCTTGGGGTAAATGAGACAGTGATAATTAATGATGATGGAAAGAAGTGCAAAGCAGTCAATTCCTTTTTTACTTCTATTTAATCAGTCTATGTGAATAACAAGCCAAAGAAAAGGCAAATGGAAAGTTGATAGCCCAGATAAGCAGGGAGGTAGTAAGAGATCATGTAGTTATTTCTGAAAAAGCCAAGTCTCAGATCAAGAGGAACTATAAAATTAATATAACTGGCATATATGAATGCCGAGTTTCTATCTGGGGTCTTTGAAAGCTTGAGAACAGGAAAGCTACAGAAGAAGTATGGAAATGTTGCCTTTTTTTAAAAAAAAAGGAAGATAATGAATCTGTAATCTTTAGGTCAGAGAATATGATCTTGGTTCCTGGTTTTAAAGGGACTGTTTAATGAACATCTGGGAAAAGAATCAGTAATCAAATCAAGGGTGGATTGTTACTTATTTTTTCCTTTTGGGCAGTATTACTTTACTGAAGAGATCAAGTCATCATAATACATACATACATACACACACACACACACACACACACACACACACACACATATATATATATATATATATAATTTATTTAGATTTTAGGAAAGCATTTAATATTTTAATCAGTTATTTGAAAGACATGGTGGTACAGTAGATAAAGTCCTGAATTGGTAGTCAATAAGGGTTCAGATACTACCTCTGTCTTAAATTGGTGATCATAAGCAAGTCAGTTAACCTCTCAGAGCCTCAAAACTATTCCCTAAGATTTATCTACTAAATCATTCATAGGTTGAAATCTTTATCAGAGAGTTATTTCCCATACTGAAAGTTATCCATATTGTAAAATCAAAGATCCTCCAAATATCATAATGGTTATCAGTTTGTAAATGGTACAACATTTGAAGGGATAAATAACACAATGAATGTCAGAGCCAGAGTCCTCCAAAAAGATCTTAGTGAGGTTGTACTGAATCTAATTAATTAAAATTTAATAGAGATGAATGTAAAATCTTTTCCATGGGTTAAAACAAATAAAGAGCAAAAATGCAGAATAGGGGAGTCATGATTAAATAGCAGTTCATCTGAAAAAGAAACATCCACAGATTTTTGTTCAATAAGTAAACAGTGTGATATGGCAGTCCACAAAGTTTTAGCTTTTGTCTACCTTAAGAAAATATCTGAGAATAGGGAAGTGAAAGGTCCACTGACCTCTGATTTGATCAGATGAAAACTGAAGTGTTGAGATTGGGGATCCACATTTTAGGAATGACATTGATAAACTAGCAAGGAACCACAGTAGGTTAGCCAGGATGATAAAAGAGATTAGAGGAAACCTAGACATGAGGAGCATTTGAGTAATGAAATAGCTCTCTTAAATATTTGAGAGAAGATCTAGACTTGTCCTGCTTGGCCACAAAAATCATAATCAGGAACAAAAGACAGAAACTATAAAGAAGAAATTTTGAATTGAGCCCTTGAGGTGACATAGTACATAATGTACTGAACCTGGAGTCAGAAAGACCAAATTTAAAATATGACCACAGATAAGTATTAGCTGCGTCACCCTGGACAAGTCTCTTAATTAGCCTCAGCTACCTCATCTGTAAAATGAGTTGGAGAAGGGGAAATAGTAAAACATTTTAGTATCTTTGCCAAGAAAACCCAAAAGAGGGTCACAGCAAGTAGGACATAATTAGAACAACTGGATGACAACAAATTTGGATTAATGTAGGAAAAAAAAATTCCCAACAATTAGATTTATCAAAAAGTAACATGGATTGTCTCAGGAGAGACTGGATTCCCTGTAGTGGGGCGCTTCATAAAGTCACCATGATTCTTGTTAGGGTAGCTAGGTGGCACAGTGGAGTCAGGAGGACAAGAGTTTGAAACCAGCTTCAGACACCTGGCTCTTACTAACTATGTAACCTTGGGTAAGTCATTTAACCCTGATTGCCTCACATCCAGGGTCATCTTACCAGGTGTTTTGCTCTGGATAAGTCACTTAATATCTGTCTGCCTTTCTCAACTGTAAAAGGAGATAATAGTAGCACTTTCCTTATAGAGATGTTGCAAGGGTGATTGGCATGTAATATGCAATTAATGTTTTTTTCCCTCCCTCCTCACTTTCCATAATATTTAGACATAACAATGAGCATCATAGCAATGGATACTTTATAGGCAAATTGTGATTGTGTGTGTGTATGAGTATGTGTAAAAATTATTTTGGTCATTGATTGTCTTATATTGATTCACCTTCTATTATAAAATGGATTTCTTTTGAATTGGACAGCAACTCTAGAAGTAAATATTTTTCATGGATTAGAGATACTCTTTCCCTCTTAAATATTTTGAATCTTCCAGAGAGAGAGCAACTAAGAAAGTTCTACAATTACTTACCTTACAAGTAATTTTTTTTCTTTTTCTTTAAATTTTTGCAAAAGAACTGAAATTTCATTATGTTTGTTATTTTTAATATTTATTTTAATAGTTTTATTTCTCAGCTATATGGTCTAATGGATGGGGAGCTGGACTTGAATTGGGAAGAGTTAAAATCTTACCTCAAATACTATTTGACCCTGGCAAAATCACTTAACCTCTCTTTGTCTTAGTTTTCTTATTTAGAAAATGAATGAATTAGATCTGATGACTTTTAGGGTCCCTTCTAATTCTATATCTTGTTATTTAGTCATTTCAGACAGACTTTGTGAGGCCATTTGAGGTTTTTATGGCAAAGATATTGGATTTTTGCCATTTCCATCCTCAATTCATTTTACATATGAGGGAACTGAGGCAAACAGGATTAATTGACTTGCCCAGGGCCACACAAGTAGTAAGTGTCTGAGGCCAGATTTGAACTGATGGAAATGGAGTGTTCCTGACTTCAGACCCAGTACTCTATGAATTATGGTACCACTTATCTACTCTAGTTCTAAATATATGATCCTAGTATTAAAGGCAGAACTGAACATATCTCCTTTGACCCTAGATCCTACTCCACTTGTCAGGTAAATAGTGCCTATAAAAAATGGAAATTTACCTCCGTTCCTCATACCTCCCTTGTATTCCAAAATGTATTTTAAAAAGCATAATTTTTTGAAAATTTTTGGGGTTTTTAACTTTATTTTTTCATTAAGGTTTGCCATCAATGAAATTTCTTCCACTTGGATTGATGCTTTTCATTTTGACTTAATTGTCATTTGCATCATTAGAGAAAAAAGGGAAGGAATTATTTTTCCCTAAGCCTCTGCTGCCAATCACTTAAAATCCATAGCTTGTGGAAATGATTTGTAGGATGTGCAGAAATTTACCTCATTATTTTTCCATGTAAATTGGTTTAGGGAGAAAGAGAGTAAAAATAAATTTCACTAATAGGGAATTCATATTTATGGGTCCACTACTCTTACAGTACCCAAATTTGAAGCAGATACATTTATATTGTAACAGTTTAATAGCTACTTGAGTTTCCTTGGAATTATCTTCTTCACTGATAAACCAGTGGTCTTCCCCATTCAAGAGAACATTCTTTGTACTTTGTAGACAATCTCATCTTATTTTTTCCAGATATTTGCTGATCTTCAATGTGAAAACTTGATGAGTTTTCAGTAGTCAGAAGGGATGGTGAGGACATTAATTCCTCTTTTTATAGTCAATAATCAAAATATTCAATTTATTTAGGGTGTTTTAAGTTTTTTAATTTTTTAAGAGAGAGAGAGAGAGAGAGAGAGAGAGAGAGAGAGAGAGAGAGAGAGAGAGCGAGCTGTGGACATTCCATAGTTCTTTCATAAATTATTGGTATCCATTGATTGAAAGAAGAATAATTCATATTGTATGCATATATGTTCCTTTAGTAAAAGTTGTTTATCCTTCATTCTCAAAGAAGGTCATGACATTAGGAATTCGGTGCCATGGCATGCAAATGAATTGGATTTGAGTGAAGGGGTGTGTGCTAATTCACCAGATTCATCTTATCTTCTGGAACCATTTGGGTTCAGTGACCAGATATGAATCAGGATGACTGGAGATGGCCCTGAATATGAAGCAATCAAGGTTAAGTGATTTGTCAAAAGTCATACAATTAGTATGTGTCCAGTGTCTGAGGCCAGATTTGAATCCTACTCCTTCAAAGTCTAGGGTCAGGACTAAATCCACTTTGCCACCTTGTTATCCCATTATGTTTATTAAAGTCCCAGTGGTAATGCCGACCTCTTGGTGATATACTGTGTTAGGAGAGAGAGAAAGACAATGCAACGTTCTTGTCCTCAAAGATATGATAATGTAATAGGGTTGATGAGCCAGGTACACTGGCGAAAATTAAATTGGAACAAGGGCAGAAAAGAAGTCCGAAATGCATAAAACAAAACAAAACCCCCACAATTTATATTGGGATAAATGCAGGAGTCCAAAGAGTGATGAACTAAGAGGAAAGAGAATTCACTTCCAAGAAATGGGATTATGTTAGAATTTTATGTTTGTCAAGAGGTAGAAATGAGGGTATAGAAAATTTTAAGCAAGTGAAAAGGGCAGAAATAAAAGGTCTGTGAAATAGATGTTCAGCTGATATTGAGTAGCTCAGTTTATCCAGGACAGGGATGACAAGGTGGGGAGCTACATTGTATTCCACTTTGGATGATCTTATCAAGTAACTTGGTTTAATTTGGTAAAAAATTAAGAATAATTGAATGTTTTTCAGGAGCAGTTTGTTCCTACTTTTACCCAGAGTAGTAAGAGATAAAATAGGATATAATATATGACATGACATGGCATGATATGACATGATATGATGTAATATTGATGTTTTATCATATCATAAACCAATAATAATCTATAATAATAATTATTATTATAATTCAAACATATTTATTAGTGCTTTAGAATTTATCTTGAAACCTATGCACCAATATCCCTGCAAGATAATTAGTTAGAGTAGTATCCTTATTTTATAATGGTAATTATAGTAATTGGACAAACATAAATTATTTAATTGCCAAGATTTGAAATTAGGTCTTTTGATTCCACTCCCAGTGTTCTTTCCACTACGACAGCTGCCTTGTACTAGGTAGTGCAGTGGATAGAACACTGGATCTAGAGTTGGGAAGTTGTTTGGTTGTTTCAATTGTGTCTGACTCTTTGTGACCCTATTTGGGGTTTTCTATTTTTTTAATGAGTTATTCATTTATTTTCACATTACTATAATAGTTTTGTTGTGAAAGTAAATAAAAAAAATCCCTCCCCCCAAAAAAGATAGAGAAACCTCAAGAGAAATGATGTGAGAGGGGAAAAAGTGTACTTCAGTTTGTGTTCAGAAACCATCAATGTCTCTGGGATGGGTTGTATCCTTTACTATAATTCCATCAGTCAAGCTGCTTCAATATTTTTTCCCACAGTTGCTATTAACTGTATTTCTGTCCATTCTATTCCTCCACACTCTCATTTATTCTATTCTCTCTCCTTTCACCCTCTCCCTCCTCAAAAGTGTGTTGCATCTGACTACCCTCTCCAATGATCTTCCCTTTCTTTTATCACATACACCACCCTCCCCTCCCCCTGTCCCCATTCTCCTATCCTTTTCCTCTCCTTTGTTCCTCTAGGGTAAGATAGATTTTTTTTTGCCCTATTCAATGAGTGTGCTATTTCCTCTCTGAACCATTTTTGAAAAGAATAAAGGCTCATTCATTGCCCCTCACCTTCCCCCCTTCCTCTCCATTGCAAAAATTTTTTGTTGACTCTTTTATGTGAAATATCTTAGCCCTTTCTAACTCTCCTTTCCCTTTCTCCCAGTACATTTCCTTTTTACCCATTGACTCCACCTTTATACTATTATATTCAGCTTCCTCCTGTGAGTTGTCTAAATATGCTCCTTCTATAACTTCTCATAAATGAAAATTTTCATGAGTTATCAGTATCTTCTTTCCATACATGAATACATAAATTCAACATTATTAAATCCCTCATCTACCCTCTCTGTGCTTCACCTGAGTCCTGTACTTAAAGATCAAACGTAATGTTCAGCTTTGGTCATTTCAACAGGAAAGTTTGAAAGTCCCCTGTTTCATTGAATGTCCATCTTTTCCCCTGAAAGAGGACGCTAATTTTTGCTGGGTAGTTGATTTTCAGTTATATTCCAAGCTCTTTTGACTTCCAGAATATCGTATTCCAAGACAAATGAGCCTGTAATATAAGTGCTGCCAAATCTTATTTATTCTTGACTGTAGCACCATAGTAATTGAATTGTTTCTTTTTGGCTGCTTGCTTCAATTTAGGAGTTCTAAAATTTGGCTATACTATTCCTGAGAGTTTTATTTCAGATCTCTTTCAGGAGGTAGAATTTCAGGGCAATTTTACTGGCTTATTTCTTGAGGAATGAAGTCTAGGCTCTTTTCCTGGTCATGACTTTCAGGTCATAATAATAATTTTAAAATTATCTCTTCTGGAGATGTTTTTTTAGGTCAGTTGTTTTTACCATGAGATATTTCACATATTTTCCTAGTTTTTCATTCTTTTGATTTTGTTTTATTGTTTCTTGATTTCTCACAAGATCATCAATGTCCTTTAGCTCCATTCTACATTTGGAGGAGTTATTTTTTTCAGTGAGCTTTTTTATCTCCTTTTCCAACTGACCAAATCTTTTTATGGCATTCTTCTCCTCATTGACCTTTTGGACTGTTTTTTCCATTCAATCCAAGCTGGTTTTTAACATGTTATTTTCTTCTGTGCTTTTATGTATCTCCTTCACCAAACTGCTGACTTGGTTTTCATGATTTTCCTATATTGCTCTCATTTCTCTTCCCAGTTTTAACTCTACCTCCCTTACTTGCTTTTCAATCTTTTTTGAAGTCTTCCATAACCTAAGATCAATTCTCATTTTTAAAAACATTATTTATTTTCATCCATATGCACGTGAATATTTTTAAGTTACAAAATTTCCTTCCATCGTCCCTTCCCACCCTCCTCCCCACCATGGTGAATGGTCAGGTTAGCATTGTACATACATATTTTGATAAACATGTTTATAGATTAGTAATTTTCAGTCTGAGAAATTAGGATTAAGGGAAAGAGATATATAAGAGAATTTTATAAGTATCACTTTCTGAAGGTTTTTTTGCGTGTGTCTGTGTGTGTTTTGTTTTGTTTTGTTTCTCTTCCTCTGGATGGGGATAATATAGTCCATAGCCTGTTCAATTCAGTTGTCCTAGCTTTCTGGACTGCTGAGTGGAGCTGCTTCCATTAAGGTTATTCATCTCAAATGTTGTTGTTGATGTGTACATTGTTTTCTTGGTTCTACTCCTTTCACTTAGCATCAGATCCCATAAGTCATTTCATGCTTTTCTACAGTCCAACCATTTATGGTTTCTTATAGAACAATAGTATTCCATAGTATTTATGTGCCATAACTTGTTTAACCATTCCCCAATTGATGGACATTCCCTCAATTTCCAATTCTTTGCCACTACAAAAAGAGCCGCTATGAATATTTTGGAACATATAGAACTTTTCCCTTTTCTAGAATTTTTTTCTGGATATAGACCTATAATTGGACTTGCTAGGTCAAAGAGTATAAACAATTTTATTGCTCTTTGGGCATAGTTCCATATTGCTCTCCAGAATGGTTGGATCCTTTCACAACTCCACCAGCATTGCATCAAAGTCCCAATCCTTCCATTATCTCTCCCACGTTGATCATTTTCCCTTTTTCCCATCTTGGCCAATCTGATAGGTGTGAGATGATAGTTCATTGTTGCTTTAGTTTGCATTTCTGAGAACATTTTTCAATTTTCTTGGAGGCTTTGAATACAAAAGTTTTGACTGTAATCTTCTGAGTATCTATTTTGATCCTCCATGGGACCAAAGCCATTTTCTATGATCACATTTTTTCCTGTTGTTTGCTTATTTCCTCAACCCATGACCTGATTTATTGGACTTTCATAACTTTGGGGGTTTGAAAGGGACCTTAATTCTTCCATTGTCTTCTGAGGGACTCTGACTGCTCTCCTGGCCTGTGCAATGTGGATGACCACAGACACTCCTCTCTATCCTGGAGCTGTGAGGAGCATCCCTGCTCTGCTATGGTAGTATGGGGTTCCAGAATTCGACCTGGATCTGAACATGTGCAAAGCAGTAGAGTCCTGCCCTGGTATAGCAGAGAGACCTCTGCAATTTCCCCTTTACCTTCCATGGACTAACCATTCTGGAAGCAGTTGCTGGGTGGCTCCATAGGTTCTGGGGTTGCCCTGAGCCTGGTTGCCTGGGTTCTGTGCTTGCTCTGGTGAAGCAGAGTTCTCCTGTAGACCCCCCCGCCAACTGTCCCAGAGATCCCTGGATCAAGAGGTCAGGAAACCTCTTTTGCTAACCCCAGGCACCCAGGGATCCAGGTGCACTGTTCCTGGAAGGCTGGATCTCACTTGCTCCTGATGTGGCATGGCTGTGGTTCTTTCCAACCCCATCTTGGTGAAATAGACCTTTATCACAGATCTAGCAAATTGTTTTGGCCTGGAAAATTGTTTCACTCAGTCTTTCTGTGGGTTCTGCCCCTCTAGAACTTAGAGTCCTAATTTTCAACATTTGGAGCTTTTGAGAGAGACTGCCTCCATGCAGTCATCTTGGCTCTACCCCTTATTTGGGGGTTTCTTAGCAAAGATCCTAGAGTGGTTTGCCATTTCCTTCTCCAGCTCATTTTACAAATGAAGAAACTGAGGTAAATTGGTCTAAGTGACTTGCCTAGAGATAAACAGCTACTAAGTGTCTGAGACCAGATTTGAACTCAGACAGATGAATCTTACAGATTCCAGGTCCGGGACTCTATCCACTCTATCCAATGAGTCTAGAAGACTGAGTTCAAATCCAGGTTTAAATACATATTAGTTGCATGACTGATGAAGTCACTTATATCTACCTCAGTTTCTTCAACTATAAATGGAGATATTTCAGAATTATTGTGGACTAAATAGGATGAAATTTGTAGCAAGTGCCTGGCAAGTGGTAGGCATTTAATACATACTTATTCCCTTTTCTGACTCATCTCTTCTTCCTTATACTATATATTATCCAACTAAAATCCTAGAATCATTTTGCCCTTAATAATAAATATTGATTATAAATAATAATATTTTATAATATATAATAAAACATAAGAAAATATGATCCTTATTTACCTTAAAATTTTTTGAAGCACTTTTGAATTCTTCAACTCATGCAAATTCAGTTCTGTAAAACAAATACATATTGGATTTCTGCCCTTTACATGTTCCAGTGCTAGACACTAGAAGAAATTATAAAGCAAAAAAGATGGTTTTTGCCTCAAGGTGCTTACTATGCAATAGAGGAAATAAGTAGAGTGTGCACTTCTTGAGAGCAAGAACAGTTCATATTTGTCTTTGTATTCCCAATATCTACTGCAATATCTGTTGCATAGAATGGTATTAATAAATGCTGGTGAATTAAATTAAAAATAATTTTTAAGTCATAAAACATTGAAATTTGGAATCATAATAATACTACCTTTCAAGTCCAACCAATAACTGAATAAAGATCCCCCTTCCACATCCTTTGTAAGTTGTTAACCAGACTTTGCTTGAAGATCTCCAGTGACAGAGAACCTAATTCTTCTTGAGGTGATCTATTTGATTTTTGGAACAGTCCTAACTGTAGGAGAACTATAGGAGAAATGCTGTTTTTTTTTATTCCTTACATCCAATTAAAACCTGCTCTAACTTTAACCCACTGTTTCTATTTAATTTCCTTTCCACATCCTAGCCCAGAAAATACTTAGAGGGTTATAGGATCAGAGATTGAGAGCTGGAAGGAATCTTAGAAGCCATCAGTTCTAACTTCTTCATTTTACTGATGGGGAAACCAAGGCATAAATAGGTGCCTATGATCATACAATTAATGTATTATGGGATGTTAACAAAGGTCTTCCTTCCTCCAAGTTCATTTCCCTCCCTTTAACACAACACTATTTTCCCTAAAATAGAGCTATCAAGTTCTTTTTCTCATAGTATGTCTAAACCATATGATGACCTAGCATCAAAGTCCCTTACTATCCTTATTTCCATTCTCTGAACATGACATACAATGTTAATAACCTTCTTCAAATATGTCCTACAGAGCTACATACTCTTCTCCATGCGTACTTTGATGCAGATAGAATAAAGTGAGACTAGTCATAGAATCATATTTTCTTAGAGTTGGAACTGGAAGGAAACTTGGAGAACCTTGATTAGTCCCAACCTCCCCACTTTGCAGATGAGGAAATTGAGGCAAAGAACAGTTGTGAGGTTTTTACAGAGTCATATACTGGTGAGTGTCTAAGGAAGGATTTGACCCAAGGTTCTCCTGACTCCAAGTTAAAGAGAATCTAAACTCTTTGCTATGCTACCTTTCCAAGTCTCTAATTTGGTACCAAATGCTATGCTTCTATTAAATATATAAGTTCTATCTCCTATCTCTAGGATCATGTCATCTTTTTTGAAGACTGGGTCATACTATTGACTCCTAGTAAACATGTATTGCCTAAAATATGCTCCTAGTTAACTCTAGTACAAGGTAGAGTAAAAAGGGGGCAATTGTTCTGTAATGGAGAACTTTAAAAAATAGGCTTATCTTATAAAAATCTGCAGTAATATATTTACACAGTCAGACTTTTGGTGAAATATACTTTTGCCATAATAATATTGATGGAAATGTTCGATGTTTCACTAAGCATGCTGTTTTACCACCAATTAGGCACCTTCTTATATTTTAAAAATTGGCTTTATTTTCATATTATTTAGGAGGCAGCATGGTAAAGTAGAGAGACCCTTAACCTGGAGTCTGGCAACCAGGAATCAGGGTCTGGCTTTCTTACACTCTATCTATATGACTGAGCAAGAAACTTCACATCTCTTGGCCTCACTTTCTCAATTCTAAAATAAAGAAATCAGAGTAGATTACCCTTATCATCCCTTCTAGCATAACACATGTGCACACACACACACACACACACACACACACACACACACATGCATTCACAATTTCTTCTATATTCCCCTTCATTAGTCAATTAGGCAGATTAACAAATGGTGCCTGGAACCATGTGTGAGGATTTCTTGGAACTCCTTCCTTTTGGAGGGTTTTGGAGCTAATAGCTGTTCCTTTGTGAAAATAAATTTTATCTCTTCTTAAATACTATGTACTCAGTCAGCATTTTGGGAAAAAAACAAAAAATAACCTAAAATACAATCTTTATACTTGAGGGACTAAAAATCTAACTGGGGTGGGGGGAAGCAGACCTAGCCCGAGAGAACTGCAGTAAACAATATAACAATTAAATCATTAGAGAGTAAAACCCAGTAGGATTATCTATATCAGATCTAAAAAAATCTATCCATACCAAGTGTCTGAGAGGGAAAATTCCTTTTTTTTCTGGTAAAGTGATGACTAGGCAGTTTGTAGTTTTAGGAATCAGGCAAGCAATCATTTTACCAAGCAGAGATATGAGGGCCCTCTATGTCCCTTCTCCTCCTATCAGGGTCTGCACTTTAATACAGTCCTCTCTCAGATAGATACAGCCTGTTAGAATGCTGTTGCTGCTGCTGCTGTTTCTGATGATGATGATGATTGTTGTCCTTTGTAATGAAAGAAGACCATTTCAACAAGTGAATGATGATAAAACTTACACATTATATTGATTGAAGTGAGGGGAATGTTGTGCAAAGACATCCTTCTCACTGTCTCTTCTAGATCCACCTAGTAGCCTGTTAGTATAGGAAACAGGACTTCCGGAGTTGATCAAGTGGAAGACTTCAGCCTTTTGAGTCTTTCCCATATTATTGAGGTACCTCATCATTACAGTAACACAGGGCAAAGCAATAGAATGGTGTTTTTATGGTGACAAACTTGCAGAAAAGTCAATCTGTCCATAGCATTACAAAATTTTAGTGTAAGGAAGCCGTAAGTCTAATCCACAAAGCAGCTTTTATAGATCCCTAAGAATTCCCAACTGAGTTTCAGACCAGTTGACCTTGAGGGAGTTAACTCAAGCTACTTCCTTCATGGCAGAGTGGTCCATAATACTGTAACACAGCAGTAAGGACCTCTTTGTCTATGAGGGCATAGATGCCAGTCTGCTAAACTACTAATAGCTGTAAGTGAACCTGATTAAATCCTGTGGTTATAACCCTATTTAGCTACAAGTGAACTTGGGGGCAATTTCAGTGTAGAGTGAAATTCCGCAAGTTCTTACTTGGAAAAATTGATGCCTCCCCTGATCACACCAGACTCAAATGGGTCTTCCATGCACTGAGGAGGCAGCAGTACTTATTTAAATTGCAGGACCAAGAGACAAGATGCCAGGGTTCTATAAAATCCCTGTTCTGTGTCTTAGTTAACTCATTTAAGATCTCAGTGTAGAAAGTTTTGAGCATACTAACCTCTGAATAACCCAAACACAAATAGATACTTAATACACACATCCATATATGAATTTTTATACATGTGTATATATACAATATACCTATATCACACACATTTTATTATGATTATTATATTAATTTATAGTATTATATATTATAGTATTATATATTATAGTATAATATTTTATATTATATTATAGTATAGTATAGTATTATAGGCCACTCTCTAAGACTCTCAGCGATAGACAAGATTGCTTATCTGCCTGAAAAGGAGTTTCCCAAACTGATGAAATCACAGCAAGGGCCTTTAAAATACACAAATGTGTAGATATTCTTTGGTATATACATATATACTTGTGTGCATGCTTATGTGTAAGCATGTTCTTCTACTAAAATAGGTTAGCAACTGCATTGGAATTTTAAGTCTTTGATGATTACCTGTGGGTACTGAGAGATTAAGTCCAGGGTCACCCTGGCAGTATCTATCAGGAGTGGGATTTTATCCAGGTCTTAGTGATTCTGAGATCAGCTCTCTATCCATTAATATTATATACACTATCACACAAAAATATGTATTATATATATAAATATAGATTTATTTATCTGTACTACATATAATAACTATATTTAGCTATCAGAATTAGGAAATTGCTCATGCTATCGTGTAAGACTGAGTATGTTTACATTCAGGCCAGTATTTTTATTCAGAATCTCTTCAATTGTGATTTGTATTCATGTTTCAAGTTCATTTGTCTCTGGAAATACATTGCCCTTTGGATTGATTGGTTGCAAGGCAGATGCTCAACATACCATAATTGCTGATTTTTCCAGTCTATTCATAGTGGAGTAAAGTTGTAATAGCTTTCACAAAACCTCTAGTTAATTAGCATCCAAGAGATCCTTTTGAAAATTGTATCTTGTAATATATTAACAGAATTGATGTTATGCTAATGGAATATTCCTATTAAGTCAAGATGAGTTAGTCATCTGAATGAATTCCTGAAAGTGGGATCTAGATAATTCTGTGGTTATAGAGGAGAATACCTGGGAGGGACTCCTTCTTCATTTAAATTTAACATTTGAATCTTAAAAGTATAAGACCCATCAAACTCATAGCTGTGTACTAATATAATTGGTTACTAACTCACTGTTAAGTCTTTCTCTTCCCTGGGCCTTAGTTTCTTTACATATCAATGACAATTAGAACAGGTGGCCTTTAAGGTTTCTTTCTATTATTCTGTGATTATTGGTTATGCCTCTCATTTATCAAGAACTGAAGTGAACTGAATAGCCACTCCATCTCATAAAATTACATGATCATATTTTGGAAGGAACCTCAGAGATCATTTAGTCTAATGTCCTAATTTTCAAGGTAAGAAAATTAAGACTCCAGAAAATTAAATTTGACCAATATAACACAGGCGGCAAGGTGGGACTTGAGTCTATGTTCTCTGATTTCAGAAACAATGTTCTTTCCTCATCTATGAAATGTGTATAAAAATAGCATCTATCTCACAAGGTGGGATAAAGATCAAATTAGGAAACATTTAAATAGACAGATAAAGATTTAGATGGATAGAAATAGTCATGTATATAAAAGGTATTTGTACAAATATATATGTAAAATGCTACAGCACATATATAAGGATATGTTTCTTTATATAACATATTTTATAAATAAAGATACATATCTTTACAAACTTTAAAGTACTACATGAATGCAAATTGTTATTATGATTACCATACTGCACCTCTTCAAGGATTCTCATGAACTGTGATTTAAATTTTTTATTGTTGTACATTTGAAAGTATATTTTTATCCTTCTGGATGCCTAGTAAGCATCTTAACGACAGAAATCATATCTTACATTTCCTTATATTTCCCCATACACCTAGCCATGTTCCTTGCACTGTATAAAAACTCAGTAAATGGTAGTTGTTCTAAGGTTGGGGTTAAGCTAGGCCTTGCTCTCTAGTTATGCAAACTGTAATACCTAAAACTATCTTTAACCTCTAATGGCAATCACATCTAATTCCAGTGTCTAAACCCTTCTCTTCCCATTCTCCAGCTTGGAGATAGCAACCCTAACTCGGGCAGATGTGGACTTGCAAGCCTGTCGTATGCAGATTAGCAAAGACATAATTGGCGTGTTATTGAAAAACTTGATTCTCAGTGGCAACCTCTCACCCCACATGGAGAAAAGGATGAGTTCCGTTTTCAAAAAGCAATTTCTCATGATGGAGAATGAAGTACAAGAAGAATATGATCGGAAAATGGTTGCTCTGACTGCAGAGTGCAATCTGGAGATGAGAAAGAAGACAGAGGCTCAGTGTCAGAGGGAGATGGTGGCAATGGAGGAAGCTGAAGAGCTGCTGAAGCGTGTCAGTGAGAGGGTAAGTCAGCCTTGACAGTGAAGACTTCGCAGGAAATTCTCTTTCCCACTCTTTCTTCCTGTCTGTTTCCAAATATCTCTCTCTCTCCATCCCTGTCTCTATCCTGGTTTCTGTCTCTCTGTCTCTCTCTCTCTGTCTTTGTCTCTCTGTCCCTGTCTGTGTCTGTCTATGTCCATCTGTCTCTGTCTCTGTCTCTGTCTCTCTCTGTCTCTCTCTCTCTCTCTCTCTCTCTCTCTCTCTCTCTCTCTGTGTGTGTGTGTGTGTGTGTGTGTGTGTATTTCTCCCTCCCTCTTCCCTCCACCCCTATCCCTCTGACTATATAAGGAAAAGTGCTTTTTTTGCTTCAAAATCTTTCAGGGAAAAATCACAATCTTGCCATATTGATGTTTCTACCTGTGCCTGGAAAACTTTCAAGAAAATAGAGGATTTTTTTTAACTTTTTGCCAGTTTTAATCTATGCTTGTCTGATCTGAACTATGATTTTTATTGAAGATTTTAATATCCTGACTATGACAGTTATGCAATCCCATAATAGAATGATTGAACAAATAAAAAATTACTTATTAAGCACAAGAGGAACAAAAAGAAAAGCAAAAAATAGTCTTTGCCCTTCTGGACCTTTAGATTCTCAATCGGGGAGAAAACTCACAAAAGAGAGTGGTAAAACAATTTATTCCAAATATATAGAAAGGTTGAGTGGAACACATCGTCATTCTGGGAAAATGACAGAGCTCCTTTGATCCGGTTTCATGGTTGCAGAATTTGAAGGCTGTGGGGGAAAAATACCAAAGAATATGGCAAGAAGATAGTCAAGCAGTAGGAAGTGAAGCCCTGAAATAGTGTTTTGGAAGAGGTAGTTGGTTACCTGACAGGAGGGCATGGTTCCGGGAGAAAGTTTATCCAGGATAGCATGGTTGATATGAAAAGGGCCAGAGAATATGGCATGAGAGAACACTGAACATGTATTCTGGAGACCTAGAATCAAATCATGGATTTATCATTTACTTGTTATATAATTATGGACAAATTGTTTTAACTCTTTGGCCTCGGCTTCCTTTTCTGCACAAAAGAGACTAAAAGAATCTGTACCTGGACTTCATAAAGTCATAACAAGTAATGTACTTTAGAAAATTTTACCACACCATAGACATGAAAGTTGCTATTACAATACTTAAGAATCATCAGAAATTATCCATTTGCTGAATATTTGTTGAATATATATTTTGTGTTTAGACAGGGATAGAAACTGTGGAGAGATACAAAAGAAATTTTAGGTACAGTCAACTTCCCTCAAGGATGTTTCTGCCTAGTTGAAGATAAAATATTAATGCATGAGAAATCAGTTAAGTGACACACACTAAAAGATAATAAATTTCCAAGTGTAGTAAAAACCTGAAGGAAAGAACAGCGATCAGTCTGTTGATAATAGTTGAACAAGTTTCAAAATGGAAAGACTAGAACATAAGATCACAGATAAAGGGACCTTGGATGAAGTTGAGTCCAACTCCCTCATTAAAGATGAGGAAACTGAAGATGAGAGAGGCTAAGTTACCTGCTCATTGCCACCAGTGAGTAATTACCAAAGCCAAGGCAAGGACATCTAGGTGGTGCAGTAGATAGAACACTATCTGAGGAGTCAGGAACACTCATCTTCATGAATTCAAATCTGGCCTCTTACTTACTGTGTGACCCTAAACAAGTCACTTAATCCTAATTTCATCAGTTTCTTCATCTGTAAAATGAGTTGGAGAAGGAAATGACAAAGCGTTTCAGCATCTTTGCCCTCTCCCCAAAAGCCAAATGAGATCATGTAGAGTCAGGGATTGAACAACTACAAAAAGAGAACTTGTGGGTGGGGCACTGGAGGGGAAAGTAATAAGATTCTAGGACTTAAAGCAAGAAGAGACCTCAGCTAGTTCAACTCCCTCATTTTACAAAGACTGAAAGTTCCAAGAAGCAGAGGCATTGTAATTCCAGGGCTTTTCCCATTATTCTATAGAATACTTCATTAATGTGCAAATGCAATAAGGATAATGATAATCATAACTAGCATAAAATTCTATTGTGCTCTAGAGTTTACAATGGGCTTCCCTCATTACAATTTCATGAGATAGATTATGCAAGTATTATCTCCATTTTTACAGATTCAGAAGCTGAGGGTAAGGGGCTTGCCCAAAAATCACAGCTAGTAAGTGGTAAAGCTTAGACAGTTGATTACTTAGTCTCTGGCATAAATATTGTTCTGCAGAAGCATATGAAAGGTTATTTTAGAATCGATTAAACTTGCAATAGTACATCATTGCTGAGAAGTTTAATAGTTGTTTCCCCCCCACATTTCATCCCTATTAACCTAAAAATGAATGGTTCATGCTTGTCACATTTGATCACATCAACTAAGGAGATGACATTGATGGAATAACTAGTGTCCATGCTTTTTCATTACTTGTAAGTGATCTATCCACTGAATGTGCTATTGCTAGTGCTGTGTTTTTTGCGTAGAAGTCAGGAATGATAGAGACCATGTATTCTGAAACAGAATATAAGATAGTACATCTGACAATGTGACCCCTAATTCATTTTCTGGCTGTTTCCTAATATTTTCCTCATGCTCACATCAGTGAAATGGTATTCTTTGCTCTCTTCTAAACTGCAGTCAAACATGCAGACTCAGGTTCTTGGTAAATTCTTACCCAACATTTATGAGATAGCTCAAATGTGATCTCTTTTTTTACAAACTTTCCCACATTCCTTTTCCAGGAATAATCTTTGTATTTTCACACTTTGTAGTTTGTGAGTATCTCTTAACTCTCCTATTAGAGAGTAAATTCCTAATTCCCATGAAGACAGTGTCAGTGCTTTATTCTGAATACAAAAATGCTTAGCAATTCGGTCTTTAAAAAAAAAACAAAAAATAACCTCTTGCCTTTATCAAATCTTAAGGTTATCCCCATATAGTTCTCTTCTGTTTGACTGCTATACTTCTAGAATTTTCTCTATTCATAATTCTCACCTATTGCCATTTTCAACCTCTTTACTTTATGACTTCCAAAAAGCACCACTATTCTTAACTGTTCTCTCCAAGATTTCCAGGCATCTTTTTAAAAAATATATTTTACTGGGGAAGAACAGCTAGGTAATTAATACAGTAGATAGAGCACCAGCCTGGGAGTCAGGAGAATCTGAGTTCAAATCTGGTCTCAGACATGTAATAAATGCCTAGCTGCATGACCTTGGTCATGCCACTTAATCCCATTGCTTTAAATAAAATTATAAAAAATTCATATGTATGTATATATATATTTATATGTGTATATACATATATACACATATATATTATATTGGGGCAGCTAGGTGGTGTAACAGATAAGAGCACCAGTCCTGGAGTCAGAAGGACATGAGTTCAAATTTGGCTTCAGATACTTAGTAGTTACATACCTGTGTGACCTTAAGCAAGTCAATTAACCCCATTGCCTTGCAAAAACCAAAAATAAATGCATATTTATATTATATTAATGAACTTAACGGTAATAAGAAAATGTAAACATTCCCTCCATACAAAGAAGAATAGGAAAAGAGGACCAAAAGGACTTTATATGAAACTGTAAATCTTTACTAGAACACAAACACACATGTGTGTATAAATGTATGCATACATGTGTATGTATGTTTATCTGTTTGTATATTTGTATCTACATATGTGTGACTTTTTTAAAAAGATGAAGAATTAAAGATTTTATCTAATCTTCACAACTACTTTCTAAGATAGGAATTATGCATAAGAGATTGATCTGTTTCAGCTGTCTCCATCATCTAGAACAACAAAAACCATAAGATAAAAATCTGATGAACTAAGAGCAGAAACATCTAATCCTCAAACTCAAATGCACTCAGATACTCCTCCTTCACCAGCCTCCATGGTCTGACAGGGTTGCACAAGTTAACCCACAAATTTGAAAAATAATTCAATTATCTGTGCTACCAACAACACTACCCCCTCCCAGTGGCAGAAAACCTAAAGGCATAAGCTCATTTTGGCAGGGATAGCAGCAAATGTGCTGCAAATAAACTCAACTAAAAAACTGAGGATAAGAGAGAACAAAATGTTAGCATGTGTATGTAGGTCACTACATTAAGCCTGAGAGAAGAAGCTGTGCATCCAGTTGGGGTCAGTCACTTGAGTCAGAGGGCCTAAAACCAAGGATATGCTAATGGAAAGAAAGGAAGACGACTGCTTTGAGGACACAGCTATTGAAGCGGAGGGAGTCAAAGAATGAGCAATGTAAAAGGAATGTAAAAAAAATTAGCAGTTTTTCCCATTGTTCACTGAGAAAAAAAAGACTGAAATTGTCAAAGCTCTCAGGAAGAAGAAAACTCAGTTAAAGTTTTTGAACATTAACACAGAAGGCATGAAGGAAGATAACAACGAAGGAAACTGACCTTCAGATGATGGAAACAAGGCATCTATATATAGTGTAAGACAAAGGAAAATTAAACAATAAGAATTAATAGCTGATGAGGCAAAAGTCCCTGTAGATTCCTAAGAAAGTATGGAATCACATCAAGATGTTCCAAATGATTTAGTAAAAAGGAATTGTGAGAAATAAGATTTTAAAGGAACTTTATCACTGATCTAGTGATATCTAGTGATATTACTAGTCCAACCCTGTTATTTTACAGAATCCCAGAGATATAAGATGATTTGTTCATAGTGAGCATAAAAACATAGATGCATATTGTCTCTTTGAGACAATATATTTAAGAGTTGTTCCACTACATAATATTGTTCATATTTTACAAAAGCCTCTCTTATGGCTAAAATACAAATGTTCCAAAGTACATGTTTTGACAATATTGCCCAGTAATTAGTAGTTTTTCCATACCCATTGATAAATAAAAGTATTTTAGATATGCCAGACATGAAGAAGACATTTCTTTTTTTCTTTCAACAGTCTGCTTTAGAATATAGAAATTTGCTGCACAATCTACACCGATGGGAACAGGACCATTTGAGGAAGTCTCTCTTACTCAAACGGGAGGAAGATTTTGCAAAAGCATACAGGGAGCTGGCAATTTTCCAAAGAAATGAACTACACAACATCTTTTTTACACAGATAAAATGTGCCATTCTGAAGGGAGACCTAAAGTTGGAGGCTGCTAAAATGCTCCTTCAAGATTATTCTAAAATACAGGTAATGTCATAAATACCTAACTCATCCTGATGGTAGAGCAATTTCCAAAAATGTTTCTTTAAATGTCACTGTTCAAGGAGGCCTTTTTTTTATATTTACCCCTTTTGTTGTTGTTGTTTATTGCAATAGAAGTCTCTCCTATCCTTGCCTCTAACCTCTTAACTACCCTCTCTCCCTTCAATGGTTCCTCTTTTCTTTGCCCTTCCCCTATTTCCCCCTTTTTGCTTTCTCTCCCACATTTCCTTTCCCTCATCTTTCCTCCTCATCTTTCTTTCTTTCTTTCTTTCTTTCTTTCTTTCTTTCTTTCTTTCTTTCTTTCTTTCTTTCTTTCTTTCTTTCTTTCTTTCTTTCTTTCTTTCTTTTTCTTCCTTCCTTCCTTCCTTCCTTCCTCTCTTTCCTCTTTTTCTTTCTTTCTCTACTAATCAGCAATAGAAGCTTTAATCTTATCCATTTATAACTGATTCATCTTTCCTTAGGCAGTCCGGTGGCTCCCATTTCCCAAATATTCACTATATTGGTGCAAGACTTAATATGGACATACAAAAAATTGGACCACTGCAGTTCTGAATACCCAAGCTCAAGCAATCCAATATGGATTTTCCTTTTTTCTTCACTAACCTTTCTATTCTCCTTCCCAACTTTTCTCTTTTGCTTCTCCCTCTTCTTTTCCATAACATAGCTGAATGAAAAGGAGAACATCTCAGTGACCTTCTAATCTAATCAATACTTGAAAAGTTATTTCCTCTGAAGCACCCCTACAAGTACCATGATGTTTGGATTCTTAGAAAAAACAAAATTATTGCATTTATTAACACCTAATCCTGACATCTATCCTAACATTTAACTTATTATAGCTTTTATAAGCATTTAACATAAGCCATATCCTACTTTATTCTAGAATCACTTGTTTTTCATTATTTGGTATTAAGTTCTTTAATTTTTCATGTTGCTACCACATTCTTCTCATGCTTAATATTAATTATACTTTTGATGTAAAGTTCATTTTTCCAAGTCTAGCCTTAATTAAAACCCATAAGTTTTCAGTGGGCTTTGAATCAAATTTGCTCCTAGAATATTGTAGCATGTTTATCTCTATCTTCTGGATAAACTTCTTAACTTTGTATGATATATAGTATGGTGAAAGGATGTGTTGCAATATTCTATCTCATCATTAAATAAAGAACAATTCTGTTTTTCAATATCCACAGAATGTTACTATGTTATTTTTCAGTTTATAATTCCCTAAAGTACTATAAGGCTTCTGGATTCTTGAGAAATAAAAAACAAATTTTGTGGTATATTTTACAATCTGATGAAGATAATCCATTATTATAGGTTCACCTTACTTTTATGATCATGATTTTGGTACAATTTTGACTTGAAAAGTAAGTTTCTTTAGTGAAAATTACCTTTTTAGAAATCTTCATCAATCCAGTCTCACATTGTCTTACCCATGAAAAGCATTTTTCTTGAAAGCAATGGTTAACAGCTTTTCTGTTTGTTTTCAATGTTCCTCCAACTTCAAGATAACTAAGATGCACTGAAAAAAGATTCATTATTAATATACTTCCTCCATTCCCATCCTCAGACAGCACAACTCTCTACAGATCTTACAGATCTACAGAAATTAAAATATCAAATACAATACATGATAAAATTCAGTATAAATATGATTTTTCTAGATAGTTGATCTATATCATTCCCTCAACTCCTACTCATTCAAATACAATGAATGATTCCCTATTAGCTCTAGAATGAAATATTAACTCTGATTGAACATTTGAAGTTCTTTAGAATTTGACCTCTTTTTATCTTTCCAGTATTTCTATCTCTGCCTTCATAGTATCTCTCATATATACGTTCTTCTTTCCACTCACATGACAGCTACCAATCTAGTACGGAACCTCATCACTCTGAGCTTTAATCATTGAGATAGTTGTCTAATTGGTCTGACAGGTAATTTTCAATCCAATTCACTTTCTATTCTAGAACGACTTTCCTCGTACACAAGTTGGATCATGTTGCTCCCCTTTTCAATAAATTCCAAGAGCTCCCTATTGCCTCTGTGATCAAAAATAAAGAACCTTGTTTAGAATTTAAAGTCCTTCACAAGTGCCTACCTTTGTAGACTTCTTATATACTACTCCCCCCTTCCACACACACATGCACACACATGCGCACACATGTGCACACACACATACACACTTTATGATTCATCTACACTGACTTATTTGCTGCTGCTCTGTACTTTTTATTGTCTGTCCTATATATGTGGAGCATCCTCTTTATCCACCTCCTCTGGCTTGCTTATATTCTACTTTTTGCTGGAGATCTTTCCAGATTCTATTCCACCTCTGTACCTTCCCTCTGAGATTGCCTTCTAACTACCCTGTATCTATCTATCTATCTATCTATCTATCTATCTATCTATCTACCTACCTATCTATTTATCTATCTACGTATCTTATATCTATCCATAGATTCTCGAGCTGACTCCCTTAATAAAATGTGAGTCCCTTGAGGACATGGACAATACCTTCCTCTGTATTCTCATTCTCATTTTCAATGCATTCTCACAGTGCCCAACACTTAGATTGATTGATTCCACATATCAGAAAGCACAACCATTCTGTCCAATTTGATGGTCCTTGTGCATGATTCTCTGTCTCTCCTCTTTGAGTCTTTATACTGACTATTCCCCACATCTGGATTGTTCTCTCTCCTTGCCTCTGTTTCAGGATCCCTGATTCTCCTCAAGACTCAGCTCAGTTGCTACATCCTGTAGGGAGACCTCCCTAGGTTTTCAGCTACTAGTACCTTCTTTTCCAAGTCTACTTTCATATACTCTCTATGTACATTAGTTTATTTCTCTTTCTTCATGTTGTCTTCCCCATTAGAGTATACATTTTTGCTCCCATACATAGAAGCTAACACAAGGCCTGGCACATCATTTGTAATTTAAAAATTCTCTTTGATACATATTTTTATCTGCCAATGTAATTGAGAAAATAGACTCAAAATAAATTACACATAATCTTTCTCCATTTTTTTAAATAGGAGAATATTGAAGAGTTAATGGATTTTTTACAAGCTAATAAGAAATACCACCTGAGTAAGCGATTTGGCTACAGAGAATACCTAATACAAAGCATACAGTCATTAGAAACCCGGGACCAAAGTCTTCTGAACACAGCCACAGCTCAGATAACAAGCCTTATCCACAAAAATGAGAGGTAATTAAACATTGAAACTTCCAAGTAATAAAAAAATTACCTAGGAAAGATGCTCTCTTGTCAATTCATCCTTCTGTCAGAGGGTCTTAAATAGAGAATTCTAAGAGTCTCATGAAGCAATGATAGGGCAATTAATTGGCAAAGACATTAGCTATTAAGCCATGCTACAAGGTCTATGCAAAAATATTGGCTGAATATCAATCATTTAATCATGCTTGTCTTAGAACTGGATGGTATTATATGATTCTAAATTTAGAGCTAAAGGGTTCCATAGAGGTGGTCTTGTGCATCTCCATTGTTTTAGAGAAAAAGAAACTGAAATTCATATGGGATAAATAAATTTAATTTATTTACTGCAAGCATAAATATTTTTAAACACCTACTATGTATCAGATACTGTGCCGAATACTTCCCCAAATAAATTAGTTACTACTCTTAGAGGCTAGATTTGAAACCTGTTTCTATGTGCAGTGGTCTATTCCCTATGACATGCTGCCTGAACAATAGCTATTTCAATTTCTTCATTTTACAGAGGAAGAAATTGAGATCCAGAAATGGGAAATCACTGGCCAGATATCAGATTATTAGTGGTAGAGCCAGAATTAGAAACTAGATTATAAAACCAGATACATGAACAACATGTTGCATGCTTGATGATGTCTGAGGGCTCCTATTATTTTTTACTTCAGAAAATACTAAATAGTTCTCTATAAAAAGCTAGAGAGTTCTAGTGACAAAGTTTCAGAGAAAGTAGTAAATCCTACATGGATCATTAGATAGCAACATTTTCTTTGTGCCTTTCCTTGTGCCTCACTTTCCTAATCTATGAAGTGAAGTTTGGACTTAAGGTCATAGTGATTCTCTCCATACTTTGACTTTCTATATTTTATAGTCTGGGACTACTTCCAGATCTAGCATTCTATATTCTATGTTACAATATTCTAGCCAACATTGATTTGTTCTACTCTGTTCTAAGGTTTAGTCCACCTTTACCATTCAGTATCTTGGGCCTCAAATGTTTTGAATTCTCACTTCTAGTGTCCCTGAAGGTGCACTTTTTTCCATTCCCAACATTATCTTTCTGCAGTTTTGACTTCCTCTTCAGATGGGCTCCTCCCTCTCCCCACCTTGGTAGGTAGGAGAGATATAGACAGAGGGAAATTTGGAATTTTCTGTTTACTGAATTGATTGTCTTTGGTTACTCATTCATGTCGCCCTTTGGCACTTTATAATGACTGTCAAAGAGCTATTTGTCTCATCCATGTTATGAGCAGATGTGGTTTATTTTTAAATTTTTTTTAGACTTAACAATGTTGATGTGTTTGCCTTGTGTTCTCATGTTAATATTCATTTGCTTCCCTAGAGAGGCAGCATTCAATAGGGGAATGAACAATGACTGACTATTCTTGGAATTAGAAAACCCAGGTTCAATTACTGAATCTGAGACATAATAGATATGCAGCCCTAAGCAAGTCAAATCACATTTGGGAGTCTCAATTACTTCTTCTGGTAAATGGTCATACTCATACTTTAATTATGTATATCACAGGAAAGTCATGAAGACCACTGCTTTGTAAACCTTAAAGTTCCACAGAAATGGGTTGTTTTAGTATTATACTGAAAAAAGACAGTTTGGCTAAAGAGCTGACCTTTAATCTAGAAAGATCTAATTTTGAATCCTAACATTGACTCAGACTGGTTGTGTGGTTCTGCTCAAATCTCTTATCCTCTAAGTGCTCTAGGCCACTCTTTAAAACTTCTAAGTTGCAAAAATGGTTCTTTGTGGTCAAGCATAGCTATTATAATTTTGAAACATTCATATTTGATTTTTTGTTTGTTTTAGGGTTCTTTTTTCACTTTGCATTAGTTCATAAGTCTCATGATTCTCTGTATTCATTACATTCACTGTTATATGTTGTCTTCTAATATTGCATTGTGTTCATATGCCACAATTTGTTTATTCATTTTCCAATAGAAGGATATCAACTTTCTTTCTAGATTAGTTTTCCTCCAAATAATAATCAATTTCTCACTTAAAATTAATTAAAATTTTCCAAGTATTTTTTCTATATGGAAGAAAATTTCAGGTGACTTGGATTAGAGAAACAAGTATTAAAAGATCATAGAGTTTAAAGTTGGAAGGAAGGACCTTAGAAATAATCTAGTTTAATCTTGTCATTTTATAGATGGCTCCCAAACAAGTAATATTCTAGCCCAAATCTGACTCCTAGGCTAGTGTTTTTCCCCATGAATCATAATATTTGTCACATTTCTTTGGATAGGACTCTAACAGGTGATAAAAAGTAAGATGATTAGAAAGAAGTTACAAGAAGGTTGATAGAGTGGCATAAAATTGGAATGGGCTGCCTTCTGAGATAGTGACATTAGACATGCTCAAAGAGTTGAGATGACTGTTGGTAATCTTTAGAGGAAATGAATGCTTAAGATTCTTTTTTGGGTTACAAAATTCCTGGGAATCCTTCCATATTTAAGAGTCTTTAATCCCCAGGTAGTTTTTTGAGTAGGTATTAACTAGTGAGACTAGTTCTTGATAAGAATATACTATTCAGCAGTCTATCTATATTTATTAAGAATTACTGGCCCACTAAATCATGGGAACATGAGGAAAGACAATAATATGGCATAGTGGGAATACTACTAGCTTCAGAATCAAATCTTCTAGCTGTATTACCAAAGGCAAATTATTTAACTTGATAAAGTAAAGTTGCTTTATCTGTATAATGAGGGATTTAGACTAGCCCAAGAATTTTAACTTGCAGTTTGTGAACCTTTGGTTGTTGTTGTTAACTATCTTGAAAGCTATATTTCAAAAGAATTTATTTACTTGGTAAACCTATATATATTTTAGGTATTTAAAAATTCATTCTGAGAGAGGGTCAATAGGTTTAATTAGACTCAGTTCCAATCCAATTCATTTCATCAATATCTCAAACTGAAGTGGCACATTCAGGAACATGACCAACTTTCATCTACTTCAGAGGCTTGCTGTTCTGAGACAAAACCGATCAAATCTATTTCCATTTGCACGTGACAATTCATGAAAACAACAACATATCTCCCCTATGTCTTCTCTTCCCCAGACTAAGCATACTCATTCTTTTCCAATACTTCTCATATAGCATGATGTTAAGGCCTTTTATCCTAAAACAGGGAACAAAGAATTGAATATAACATTCTTGATGTAGTCTGATCAAAACAGAGCACAGCAAAGCTATAAGCTCCTCTATGCCTCAATTTTCTTTCTTGCCTAGATAATATAGTTGGATAGATGATTCTTGATTAATAAATAAATGCCATCCTGGAGGGAGGTTTCCAGTAGTGTGCCACAGAACTCTCCTTGGACCCATCCTATTTAATGTTGTTAACAGTGACTTAGATGAAGACAAGCTTATTAATTTTGTAAATGATCCTAAACCAAAAGGAATGACAATAATATGACAACAGAGTAAAATTCCAAATTGCTTTTGACAAATTGGAACAATTATCCCAAACCAATTAGGTAACCTTTAACAGGGATAAATACAAATGCTTCATTTAAGGCAATTAGTGAATCACAGAATTATAGAATGAAGAAAATATGATTTATCAGTACTTCATCAAAAAAATACAGATAACCTTAGTTTACTTAAAAACTTAAAATGAGTCACCAGCTAGATACAAATATTCAAAATTAACTTTAAAATTGCCTTGAGTAATGCTAATCTACACTGATAAAAATATTGTCCTTATAGATAAGGGCTAAGGACTGTCCTATTAATACCCTGCATTGTCTAGATTGCACCTGGATTATTGTATTTAGGTTTTCAACACTGTATTTTGAAATGCATATCAACAAATTAAAATGAATTGCAACAAGGCTCTCCACATTGATTTTGATAGTTATGGAGTATACACTTTGAAACAATAGATGGAAGTTAACAGGATACAATTTAGTGTAGAGAGGACTTCTTAAAAATTGGAGCTGTCCAAGAATGGGTTATATTATCATGCATGAATTTGTCTAACCTTATTTTAATGCATACTTACAAATTCAATCAGTATTCTAATGACAAATTCCTGGAGACTTTCTGTTTCACAGAATCATTGATTTGGAGCTGGAAGAAAGTTAAGAGGGCATCAAATCGATCTTCAACAATTTATAGATGAGCTGATTGGAATTCATGGAGATTAACACACTTGCCAGGGTCATCCAGTGAAGTTAGAAGAGTTGGGATTTAAATTTAGGTCTTCTGAAGTCAAGATTGAGCATGTCAAAAAAACTAAAGGTGATTGGCTCAAATCTTCAATGTCCCTTCATGATCTGGAATGAATCATATAATCATCATCTTGAATAGAAAAGACATCCTAGTATGAAGAGCCCTTCAGTAGGAAACAACCTGGGTTCTTGCCCCACCTCCTTCCTAGTTTATGACTTTGAAGAAATCACCTAAGAGATCTGTAATATGATTGCTAATATCACACCTGCCTAGTATCAGAGTGTTGGATTAATAAATTCATGAAGTCCCTTTGAACCCTAAGATCTCTTAGGTTTCCATGCCCAGTCAAACCATCATGAAGCATCCTTGGAGATAAGATGGCTTTGAGGAATTTGATTCAATTAAGCATCATAGTCTGCATTTAATAAAGGCAGGTTAAGATCAGAGAAAGAATACTGGACTTACAATTTAGAGATGGAGTTTCTTAGTCCCACTTCTGCTTGATAACTTGACACTGTGACTTTGGACAAGTTTAAATTACAGATTACAGTTTTCTTACTTGTAAATTGGTCTTCCATAATGGTTATGAGGAATTTTTCAAACTGAAAAGTCTATGTAAATCAAATTTGTTATTGTTTTTATTGTTGTTAATAGAATGTAGAACATTTTACACTGGTCCCTGGATGAAGAATGATTGGATTGTGGTGTAATTGCTAGAACTCTTGGCTTAGAGACAGGGAGGTATGTTTCAGTTTCTCCTCAGACATTTCCTAGTTGTGTGAACCTTTCTCTGCCTGTTTCTTCATCAGTGAAATAGGGATATTATCCATAATACCTATGTAAAAGTGTTTTTGTAAGGAAAAATGAGCTAATAGTTATAATCACTTTGCAAATCTCAAAGCTCTTTATAAATGTTTATGTCATCTTTACTGTTTCTTTTACTACTTCTAACACGTGGAAATCTAAAGCTATGTTGAACTGTGATTCTAAAAGTATGCCAGGAACACCACAAGTCCTTGGGACTAGAAGCCAGAAAATATAGCCCAAACTTGTCACTTTCTAGTTATGTTATCTTAGGAGAGAAAAAAAATCAGTTCAACATTCTAGGTCTTAATGTAAGATGTCACTAAAAGGTTAGATGACCTAAAATGACCCATCAAATCTGATAGCAGCCTACAGTTCTATACCATTCAGTTAAGGTTCACTGATAAAAATGTTGCTTGGAATGGAAAACAGTAATTAGAAAACCAAGAGCCTCTTTCTCATCTTTCATGAAGACAGTGATAATGATCAACAACACTTTTGAGTTCTTAGGGTATCTCCTTGGTTGAGTATATGCCAAGGACTCTTATTCAGTCCTTCTAAAATACACAAGTTCATTTATGTGGTATCTTCCCTGTAAACAGTGAGTTCAGAGCCTCCATAACATAGTGGATCATTATAATGAATTAGTTATTATGACCAAAACAATAAAATTTCTCTGAATTTAACTCTTATGTTACTCTTTAATTTACTCTTAAATGAAAGACATACAGACTGATTTTCCCTGGACTTGTACTGGAAGTAATTAATAGGCCAGTAGGGCCTATTAAAGCTTCAACTCCACTAACATAGATTTTAAAAATTCAGGACAACCTCTCATCACAATGAGTCATCACAAGAGGTCTTTATTTAAGAAGACCAAGTATAAGTCACTTATCATTTATTCTTAAATGGCCTCCCCTTAAAGAAAGCTTCTATTTGTTCAGTCACTCAGTTATGTTCAATTCTTCAGGACCCTTTAGACCATAGAGTAGTAGGTCCTTCTATCTTTATCTCTTGAAGTCTGTACAAGTGTATGTTCTTTGTTTCCATGATAGGATCCATCTCATCCTCTTCATCTCCTTTTTCCTTTTTCTTTCAATCTTTTTGCAACATCAGGGTCTTTTCCAGTGAACCCCATCTTCTCATTATGTGTCCATAGTATTTAAGTTTCAGCTTCCAAGCCTGAATTAATTTCGTTAAATGTTGATTGATTTGATCTCTTTGCTCTCCAAGGGATTCTCAAAAAACCAGCATCACAATTTGAAAGTGTTGATTCTGTGGTGCTCAGCTTTCCTTATAATCTATAACATCTATACATTGCTATTGGAAAAACCATAGCTTTGACTATATGAACCTAGCAATAATGTGATATTGCTGCTTTTTTAGTATGCTTTCTGATATGCCTTTGCTTTTCTTTTAAAAAGTCAAGCATCTTTTAATTTAATTCCATGACTGTAGTTGTTGTCTGCAATGATTTCTAACTTTTAACTTCCATAAAATATAATGTAGCACTGATATTTTCCATTTTAAATATCAATTTGGAAACTTATTTTAATTGTATGTATTTTTTAATGTAGAGCTGGGTATTTGGATGAAGACCAAATGGGAACACTATTGACTCGAGCTCAGGCAGAAGTTCTTTCCATTCAACACAAATTAGAAAATGACTTGAAGCAAGAAAAGAAAAAACTTCACCAAAAATTAACAATTAAGAGAAGACGTGAAATGATGCAAAAGGTAATATAATTAGTGGACAGGATACTGAGGACTTATCTTTGATCAGCAATGCCATTTTTTGTTAATAAAGAAAGAAATTTATTAATAAAGAAAACTGCTAAACTCTTATACCAAACTTAAACAAAGATAATAGTTGGACATTTCAAATCCAGGAATTTTCACTTGGTTGCCTCCCATGTATAGAATTCTTAACTTCTTAATCTCTGTCACCTGGTATCCTTGGCTTCTTTCAAGTTCCAGCTTCTCCAGGAAGTCTTTCTTGATCCCCCTTAATGTTTATGCTTTCCTTCCTTGATTATCTTCTATGAATTTGTATATAATCTCTATCTCTATATCTAAAATATAGATATATATCTATATTTATTTGAATATATTTCTATACATATAGTTATATTTGCTGGATTCAATTTTATTAACTATATCTTGTCCATACTTTAAGCTAATCAAGCTTGAAATGCTTCTAAGATTTTTGGGACATCCTTTATTTCAATTCTTTGCACATAATAGATAATGAATTAATAATATGTTAGTTGAATCAAATTAGATTATATAGATATATATTCACAGTTACATAGCACACAATTATATACAAATAAATAGAAAGATGTTATTTGTTTATAGTTGTTTGCTTGTCCATTAGACAAACTCCTTGCTCCTACATTAGACTGTAAGCTCCTTGAAATCAAGGTCTGTTTTTTGTTTGTTGTCTTTCTTTTTATCTTCAGCATTTAACATAGTGCTTAGAACATACTAAACATTTAATAAATTTTTATTGTTGCCAAGTCATTTCAGTCTTCTCATTTGGGGTTTTCTTTCCAAAGATACTGGCATGGTTTACCATTTCCTTCTCTAGCTCATTTTACAGATGAGCAAAATGATACAAATAGGCTTAAATGACTTAACCAGAGTCACAAAGTTAGTCTGGGGTTGTCTTTGAACTTGGGTCTTCCTGAGTCCAAGACCAGCACTCTATCCCCTATACCACCTTGCTGCCCCAGATTTTTTTGAGTTATTAAGCATACTAGGTTAACAGTAAAAATTCTATAAGGGACAACTTGACTTTTATGTCCCAGAGATGGTGAGCATTGTCTTGTTTAGTATATAAATTGTTGTATTTAATGAAAGTTCTTCTTATATATAGATTAGCATCCACAAGTGTTTATTCAACCATCATTCAGGTAGGCCCTCCTGGTTTATATAACTAAGTACTCAGAGAATTATAAAGTTGAGCTTAGACATGGCTAATTCAATTTAAATAAAATGAAACAAGAAAAATGTTGAACAGAACAGAGCACTTAAGTTATGAGAGAAATATAAGATTTATCTCACATAGTATGTGAAATGATGGAAGAGAAAAGAAATAAGCCTGGGAGTCTGGAAGTTCTAGGTCCATACCACTTCTGACATAGACTGGCTTTGTGGGGAAAATCCATTTAATAACTCACTTCCCAAGGCAAAGCACTAAGATCATAAGTTAGAGATGAATTTCTGATCTTCATCTGAGAAGGAATTTTCTACCAGGAATTTCCTTATCAGATGAAACTATGGTTATGGACCAAAAAATAAAAGTCATCTAATTTAATTCAGCTAACATATTATTAATCTATTATCTATTGTTTGCAGAAAACTGAGATGTAGGATATCCCAAAAATCTTAGTGACATTTTAAGCTTAGAATTACATTAAGACTTTTTAGACACCTGAATAAGGAGTGGATAAGACATAGCTAATCCAATTTAATTCAGCAAACATTTATTAAGAACCCAATGGATATAGAGTTTTACCCTAGTTTCTGGAAGTTAGGAAAAACTGAACCCTTGTCTTGCAGATCCTTGTCTAATAGAGGGATAAGACATCAGTCCAGATATCTAATATTTTAAAAGTTAAATGGTTCATTAAAATGATTGGAGTGAGGAGGATCTGAATTCAAATTTGGCCTCAAATACTTAATAATTATCTTGCTGTGTGACCTTGGGAAAGTCACTTAACCCAATTGCCTTGCAAAAAGAATCAAATATGGTGCTAAAAAAAATTTCCATTAAGAATTTCAGGCAACTTATCCCATAGAAAGTAAGCCTCCTTGGGTCATCTGAAATTTGAGCAATGATGCTTATCTGTGATTCCACAAATCTGGAGCCTAGAAAAGGGAGTAATGTATTCAAAGTAATTACTTTACTTTATGCAAAAATGCCCAATTAAGCAATTTAGATTCTTGCATACAGATTTCTGTGAAATGAACCGACCCTGCTGTGTAAATTGACAGATCAAACTAGCTGTCTATACAAGTGAGAATTATTAAAGCTCTTCATGGAAGGCAAAAGCTTTTTGGTTACATCAATCATACCCAGACAGCTTTGAGAGAAAGGGTAAAATTCCTTTCAGAGGCCTTCATTAAAGTACCTTGAAAGGTCTTATTTCCGACCTGGAAGAGCCATCATGAATGTTAAAGAATTATCATTCTTTCTTCATCCTTGGAAAGAATTTTTTATTTCTCAGAGAATCATAAAGTCTCAGAGTGGTCATGAACCTCAGAGGTCAACTGGTGCAATTTGTAGCACCCATCTGGTTTAGATTCCTTTATAACATCTGTAGCAAGCTTTTTTCCAGATTTTTCTTGAATGCTTTTGAAGATGGGAAATTTACAGTCATTCTGGACAGACTCTGACTTATGAAGGTCCTTCTTAAAAGTATGGTTCCCAGAACCTGAAACTGTATTTCAGATATGGTCACATAGGATCATAGTTAAACTATCAACTCCAAATACTAAAAAAGTAAAGATTAGTTATTAGTCAATTAATAAACTTTTCCAATTTTAAAATGTTATTATTCTGTTAACAAAGGAAACTACATGCCTTCTGAGATGGAGCAATGCTATATACACATGCAAGAATGAATGTTATGCTGTTTTTTCCTGGTTAATGACTAGCAGTATCCTGAGGACAAAGGTAGTTTGGGACTATCAATATCTAAGATAGTGCTTGGGACAGTGTGGACTCTTCATTAATGTGATTGATAACATCATCATAATCCAGAATTTCAGGAAATTTACATAAGACAATTAATATTGTCATACTAAGTGTGACCCATAATTCCTTAAACCCATACTCCTGTTTCTTGAGAGCATCCATAAGAAAAATATTATCCAGAGTTTATAGTTGGCTTCCTTAACATTAACATCAAAAGCTCTGTGGTATTGGAAATATAAAACTTAGAAAAGTTACCCTTGTCCTCAAGGATATTATAGTCTAGCAGAACAGAATTATAGAGGAAGTGCTGAAATATGACAGAGAAACCAGCCAGATGGAAAATTATGTGATAAGTAACAGAAATTTAACAGAGTTTTAACATTGCTATTATTATTTACTTTTTCAAACACATCAGCAAAAAGAACTGCGGAAGGAACAGCTTTCCATGAGGGATGCTATTAGAACCTCTGGAGAGGTTAGTCATTACTTAATCCACTGGCGGACCATGCTATCTGACCACAATGCTGCATTGGAAGAGCTGGTTGAAAGACTTGATGATGATACTCTGGAGGAACTGAAGACTCTAAAACATGGACTCACTAAGAAAGCAACTGATGAGCTGAGACGCATCCAGAATGGAGTAATGACACAGGAGTTACTCAAACTCAATGTGCCCTGGCTCTTCTTGCAGCAGATCCTAGAGGAACACAGCAAAGAGATGGCAGTCCACACTGAGCAGCTTGAAGTGGAAGAAAGAGGCAAAAATCAAGATTATCTCCAGAACATGAAGCAAAATCTGAATGATGAACTGGAGAGAAATGTGGCAGAACAGAAGGAATTAAGGCATTGGGAGCAGCTGATATTCATGTGAGTATCTAAATGATTGATTTTCTTAGCAATGTCTAAAAAATGAAATTGTTCAACATCATCATGTACAATCATTGCTCTTGTTATTTGTTGTTTGCCTTCATTCTCAAAGAGGACCATATCTTCGGGGAGGTAATACCATGACATGCAAATGATTGAATTTAAGTGAGGGAGGGCTGTGCAAAGTCACCAGCCTCACTTTCTCTTCTGAAGTCATCTGGGTCCAGAGGCAAAATATCAATCAGGATGACTGGAAATGGCCCTAGATATAGGAAGAAATCTGGGAATTTTTAAGTTAAGGTCTTTCCCATTCAGTGATTAAGACTAGGTAAGAGATGGGATAAAGAATGGTCTCTTACTTGATCAAAAAAAAATTGGTCCCAAAAGGGAAGACCCTCCAGGTTTCTGGAAAAAAATCAGAAAGCAATTGGCTCACTCTGAGCCACTCAGGGTGCAAACAGTGACCACAGTGAACTTGACCTGGCCCCTATTTTTGGTCAACCAATGAGAGCCAGTAGGATTTGGTTTAAGGCATGGTTCTTAAGAAAATCTTATGAGGTTTTGATGATCAAAATCACAAACAAATATTAAGTACCATATACATTAGGACATGGCAGGGTGATTTAGGTATGATACAGCTTCTTCTCTTAGAGAGCTTATACTCTAGGAGGAAGATAAAACTTGAACACATAAACATCATATATAATATGATTTGTTAAGTGCAAAAGAGGTCTAAAACAAATTATATGTGTAAGCTGATAGAAAGGTCATTACAAATTTGAGAGGATTAGAGAAGACTTTATAAAACTAATGACATTTAAGTTGGGCTTTATAAGACAGGTTGTGAACCTGAAAGCTCAAATCTAACTCAAATTGATGTTAAAATTTGCATTGTAGGCATTTTAGAACCACATTGGAATCTCATCTCCAGATCTACTTCTACAGTTGATTCCCCTTAGTAAAGGGTGTCAGTTTGATCAAAAATGGGAGAATGTTAAAGGCGAATGAGTTTTCTGTAGAGTTTTTCTGTAGCAAGTGATTGGAAATCCCCCCATTTCTTTTGTTAAATTTTATTTATTTAAGGCAATGAGGTTAAGTGACTTACCCAAGGTCACATAGCTAGGTAATTAAGTTTCTGCATACAGTTTTGAACTCAGGTCCTTCTGACTCCAGGGCCAGTGCTCTATCCACTGCACCACCTACCTGCCCTAAAATTTCCCTATTTCTTAAGCTTCATATATATTAGGTAAGGCAACAGAGAAATGGGGAGGTCCAACCAAGATACCAGCCATGTAGCATTTGAAAAACTTCCTTAACAGTAAAACAAAACAAAAGCTTATTTTGTAATGCCATCAATAGACCTTGGAGATACACTTTTTGATGGGGTCTTTAGACTCATCCTTTCATTGGAATGTTTTTCTCCCCAAACTCCTCCACTAATTCTTCCCACTTCTACCTCCCCCATCTTTCTGGAGTTCTTTCTGGGTTCTCTCTGCTTCTTCCTCACCCTGTCCCTGTCTATGTTGAGGATAACCTAATTTGCTTTTTGCCCTTCCTTAAAGCCAAAATATTGATATTTTAGGGAGTTTTCCCAAAAGCTTTCTCCAGGCATAGAAGCTTCAGCCACATAGGGTCATCTTATCAAGCCACCTACGGTCATCTTGACAGATTGTTTCTTAAGCAACACAGTTAATATTTCTTTGTCTCCCCTCATCCTATTCATATGCATCTTTCATAGAGGAGAATGGAAGAACTCCCAGACAGCAAACACTACATTATTTTTATTTTTTGTGTTTTCCTGGCCTGGCACAGTGTTTGAGCAATGCAGGTGCTTAATGAGTGTTTGTTTTATTATTTAAAAAAAGAAGTAAACAAATAAGAATGGGCAGGAATCTCAATAGGCGAAGATGGGGAAGAAAGACACAAGAGGCTTTGGGAACTCCTTGAACAAAAGGACAAAAGCAGAAAGGGGAAAAATGGGAAATGCAGGAGAGAGAGAGTAGTCCAGTTTGGCTGGAATATAGAAACATGGAGGGAATTATATGAAATGAGGAAGGAAATATATATGTTAACAGAAAATCTTATTGTTGTTTGTATTTCATTCTCAAAGAAGAACATGACATCAGGAAGGTAATGCTAATGCATGCAAATGAATTGGATTTCAGGGGGGGGGGTCTATGATAAGTTATCAGTCTCTTTCTCCTCTAAATCCATCTTGATCAAGTGGCCAGATATGATTCAGGATGACTGGAAGCAATCAGGGAAAGTCACACAGTTTCAGTAAGAGTCAAGTGTTTGAGGTCAGATTTGAACTCAGGTCCTCCTGACACTGGGGCTGATGCTCTATCCACTGCACCAACTAGCTGCCCCTAGCACCAAATAGAAGTAATTAGGAGGTACAGTAGATAGAACTATGGACCTAGAGGCAGAAAACCCAAATTCAAGTCTACCTTAAGGCAATCATTAGTTGGATGATCCAGGCTAGTCACTTGGGCTTCTACCCATTTCAATTTCCTCATTTTTGCAATGGGGATAAAAATAGTACCAACTCTCAGATTTGGTGAAGTATAAACAGATAATATATTATAGACTGATAATATAATGTGCTTTGAAAACCTTGAAGTAACTTGGATCAATGTATACCATGGAAACAATGTAAAGACTAGCAAATTGCCTTCTGTGGGAGGTGGGGGAGGGAAGTAAGAATGGGGGGAGAACTGTAAAACTCAAAATAAATAAAATCTTTCTAAAAAAAGAAAGAAAACCTTGAAGTACCATACATATGTCTATATTGATGTGTGTTTGTATATGTGTATATATTGTATGGGTGTGGGTTTATATGTATACTATTATTACTGTAAAGGGCTTTGGTTCTTTAAACATGTGTTTCAGAATAAAGCAATATTTTCTTTCTGATTGTTAACAAATCTTTTAATGATTCCTTATTACCCCTTTCTTGAGGCAACTGATAGCTCAGTAGATAGAGTTCAGAAACTGAGTTCAAATATGACCCCAGAGAAACACTTTCTGGGTAATGTTGAGCTGGTCCCTTAATCACTTTTGACTAAGTTTCCTCAACTATAAAATGGAGATAACAATAGCATCTATCTTCCAGGGTCACTGTTTGGATTAAATGAGATATCTATAACATATTTGGCACACTGACTGATACATGATAGATATTTAATAAGTTCTTCTTTCCTCCCTTTCTTCCTTCCCTCTTATATAAATCCAGTTACTCTATACCTTGTAAACTTTTTAATACAGGACAGGGTAAAGTTGCTTGATAAATATAAGATTAAAAAACAAGCACAAAGGATAGCAAAAAATCAGGTGCTGCTTTTAAATTCATGGGATGATCAAAAAGTAATGAAACTGACTTCCTGAGCTTCACAAAAAATAAATTTCATGATTTTAAAATTGTAATAGTAACAATGGTCATTTATTCAATAGGCATTTTTAAATACCTCCTATATATCAGACACCATGCTAAGCAGTGAGAATATCTAGTTAAAAACTAAACTAATTGAGGCAGCTTAGGTGGCCCAGTGGATAGAGCACCAGCCCTGGCATCAGAAGAATTCTGGGTTTAAATCCAGTCTCAGACACACAATAATTGCCTGTCTGAGTGATCTTGGGCAAATCACTTAACTCCACTACCTTGTAAAAATGAAATAAAAATAAAAATAAAAAACTAAACTAGTTAAAATAGATTTTTAAAAAAAACTGAATTAGTTCAGGCCCTTGGGAAGTTTACAATCTATTGGAAGAGGGGTATAAGCATTTATTAGCAGCCTATTTTTGTACCTGGTCCTATGTTTTACAAATATTATTTCATTTGGCCTTCACAATGACTCTATTATTATCTCCATTTTACAATTGATGAAATTGAAGTAAATTGAGTTAAGTGACTTGGTCAAGGTCATACAGCTGGTAAATATCAAATAAGAACTTGGATCCAATACCCTATCCATTATACAGTCTAGCATTCCTAGATTTTGCAACTATTTATGGGGGGGGGGGGGGGAGACCTTGGAATCCTAATGGATCACAAACTCAATATGAATTGATAGAAAGACAGAATTTTGGTTTGACTAAACCCTAATAAGTCGGGACTAACATTAGAAGAGAAGTTCCTAGGTCAAGAAAGTAATAGTTCTGCCATACTTTGTAAGTTCAAGTCCATGTCTTCAATATTGTGTTATAGTCTGTGTAGATAATTTTGCATGACATTTGTCACATATGATAAATGAGGAGGAGGACCAGGATGAGAAGAGTCTATGAAATCATGCCATATGAGCAATAGTTGAAAAAACAGAGAATATTTAGTCTGGAGAATAGAATAGTTTAGGGAATCTTATATCTTTCCTTGATCATTCAAATAACTATCTTGCAAAAGAGGAATTCGACCCTTTTTAAATTTTATTCCAGATTATAAAACTGAAAGCAATGAGAGAGCTCAAGGAGACATGTTTTGGCTCAATAGAAGCTTTCCAAAAATAGGACAGGCACAATAGTGCATTCCCTATCCTCATACTGAGGTTAGATGGCCATCTGTCAAGAATGTTTGACTTGACCCCAGAGGGAGGAATAGGAACAATGAGAAGATATTATAGATACAGAATTTTGCTTAATGTAAGAAAAAAACAAGTCATAATACTGCTGCTTTGTGAGTAAGTGATTTTATAGTTAAGCTAAGGTATTCAAACTATTCCTGACTTTAACTCTGATTGGGGAGGTTGTAGAGGGAATTTCTGTTATCTAGATATATGAGATGCAACATGATAGAGGAAATGGAGCACTGAATTTGGAGTCAGGAAGACTTGAGCTCAAATCCCACCTCTGACAAATAGCTGTGTGATTCTTGTCATGTGATAACTTCTCTGAAACTACTCATTTATAAAATGAAGCTAGTCATACTTGTACTTGCCCCCTAGGGAAATTGAAAAATTCCAGTGTAATAATGAATGCTATCTATTATAATTTATTTAAAGGTATTCCTTCATTGGGAGGGATCAAAACATTTTAGGCTTTCAGAGATAGAAAATGATCACCTCACTTTTATAGTGAGAGGATAAAATTTGTTCAAGGTCAAAGACAACAAGTGGCTAAGCCAAAAGTCAAACTCAGTCTTTTTGATTCAAAATTCCAGGAGTTTATTTATTATACTATGAGCCAAAAAACTTTCAAGGTCTTTATTTACAATAGTTTGAATTAGAAATTTACAGTCTTATTGTAAGATTATCATAAAATCAATGACCACAAAACTGCCGAAAACAAGTCTTAAAGATGTACCAAGTGTACTGAGATGAATAGCTTTGCATATTAGATCAAATGGCATGCTATGCTGAGAATCCTATCATCAAATATCTTGTTATTGTGTAATCCAAGAAAAGTTACTTTATCTCTCTCTCAGATGCCAGTCTTTAAAAATGAGGAAAATATTATGTGTTTTGCATTTGCTTGCATGTTTTCAACATTTAAGGATTATGTAAATATAAGCTATTAGTAATATCATTATTATTATTATTATTATCATGAATATTATCTCATTCTTTTCATCTGTTTTGATATAATTCAGATAGAAATAGCCTCAGGACATGTCTCTATCCTTCTATTATTCTTTTATATTTAATGTCTTCTGGACTGTTGCATAATGGACTGAAGAACCAATTCTGCCAAATTACCAATATGACCTTGTATAAGTCACATAACTTTCTCAGCCTCAGTTTTTTCATGTGAAAAATGATGATATTGGACCAGGGAGATATCTTCTAGGAGCAAAACTTTTGAATCTCTTTAGATTCTAAATCCATGATCGTAGGAATTGCTTTGTGTAATTGAAAAAGTTTTAATTAGTATTATTTTAGTATAACTTTCTTTAAAAATAGGAATCCATTAAATTCACAAGCAAGCATTGAGAACACCCTCTTTACCTGGTACAGTGCTAGATTTTGTTGGGAATAAAAGTGAATAGAACATATGATTTTGCCTTCAATGCCCTTTGCATCCATTTGGGAAGATGAAGGTTATACAAAAGAATGAGATAGCTGTATTTAGTTTAGTATTTCAAGATAACTTCTTTATTGAAGTGACATTTCAGTGATATCTCCCTTTACAGCTGGTTGTCATGAATAAGTGTTACCAAAAAATTCATCACTCCTTGCAGACAATTTCCTGGTAATGATGTTCTCAGCATTCAGCATGATTAGTCCTTATACAATGTTCACACAAGCCATATTGGAGTGGGGTTTAGCTTTGGAAGGGGCTAAAGGATCATCTAGTCATTTGATGGATGAAGACTATGAGGTGTGGTGGATTAAAGGTGAAAAAACTAAAACCCAAAAATATCAGTCACCAATATCATTGATTTACTCAGTAGTTAATATCTCAACATTATTTACTCAATATCAATGAGATTTTTGAAATAGTGACTGAAAACATAAGTACATCTCTCCCCAACATCAGGTATATACTCTTTCCTTTTCTACCATGGTCCTGGTGGAGAGTTCAAAAAGTACTTGCCCCATTAAATTGATTTCTGAATATCAAGCATATTGATTTGTTAACAATGCATGCCAGTCTCATAACAAATTACAGTCAGATCTCCTCAACTTTGACTTTGGATCTTGAATATAGAGGGAGACAGATTTTTATCCATTAAAAGCAATTAATCAATAAAGCTAATCAAATAAAATAAATCAAATGACCAAAACACAAAGTTAGGTCATTTGATTTCTAATTGTAAGAAAGAATAATGACTTTCCAAGTTCAGAGGGGGAGAGTGAACAGGTGCAATTCTCTGAAATTCAAAGGAGGTATCCCATTCCTCCTAAATATCTGTATTCAATCAAAGGAACTTGGAATAATAGCTGATTTATGAGTATGGGTTTCTTGTGATGTGTAATTATGAGAAAACTCCTTGGAATAATCTTTGGATCTCCACAAAACATGAATCCTTAGTTGAGGATCTCTAAGCAAAAGATAATAAAATGCAGTCATGAAGGGTGAGGTTCAAACAATGCAATAAATTTATTTTGGAATAAAGTTTTCTCACAAGACAGAAATTGAACTAGATCGATAATGGAATAGAAAAGGAACTGGACTAGATCCAGAACTGTCACACGATGGAGTCAGTGTGGTTCACCCAATTCCCCTTTTGATTCATGGAAGAGGGACCAGTCTATTACCACCATGGATCACTTCTCTTTGAGATAAATCTATGAAGTTTTCATATATATCCAAAATCAGAATTATATAAGTCGGACTTTAGATCAGAGAATTTAGAGGGTTCACAAAGGTCTAATTTTGAGAAGGGAGATTTATATGTCACTAAGGTAACCAAGAAAACCCATCAAACATAAAGACCATGGAACAAATGACCAGAGAGATAAAATTATGATCATCGATATTAAATAATAAAGAAATTAAAAATTATCATCAATAATAAATAAATATTTAACTAAATAATTTTGGAATTAAGCAAGTTAAAATAGATGTTATCAAATAAAATCTTTTTATTCACTAGTAACCCACTCCCAATGTCCATCTAATCATTTCATCTTGTCCTGAGTCCAAGATGTCCCATTTAGTCATCTGTTCGCTGAAGATAGCTTCTCCTGGACATTCTAGAATAGACCTCATTCTCAGAAGAATTCTAAAAGGTTCTCTCTGCTTCTCTGGATTCTAATCATTTATAGAGATTCCTTGGTAATTCTACTACAATCTGCTAGTAGCAAGACTATATAATCTAATAAGTTTCTAAATTTGGTTTTCCAATAACTAGTTCATGTGTTGAAAAAAAGGCTTCAAGTCTTAATGGAGCTAATCTTAACACCAGAACTTAAGGACATCAAATTAGGAACTCACAATTCACCTGAATCTTTAGAGAATTTCAGTTTTCATATATTACTTGCTGTTTCTTTCTTTACCTAAGCCCAGTACCTTGCATAAGAATCTTTTAAAAAAATTGTGTCTAACTATAAAATGATTTTTTCTGTCTTTTAAAATTATTAGACAGATACTTTAAAACTGAAATAATTTTCACATTTTTGTACAATTTTATACATAAAATCCTTAATCCAATTTTGAGAACTTATTACTAAAATATACTCAAAGCCTGAATTTCAATACTAGATACATTCTTAGGAAAAAAATTGCTTTCTGAAAAATTTTTAATCCATTTAATTAAAAAACTTTATATTATATCTTTGTCTTATAATTTTTTTCTACTCCCTCTTTAGAAAACTGTTATCCTTAAAATATAATTTAACCACAAATACATTGTAAAATTATGTTTTTTCATACTTGCTCTCTATTATATTAATTCAGAGATTAATTCAGAGGCATAAATCTATAAATTAATAGATTTAGCATTGTACTTAGAAAACTACAGTACTCTGCCTTGATTATAGAAATTTACCATGATAGGAAATGGAGGAACATACCTATAAAAATATCAAGAATTGTCCTCTCAGGGGCACAGAATGACTTGACTTATGCCATAACAAAGGAAAAACTCCCTTATCTTTGTGTGAATCCAGACAAATGTCATATCTGGTAGTCACAAGGTTACCTTAGTGACATATCAATCTCCCTTTCAGAAAGAAAATAGCACAATGCGGAAACAGATTCAAGAGGATCCATACCAGTGGTGTATCCTTAACTTTTTCCAAAAATATACATCTACTTTTAGTAGAGTAGTTTCCAAACTATAGTTCATAACATTTTCTACTATTAGTTTCCTGACAATTCAGACAACTATCCCTGTAATCAATACTCAAAAAATAGTAAATTATATCCTAAGAGTTTTTTATCTCAAATAGTAAAATTTCATTATCCACAGATTGGACCTTGAATGTTATTAATTTTTTTATATTTCCCTGACAGTTACATTTCATTTATCCTTTACTTGTTTTTTTTAGGTTTTTTTGCAAGGCAAATGATGTTAAGTGGCTTGCCCAAGACCACACAGCTAGGTAATTATTAAGTGTTTGAGATCGCATTTGAACCCAGGTACTCCTGACTCCAAGGCCAGTGCTTTATCCACTATGCCACCTAGCCACCCCTATCCTTTACTTGTTAATTAAAACTAAGCACATTCTGGGAATTCAGACATATAGCTTATACTTGGAAGCTGATATATATTAACATATCAAATTTATTTAATTACCCTATACATTTTCATAAATTTTATGTGATAGTCAATAATTTTCAAATGAAAACGCATTATTACAGAAAAAAATTATTATTATATGTTATATTATATATAATTATATGTTGTAAAAACAAAATATAACCCAGTAAACATTGAACATTTTTCAAATCTCTATTTTATCACATTTTATATTAAATTTATTTATTTATTTTGAATTTTACAATTTTTTCCCCTAATCTCACTGCCCTCCCCCCACCCCCCACAGAATGTAGTTTATTAGGGTTTACATTGTTTCCTTGGTATACATTTATCTAAGTTAAATGTAATGAGAAAGAGAGAGAGAGAGATCATATCATTAAGGAAAAAATGAAGTATAAGAGATAGAAAAATTACATAATAAGATAATTTTTTTATTAGAGGTAACAGTCTCTGGTCTTTATTCAAACTCCACAATTCTTTCTTTAGATACAGATGGTATTCTCCATTGCAGATATCCCAAAATTGTATCATGGTTTCTAAAAGTCCAATTCATAATATAAAAGCAACAGATATTTTAAAGTTATTTTGCTAACACCATTTCTAATATAATGATTAGCCAAATTTCACAATATAAGAGAATTTAGAAACACTATAATAATAAACTTATGAATATGAGTACCAGAGAGGAAAGAGTCAATTTACTATGTATACAGAAGATGGAGTAAAAGTTGAATGTGCAATGAAGAGTCAGAATAAGAAAAAGATAGTTGGTAATTGAGACGAGGAAAGATCATAGTATTAGAGATTTAGAATTGGAAAGTCCAGTCCTTATAGTTTGTACAGAAGAGAACTGAATCTTAGAGAGGTTAAGTGCCTTCCTCAAGGTCACTCAGGTAATGAACAACAATCAGAATTTGAATCCAAATCTTTAAACTTCAAATTTAGTACTCTTTCTACTATACAACACTGCCTGAAGGAGTCAAAGATGGTGCTGAGGTAGTAACTTTTTAAAAGATAATTGCATTCAAAATGAGTTTCAGAGAATTAAAGTGCCTTCCTTCTCTTTTCTCTCTCACTTTTGTTAGTATTTTAGATTGCTAAAATTAATTTGATCATCATCTATAGTTGTTTAAAATATTCATAGAATAGTAATTTTTTTTTACTATTTTTGATGAACATTTTGTAGATTGTATCAATTTCCCTTTCATCAATCATGCCTTTGCTATATTTGTTGAAGTCTCTAATGTCAGCAAATGAGACTCTCCTGGTCTGAATGATCTAACTTGTCTCCCTAAACTTCAAATTCATGACAGTGAATTACATAGTTATTGTAGAGGAGAAAGCCACATATGTTTGCCAAGAATAATGTGGTCTTCATTTAGATTAGATGACCTCACAGGACCTTTCATTTCACCTCTATCTTCTCTGATCCTCTGGTAATTCTTTTCCAATCTTTGTTGGTTTCTGGGGGTTTTTTTGGAACTAGTAAAACAATATTTTTTTCTGCACCTAAATCTCTAAAAATAAGATCTTTAAATGCTTTTTGTATTTCCAGCCCTTTTTTTCTGAGGGAATAATTATAAAATTCTCTCAACATTCATTCCAAAGCTCTTTAAAAATGATAATTCCTTCTTGGACCCTTAGCCTAATATGAATTAAGTTTGACATCCTTATCATGAATAAATAACTATTTTCTTTGTTTCTAGTTGAGTCTATGTGGCCTAGCTTTCTGCAAGTATTACTAATGTAACGTCTGATTTGGTCATTCATCTGAAAAGTAAAGCCAGTTTTGTCTTCTGGAATTTGGTGATATTATATCTCTATGATATTTTTACTAAATAGAACTAGTAAAACAAGTCTTCAAGCCTATTTATCTGTGTACTTGGACTAAGTTTTGAAATGACTTTTGCTTTTTATTTTTAAGAAACAATATAGTAGTGGTTTGGAGTATGTTTAAAAACACATTTCTAAATCTTTTTGATTGGATTCAGGGGAACAATAAATTCATGTTGGTAGAAAATGACAAAATTGTTAGAAATGTGAACTTCCCCACCTTCCTGCTTGTCTCAAGAGGAGGAAGACTCTTCTATTTCAACAAATTCAACAACAATGACAAAAAATAGTGAGATGGACTAGATATTTTCTAAGGTCCCTGTTAGCTCAGTATATATATATATATATATATATATATATATATATATATATATATATATATATATATATATATATATGTATATATATATACATATATATATATATGTGTATATATATATATACATATATATATATATATATATATCATTAGTGCTTCTTCTATTGGCATAGAGGGAAACCCTGACCCCATTTTCCCCCTTCTCTTGTGGTGCAATTCATTACTATGTTTTACTTTTTTAAAATGTTTTATTATAGTATTTTGTCTTTATTACATTTATTTTGTGATGTATATATATGCCCCTCCCTACTCTTTGTAACAAGGAATAGAAAAGAAAGGGAAAAAAAGAGTAATTCAACAAAATCAACCAACACATTAACTAAATCTGACAGGATATGCAATATTCCATACCCATAGGTCCACATCTCTACAAAGAAGATGGGTGCATTTTCGCCTCAACTCTAAAACCCAGGCTTGATGATTGCAATTACACAATGTTCAGTTTCATTGTTTTTTATTCTTTCCAGTTATGTTGGTTTAGTCATTGTGTATGCTATTTTCTAGATACTTTTTGCTTTACTTTCCATAAGCTAATATGTCACCTCTAAAGTCATCTTATTAATTTTTGTTATGGTAATATTACATTATATTCATATATCATAATGTTTTATTATAATTTATTAATTATTTGGCAACTAGAAGATACAGTGATAGAGTGTTTGGTCTTCTGCCAGGAAGAATTCTCTTTCTGAGTTCAAATCCAACCTCAGGCATTTACTAACTGTGTGATCCCAGGCAAGTCATGTAACCCTGTGTGATTCAGTTTTTTCATCTGTAAAATGAACTGGATGAGGAAAAGGCAAAACACTTCAATATCTCTGGCAAGAAAACGTTACATGGGGTTACGAAGTATCAGACACAACTGATACCTCTGAATAACAGACTCTGTGATAGGCATTAGTGATACCAATACAAGACCAAAAATAAACAAACAAACAAATAAATAGCCAAGAAAATAAATAAGTAAAAGTTTTCTTTCCTCAAGGAGTTCACATTCTTTTGGAAATATAATTTTTTGTGGAAATAGATAGACTTATCTCTAAAAGTTATGGGTAGGAATTGTGTCCTTAAGCAAGTAAGAAATGTAGGTAATTTCAAAAGGAAAAAAATAAGTAACTTTGGTTGATTGAAATGAAAAACCTTCAACAAATACAACATTAATGCATATAGGATGAAAAGGGAAGTTATTAAATTAGAAACATATCTTTGTCATAAATTTCTCTGATAAGGAATTGGTAACTAAGATCTATTAGCAATTTTTGTATTCACATATAAAAACATGTATATATTAACTAAAATAGTTTATATGTATGTATATATAAAATACATGTGCAGATCTGTACATACTCACGTATGCAAGTAATAGCCATTCCCAAATAGAAAAATACCTAGCTCTTCATGACCCCATTTGGGGTTCTCTTAGCAGAGATACTGAACTGGTTTGCCATTTCCTCCTTCCCCAGTTCATTTTATGGGTAAGGAAACTGAAACAAACAGGCTTAAACAATTTCCTCAGGGTCACACAACTAGAAAGTATCTGAAACTGGATTTGAAATCATGAAGATGAGTCTTTTAAAATCTTCTTTTCATTATATATTCTATCCACTTTTGCCACCTGTGTGCTTCAAAGAAGTGACCGAACAGTTCTTTAAGGAAGAATTGAAAACCACATGAAAAGATGTTCCAAATCATAAATAATTAAAGAAATGAAATTAAAACAACCTTGAGGTTTCTCTTCATATTCTGAAAATTTGCAAAAAAAAATTATAGAAAAGTCCACATTCAAATTTAGAAGTTTTCTTGAAAGATAGATACACCTGATCTGTGAAATGATACAATCATTTTAAAAAGCAATTTGGAATTGTGTACTCTAAGTGATTAAAATGACATGCCATTTGAATCAGAGATTCAGTTTCTATATTTATACCTGAAGGAAGTTATCAATATGATGAAAGTCCCAAATATTTGTGGCAGTACTTTTTGTGATAACTAAATATCAAAAATAAAATAAGTGGCCATCAATTGAGGAATGGTTAAACAAAATGTGATATATAGATGTTATGAAATATTGCTTTGCTGTAAGAAATGATGTGTATGATTAAAACAGAGAGGCATGAAATGATATTCATGAACTGATACAAAATGAGGTAAACAAGGCTAAGAGTAAAAATAATTACAGCAAAAAATCAAAAGTAAATATAACAAACTATAAAGATCAAGCATAATTGAAATGAAAAGATATTAGAGAGCAACCCCAACCCACTCCTTTATAGAAGTAGGAGGTTCAAATATATTACATGTCTTCAGACCTTCTCAATATATTGATTATTCTGCCAGTTTTTTCCTCTCTTAAAAATTCTATTTGTTATAATATAACTTTCTAGAAGAGATTGGGGAAGGGGAGGAACACATGGGACAAGTGATGATGGAAGAAACAGAAGATATAAGTTAAAATAAAAAGAAAATAAGTGGACTTAATTCAATTCTTTTTTATATTTATTTAACAGTTCTGTTCTTAATAGCAAGTAATTTCTGAAAGCAAGGGAACATATTGGATATAAAACAACTGGGAGTATAAAATTCTAGGGCTTTAAAGAATAATTTTGTAGGTTTGAAATGCTAAAATTTTACTTTTAAGACAAAATATAGGTTATTGGCATGCTAGAAACAATATCTTTTTGATAGTAAGTGGTGAATTTTCTTCTTTTGACTGAGGAGGATTTCAGTTTTAAAAGCCACAGGATACAATTTATCTTCCTTAAGCTGAATGGTCATTTTTTATTTGTCTTTGAATCTGAAACAGGAATGCTCTGAGCTGAACTGATACATGTAGTTGTACTAGTATAAATTCATTTGCTTTCAAATACATCTTGCAGATTATTTCTGCCTTGCCTACCACTCAAGTCATTAAAATTTAAAAAGTCATCTGAGGCCCTAGTAAAGACTTTGTACTATCTAAAGTTTTAGGCACCAGATTTGTGTACACTATATCTCTTGGTGTATAGTTTGACGTTCCCTTTTGGGTGAACAAATTGATCAGAAAATAACAAATATTCATTACAGACTGAAACAATATCTTTGGTGGAGAACTAGGGGTGGGAGGGGAAATCGATATGAATTATCAGTTCCATGAGGCCTTAATACATAACAAGAGCTTCATGAGAATGCAATGGAAAAATAAACCATAGAGTTTCAAAGTTAGATGAAAACAGTTCCTCTCCCCATCCCATCCTTCACAAACCTGAAAGGAAGCTCCACTCTAACATCATATACTGATGTCCAGCTTCTTTTGAAGATCTCCAAGGAAATGGAAGCTACCACCTCTTGAAGTAGTCTATTACTAAATATTAGGAAGTTTATTTTATTGTCACAAAGTTAATAATTTTCCTCTTGCAAATGAGATAAATATCTTCAGAAAAAATTCCACTTATATAGTGAATTCTTCCTCACACAACGTTGACTTGGGAACCATTTGAGCATCCTGCACAAAGAACTCACTGGTGGAGAGAACACAGAATCTGGAGTGAGAAAAGTTCAAATTTTGCCTTTTTATATACTAGTTGTATGTCCTCTTCTCTTGACCTCAGTTAACTCATCATTGCCTCCTAGGGAAACCTAGGAAGGTTTCCTAAGACTGGAAGGAAGACTGCATAAAAGAGGTGGCATCTCATATTCTGAATACATGAAGAGTGAGTAGGATTTTAAAATGTTTTTCTTTATTTGAACAGGAAGCTTCTGTGTTTGCCCCTTTCCTTATCTGAAGAAGAATTACTTAAAATAAGACAAGAGTTTCACAACTGCTTTACTCAGATGGACAACAGCCTAGCCTTGCCTAGGATTCGGGCCCGAGTATTGCTTCAGAATTTTCAGTCAGAATGGAGAGAAACTGAGTTCCTAAAAGTGGACCAAGCCTTCACAGCTCCAGATATTCAGGTAGGATGTTCCTTAAGGTCAAATTATAGATACACAAAGGTGTCAAAAAGCATAGAAGGTTTGAGTTGGAACAGACATTAAAATATGTATAGAAGAACATTGGAACTGGGAAAGACCTTAGAGCATAGATTGTTGACAGTTCGAATTGATCTACGACTTAGTCCAATTCCTTTACTTTATAGGGGAGAAGACTTAGAAGTGGAGAGAAAACAGATTTGCCCAAACTAATGACAGAATTCAAAAACAGAAGCTAGCTCTTCTGATTAAATAGTCAAGTGTACCATATTGTAATATAGTACTACCATTGAGTAGTATGTAAAATTTTCTTGCAATCTGTCATTAAAGGTTAATTGGTCAGAACTCTTTTAGAGAGTGAAAACTACAAAATCTCAGAAACAATATTCACAAATATTTCAGGACGACATTCAGATAATCTGAGATTTTAAAAGATAGCTTTTAAAAATTTGATTTGGGGGCAGTTAGGTGGCACAGTGGAGAGAGCACCAACCCTGGAGTGAGGAGGACCTGAGTTCAAATTCAGTCTCAGACACTTAATAATTGCCTAGCTGTGTGACCTTGGGTAAGTCACTTAACCCCATTGCCTTAAATAAGTAAAGCATTTTAAAAAATTGATTCTTTTTCATGATTTGCCAAACACTGGATCTGAAAAGATGAAAATAGAGTTTGTGAACTGGTGAATGAATCAGAGGACTGAGAGTAAAGAAACCTAGATTCATCTCAAAACTTTATAGGGTCTCTTTTTTACTAACAAGCTAAGTGTCCATGGGCAAGTAAATTAACTTTTAGTGAGTGATTATGTGTATGTGTGTGAGTATACATACTACATATGTGTGTAAATAGATACTATATAAGTGTGTATATTTATATATTGTCACTACATTTGTTTGTATAAATATATATATGCATATATATTGCTTTATAAATCTTAAATCTTTATATTAGTACTAGCCTTATTATTATTAATTTTTCTGAGTCTCAATTAATAAGGATTTGGATGCTTCATTTTTTTATTCAAAAGTCAATTGGAAGGCACCTCTTATATGAAGCACACCTTACAACTGAGTTATAGAATTGGGCTTTTAGAGACAATTAGGAATTCAACTATCTTTCCCCCTAAACTCTAATTACATGCCTGTGATTAAGTAGTTGCAGAGGCACTGGTTTTTTTTAATTCAATTTAATCAATAAAAAAAGGATTTTAAGTGTCTTTTATGAGCCAAGCATTGTACTGGGAGCTGGGGAAACAATAAAGATGGGAGGGATTTTACTCTCAAGAAACTTCTACTCTAGCTTATATTTGGGGTGATAGGGAGAAAAGGGGGGGATTGTACGTAAGTCTATACTTTTTCTATATATTTAAACATTTGACTTAAAAAAAGGAAACATCTCAGGTACCCAGTACTGGTTGAACTGAAATGCCCTTCAGTTCTAAGGAAGTGTGGGAAAGCATTTGAAAATGATAGTGTATATTTTATTACCTTCTGTTTCTTCAGCTTTTGAAATAACCTAATTATATCAGAAGTTTTCAAAGTACATAATTTTAAATAGTCTTTAAGTACTCTTTTTCCAATAAAAAACCATTTGTTAGTTTTTATGATGGAACAGATGTTGAATTTTCCCTGGAAATGTATTCTTCTTCCTTTGTATTCTCAGAACAAAAATGCAAAACTTAAGTTGTGATTTGCTTGTCTAGGAGGATGTCTTGTGTGTTGTTATCACATTCACTTACAATTTATAATTCACAGACTACCTCAAGAACATGTCAAATAAAGATTATTTTAAATTGGGAATTATACCTTGTAGCCTATTTATGGGCATTGAGAATTATTTTCAAAGAAGAAATGCAGAACCTAGAAATATTTCATTTCCTAATTTGTCATCTAAATAAAGCATATTAAATGAAGGTCAGAAATGAGAACTTTTCTAAGCAAAGAGGTCAAAGTTGACAACGTTTCATTAAAATAATGCTCTGACATCTTGGAAAAATTGAACCAGTTATACTGGTAAGCAACATATGAACTCTTCTAAGTCTTCTTTAGGTTCAACATACCCAGTCCCTTCATTGAATTCAGGGCTTGTCACCATTTCACTTGCCCTCCTCTGGATACATTTCAGCTTAAAATATGATGCTTAAAATCAAATAAATACTCTAGGTATGATCCCTGACCAAGGCAAATAGAGTGCAGCAGGACTATGATGTTTTTATTTCAGGAGGCTCTGCTCCTCAGTGCAGTCCAACTGTCACATCAACCTATTAATTCATATTCAATTTAAGTTCAGTCTATTTTATTATTCTTTGAGTCAACTGTATCTTTAATTCATGTGAGATAATGGTGTTTGAGTTAAAGACATTGTGCCACTCTGGACAGAGAATCGAATATGGAGTCAGGGTGGTCCCCGGGTTCAAATTCTGTGCCCTGAAACTTATTACCTATGTGCACCTAGGCAAATTACTTAACCTATCCGAGTTTCAGTTTCTCCATCTATAAAAGGAGGGGATCATACTGGATGACTGTTAAAGTTACTTCCAGTTCCAGATCTAAGCTGCCATAATTTTTTTTCTGAACTTTCTATTAAACATACCTTTTTCATTGTATATCTGTCAAATTTTAGAAATTAATTATAAGCCTTTAAATTTTTCCTATTAACTTTCATCTTTTAAAAAAAAAAATTTAGTCCAGTCAGGATCTTTCTGAAATCCAAAATCCTTTCATACTCTTTCCATAAATAGTATAATTTGATCCAGTTTCAGACACTTAATACTTACTTAACTATGTAACCTTAGGCAAATCACTTAACCCAATTGCCTTGCCAAAGTCAAAAACAAAACAAAACAAAACAAAACAAACCACAGATAGTATTTTGCAATTAGATAGAAAAAAGAATTAAATGGATTTTGACTCCAAAGGGTTTTATTTAATTCAATAAACATTTATAAAGGGAAGAATTACATACAATATAATTGAGAGAGCACTGAGTCTCAAATCAGGTGTGGATCTGAATTCTGGCCACTGCTTAGTACCTATATGACCTTGAGTAATTCATTTTAAAAATGTTGAGTTTTAGTTTTCTTTGTAACATGAGGAGATTGAATTATATCATCTCTAAGATTCCTTCTATTTCTAAAACTATGATCCAAGATAATGGAAAGCAATTTGTTTGATACTGGAGACAAAAAAAGATGAAATAAAATAGAGATGCTTTGAAGCTTATAGTTTAATAAGATTGATAAGGAATATATACAAATAAGTATTATGTAAGGATACAAAATGGGAAGTACAATTGTAAGACCAGTTAAAGTGTTCCAAAATAAAAAGACAGAGATTTGTTGCTCAGAGATTATAAAATATTGCGTGGGAAGGAGAAAGCTTGGGGCTTTCTCCAGCAGACAGGAGGAAGAAATAGGCATTCCTGGTTTGGGAGATGTTATAAACAAAAGCAAGGACATGAGAGTTGGACTGTAATTAGAGATGACAAACTCCACTTTGGCTGCAACATAGAGTATGTGATGAAAACAATAGTGTGAGACAAACAGAAAACACTGGAGCCAGATTTTCAGGATGAGCAATTGGTATTTAGACAATGAGGAGTCAGTAAAGTTACCCACTACCACTTTTTGAAAGAAAAGGAGCATTATAATCATACTAGTGCATTATTTTTTGTAGTGCCTGTTTTAAAGAAAAGGGAAGAGATTGGAGACTGAAGGACCAATTAGGAAACTATTACAATAGGTGAAAGGTGATAAATTCCTTAACCAGACTAATGGACTATGAGTTGGAAGTGGGGAACAGATGTTAGAGATATTTTGGAGATAGAATCGATAGTGCTTGAATACTGATGGAAGGTTAAGTAGAGATAAAAGTCCAAGACTATTACAATATTTTAATCTTGCCTTGCTGGTTGACACTAGTATCTCAAGAAAATAAATTAGAAGAAGGTGCAGGCCTGAGGTGATAGGTGGTAAATGAGGAGCTAATTTTTGGATGTGTTGAGTTTGAAATCCCTACCAAAAATCCAAGTTGAAACTTTGAAGAAAATTATCACTAGATATTTGGGTTTGGGATTCATCTGTATAGAAATGATCACTAAAGCCAGGTGAGCAGATGAGTTTACCAAGACAGAATAAAAATGGAGTCTTATGAAAATGTTTCTCAGATTCTATTGCTATAATCCTTCAGACATAGGAAGAGAAAAATGAAACAGAGAAAGATTGAGAAGATGAAGTCAGGCACTTAAGAGAACTGGGATAGAGCAATATCATGAAAGACAAAGGAGAAAAGAGTATCAAGACTAAGGGACTGATCAGAATTGTGAAATGCTATAGAAAAGTAAGAGACAATGAAGAACAAGAACATATTAATGGATTTGACTAATAGTTTCTTACCTTGAATAAAATTGTTTTGGAAGAAAAATGAGGACAGAAACTATACTGCAAGGGCTTATTTAATGGTGATAGAGAGAGGAGACAAGGATTGCAACCTACTTTTTCTACAAATTCAGCTATGAAAGGGAGAGGGAGAAAGGATAGCATTGATGTTTTATTTTTGTTTATGGCAAAAGAAGGTTAGTAAAGATGGTTGACTGATCATATCATGAGCTAAGTCAATTGCGCAAGGAACCAGTTCTTTAGAGGAAAAAGAAATTTTAAAAGAGGATATATTGAAAATACATAAAAAGAATGTACTGTTTTATAAGGTAGTGCTTCCCCTAGAGATTAATGGATCACGTGAGGGGAAGGTTGTAAGATTCAGATGGGATCAGATGTTACATTAAATGATGTCTGAGGTCCCATCCTCATCTGAGATTTTGTGATTTTCCTTTCGAGAGAGGTGAATAAAGGTCAAGAAAGTTTAGAAGGCTGGAAGAGAGAAATTGAAATATTGTATGTCAAATAATCTCAATCTTCTCAATAAAGTAGGAGGAAAGACGATTTTAAGGGAATGAAATAGTGAGGGGTGAAATGAGGTCCTAGAGAAGAGAAGGTCTGGTATAACTGCTGAGATACTTCAGGGAAAGTTATAATGAGCTTAAAAGAGCTGATTAAAAGTTACTTCCAGGAGTGATGGCATCTTTGAGGTTATATAGTTTAAATTTCAGAAGAACCCAGTTAGCTTAGCTTCATTTGGCAAATTGAAAGTAGGATTGGAGTGAATAGATAATGGAATTATGTAAGTTTAGCTAGCAGCAGCAGCAGTGACAGCAGCAGTGGCAGTGGTGGTGGCAGTGGTGGTGGTGAATGTGTTAATAGTGCTGGTAGCAGCACTTTTAGTAGTAACAGTAACATCATTATATTATATGATTTTTTATTAATATAGTTAGCATTTATACATCATCTCATTTGATCCCCTCAGTAACTGATAAATAACTGCTATTTTTATCCTTGTTTCTGATGAAGAAACTGAAGTTGAGAGAAAATAAAGACATGTCCATGGTCATATAGATAGTAGTTATCTGAGGCAGGTTTTGAATTCAGATCTTGATAACTTCAGGTCAGGTAACCATGTGGCATGGAAATTCAGGATTAACTTTCAAAGTCTATGCCAATGGAATGAAAACTTGAACAGTTTGGGGCTCGAATGGATGCCTATCATCTGAGGACTAGGTCCAGCAACTTTTCCGTGGATGATACAAGGAAAGCCAAATATAAGGTTAGTGAATTTTCTATTTATAGTTCTTTATTGTACCATATTATTTCTCTTTGATATTTTGTAGCAACAATCAAAAGTTAAAAAGCAACGTGTGAAGAACAAAAGAAAGATAGACATTTTGAAGAAATGTGTGGAAGACAAAATTCACATCTTTGCTGAACAGGCCAGTGAAGACCTCCTTGAGAAGGTAAGTCAAAATCTCCAGATATATTTCTCTTCTCATATAAAAGATTACCAATATTAAATGGCTCAAAAAAATCATAGCATCTATTTTCTCTCTTTTGCTTCTCTCATTTGCAGCTCAGTTTTTACATTGATTTTGCATTTCTCTCCATATGAATTTTCAAAATGAGAAGTAGGTTAGGTTAAAGTGGAAAACCCATGAAACTATGAAGCTTAAGTTCTAGTCTCAGATGTAAAACTTAATTAGCTTTGTGTCTGGCAAAATCATTTCTCCTACTCTGAGGTTTATTTTCTTCATGGGTGATGATTATAATATTAACTACTAATATGTACAGTGATAAGCATTTTTTTCTATTGAACAGGTAAGGAAACTGAGACCCAAAGAAGTGAATGATTTCCCTAACTCTGTGCAGCTAGTATATATCAGTGTCAAGATTTTTAACTCTGATCTCCTGATATCAAAATCTATGTTTTTTCTCCTAGAGCCCTGGAGAGAACTAGATGATCTTTTATGACAGTCTATTACTGGTAAAAAAAGAAAAGAATGTAAAGAGGCATAACACTTTTATACTAAAGATCTTACTCCTTAGAGATAATAAATGAAGTAAAAAATTGGGAAATACTAACCTATAAAGGCTTCGTCAATACTTACCTTGAGTAATTTGATTTTATGAATTTCATCTGAGTGATGTGGTGATATTGGAGGCTTTCCTCAATCTGACTCCTTATCTACCTTTATAGACTTATTTCATAGTATTTTCTACTAAAAGGTACAGTCAGTGGATAGAGCACTGAACTTGGAGTCAGAAACACATGAATTCAAATCTGGTCTTAAATATTTACCTAGCTGTGTGACCCTGGGCAAGTCATTTAACCTTTCTTCCTCAATTTCTTCAAATAAGAACAATAGCACTAACCTTCTGCACATTGTTGGAGGAATAAAATTAGATATTATTTGAAAAATACTTAACACAGAGTCTGACACTTAACAGGCACTTAAATGATAATTACAAATTTTAAATTAAATAAATAGAATTAAAACCAAGAGAAAACTATGTATAGATCAAGTGGCATGACTGTAGAATATAATATAAGTTCAGGTTCCCACTGTCTCAGCAATCTTTCAGAAAACCAAATTACTCTTCCACTCTTATATTTTGTAACTTTGTGGCTTATCTTGTGGTTGCTCTGAAGTCAATTAATCATCAAACATCTTCCAGAATATGGTATTTAATTTCCTTTGCCTGGGCTAAGTTGTGACAAACTGCAAAAGAAATCTCAAGCATGCACCTCACATTGTGTGACTGTTCAAGCCTATGTAAATTAAACTGAGTCCATCCATGTCCACACCTCTGAGTATTCCCTGCGGTAATTGGTTTGATTTGTTTAGCTGTTTTTTTTTTTTTCTCCAAGATCTCTTTGTTATTCTCTGAAGGGGAATGTTTCTAACAACACATAAAGGAATTTTTCTTGTTCTAATCAGAGCATTGTCTGGATTTTATTATTACATTTCATAATTACAGAACAACTTGAAGATAATTTTGTTAGTGGATGACTCTCCACATCCTTGATCTTTGTACTCTGTAATAATAACTGAATTCCTATTAAGGACTCCATTATGGGACTGAAAAGACTGATAATTACATGCAAACCACTATTACTATTTGGTTTCTGACCATAACCCCCCACCATTTTTAGAACTGGGACTCTGATAATAAATTAGATAGTGAAATTTTACTTCCCTTTATACAGGTGAGAAAACTTAAGAGTAAAGAGGCAGATGATTGATTGCCTGACAAGAATATATTGAATAGCAAACCAAAATCAGACTTTGAAATCAAACTTTGAAACCTGGTTTCTCCCTGAGTTCAAATATGACCTCAGATACTTACTAGCTATGTGACCTTGGACAAGTCCCTTAGTCTATTTACCTCATCTATAAAGTGAGCAGAAGAAGGATGGCAAACCACTCCAGAATCTTTGCCTAGAAGATCCATAATGATGTCAGAAGAGTCAGAAACTACTGAAAAACCACTGAATCCTTTTGAACCTTAATCCTACTCAAAATCACAATATTGTAGAATGTTGAGTTGCGTGAATAGCATATCTACTTCAGGAAGAGAAAGGATATCAAGTTGAAAGAAATTTTAAAGATATTCTAGTCCAATAGAGTCAAATAAGTGACATAATGACTTAGAAAAACCACAAATTAGTATTTGTTATTTGATTTATTAAACATTTCCCAATTGCATTTTAATCCAGTTCTGTACCTCTGACCAGATCACTCATTTTGCAGATGAGAAAATTGAAAACAAGAGAGAAGTTATTGACCAAGGTTACAAAGCTAGTAAAGTGCCAGAGCCAGGACTTAAACCAAGATCTTCTGGCTTCAGATCTGCTGTGATTTCTACTACCTTATTCTCCTTCTATGTGTGTTTTTCTCTTCCTGAAAAGATTTTAAATTTCCTCAATATTACCTTAACAAAATTAATCAGAGATAGTACTATTTTTAAAAAAGAATGTGTTTTTATAGTTGCCCAAATCTGGGAACAAAGTGGTAGCATCAATTAGGAAATGACAGAAGGGGGCAGCTAGGTGGTGCAGTGGATAGAGCACTGGCCCTGGAGTCAGGCATACCTGAGTTCAAATCTGACCTCAGACACTTAATAATTACCCAGCCCACTGCCTTGCAAAAACCTTAAAAAAATAAAGAATGAAAATTATAGAAAGAACTTTGATATATATAACTGAAATGGAATTTATTATGTAACAACATATGATGGTATCTGGAATTCAAAAAATTAACCCATCAGAAACATTTATGAAGTTGTCTATTGTGCTCCAGAACTGGGCATATCTGGGGACATCCTTGAATAAAAGCTAGCTCCTGTCCTCAAAAAGTTAACATGTTAACATGCTACTGAAAAGATGCAATATTTCTATAAATAAATAAATAAATATAGACTACATATAAAATACAATTTGCTGTTATGGAGTTGGGGAGGATAGCAAAGAAGTCTAAACCAGTTCAGAATTAGGAGCAGGAACTAGAACCAAGATGACAGAGGGAAAGGATTCCCTATTTGACAGATGATTTTTCCAAAAGGATGGAAACAGAAGATGAAATCTTATGTGCAAGAAAGAGCAAATGGGTGGATTGCCTTGAATACAGTGTGTGAAGTCAAGAATTCTCTTATCAGTCCACAGAGTTAACCTAAACCAGACTGTGAAATACTAAAAAAATGAACAGAGAAGTTTTTATTTTATCTTAAAGGCATTTGGGGTCCACTGAAGCTTATCTAACAGAACAGTGTCAGACCTGGTCAAACTCTTACTGTAAGAATATCACTTTGATAGTTCTGTGGAAGATAGATTAGAAAGTGGATAAATTGGATGCAGAAAGATGAATGAGGAGGTTATTGCAGTAGATTAGGTAAGAAATTATGACTGCCTGGAAAAGAGCCAATGTGGTACCTGGTAGTCAGAAGAGGACATAGGTGAGAAATATTGAGGAAGTGGAATTGACAAATGATGGTAATTCATTAGATTAGTAATGAATGAAAAGAGTTAAGAATGCTTTTAGATAACAAAGGTGTGATGAGAAGAATGATGATTTCTTTAATGGAAATGCAGAAATAAAAAACTAGAGTGGGTTTGGGAGAAAGATGATTTCTGTTTTGAACATGTTAATTTTCAAATACCTAGGGGACATCTAGGTAGATATGTCCTAGAGACACCTGATGATGTTCATCTAAATATCTTAAGAGACAGGGGCGGCTAGGTGGTGCAATGGATAGAGCACCGGCACTGGAGTCAGGAGGACCTGAGTTCAAATCTGAACTCAGACACTTAATAATTACCTGGCTGTGTGGCCTTGGGCAATCCACTTAACCCCATTTTCCTTGCAAAAAAACTTAAAAATACAATCTAAAAAAACACCTAAAAATAAGCAAACAAACAAACAAATAAATATCATGAGAGAAATGAAAACTAGATCTCTAGATCTGGGATTCATCTGCATAGAGATGACAGTTGAATTAATAGTTATAGATGTGTGTCAATTGATGAAGAGTGAAATAAACATGACTAAAAAGAAGAATATATAGAATAATCATGGCACTATAAATGAGATGATCACTGAGTAATGAAAAATCATTAATCTCAGATAAAAATAATAGTGATGTTGAGAATGAGAATGATGACAATGATACCTTGCATTTATATAGTATTTTAAGGTTTATTGAAAATTTTGGTATATTATCTTGCTTTTATCCTCATGACCATCATATTATAATAATGTTATCCATTACATTATTGTATATTTTATGTTATTATATGTAATAATGTTTTATGATAATATCATAATATGTGTTATTGGCCCCATTTTGCATATAAGGAAACTGAGTCAAGCAGAAATTAAATCATTTGTTCACTGTTACATAGCTAGTTAGTATCTGGAATTGGATTTAAGCTCAGGTCTTGCTGATTCTAGGCTCAGCCCACTACAATGCCTCTAGAATTGCTCTCTTCTCTCCCAACTGCTTGGTTAGAATTCTCTATATTATATATTGTCAGAAAGGGTAATTGTCTTAGATATTTTACTTATCAAATTTCTTTTATATTTATCAAATATATATTTCTTTGTTAGGAGGAAGAGTTCAAGTTTAAAGGATGGGATGGAAAATGGCAGATAGAAAGTAGGACAGCATTTCAAGAAATAGCATATATAAAAATAAGGGCAATAACAACAAAAAGAAACAACTTTTTTAAAAAAATAAAGAAAAGCTTACATGATAAACTGGGTATGCTGCCTCTCCTCTGTGCATAATGTAGAAGTCATGAATACAGCCAAGTATAAAGTGGTATGCAATGAAAACCTTATTTGTCAGTGACCTTTAATGACAGGCCATCTTTGAAAGAGTATCCTTTCACATCAATAAATGCCAGTGGAGTAGAACTTCCTAATTTAATAACTTTCATGTTCATCTAAAACTGATTGATTGAATCTTTTGGTGTCTGTGCAGTGTTCATTTAGATTTTTCATTTTTAATATGGTTATATAAAATTAAATCCCAAAGCTTTGTACTGCATGCCAAAAAAATCCAGGTTTTTGTATCCAGCAGAGACATCAGAGGGTTGTGATATTGTATAATGCAAACAAAGAAACACTTGCTATCATCTACACTAAAGTGTAATTAGGGGGATGATGCTTGGGTAGGAGCCAGAGTTGGCAGGGTGTGTGGTAGAATTAAATTCAAAGAATATTCATAAGGCTCCCACTATGTTCAACGTCCTGAGTTTGCTAATTGAGAAAGAGAAATAAGAAATAGAAATTTTGCCTGCCCTTTGCATGCCTGCCCTTTATAATCCAAAGGAAAAAAAAGAATAATCCAAAATAACTCTAGATGTGCAAAAAAAAAGTGCAAATGAAGCAAAAGTAGGATAAGAACTTTGAGGAGAGTGAGTTGGCTTTCACCTAATAGGTTGAAATAGGAATGTGGAATAAATATGCAGACTTTATGTGGGCCTTGAAGGAGGGAAAAAATGTCAATACATGTATATGTCCTGAATCAATGGAAGCCCATTCTTGGCAAAGGAAGCAACACGAAAACTGTAAGCATAATAGGAACTTCATAAGTGTTTTTAATTGAGTAAGCAAAGGCTGGAGGATGAGAGAGAGGCAAGGATAAGAATAGGAAGAAAAGAATAATCCAATTTGACTATTCCTCAAAGGCCTGTAGACAGGAAGCTAGATGGAAGCTAGATGATATGACCGTAAATGCTAGAATGGGAAGGGGGAGGAGGGTTTGTTTGGATTTTATTTGGTATCTAATGGTTAACTATGCAAGGCATCCAAGCAGATGTACAGATCATTGCATCAAAGCAATTACTGGATCAAAGTTGAGAAAAGAATAAAAGAGGCAAGGCCTATATTGTATAGTCATAGAAATAACACTGATCTGGGAACAGGAATCAGAAAAACCCAGCATCTAGCTTTAAATGCACTACTGACTTGCTGTTCCATTTTGGATGGGACATGACCCCTCTATGCCTTATTTCCCTCATATGAAAAATGGGTATAATAATATCAGACCTACTCACATCTTAAGATTATGAAACTTAAATGAGGCATTGTGTGCATATGCAAGATTATGGGGTAATTTTATTTTAATAATTAATTTGATATTTTATTTCTGTAACAATTCAAAAGATCCATCAGTATGGGCATTTCTTCCTCTGATGCAAATTAGTATTTCCAGATGTTTCCTTTAATCTATGGCAAAATAATTCATGATCCGGTGTGTAATTTTCTGATAATGATCTTAGGCAAGTCCTTAAAGACAGACACTTTGCCAGGCCTTGTGCCCCAGTACAGTTCAATTTAGTGAGTCCAAGTTTACTTTCATGCTATGAGGGATAAGAACAGAATTTAGCAAAAGATATGTTATATAACATATTATCAGCAAATTTAGTTCAACAAATATCTCTGGCAATTTCCATGTATGAATGGTTCTGGGTAAACACCAAGACAAAAATGAAATATCTCCTTTCCACAGGGAGCTTGCATTACACTGGAGCGATGTCAAGTACATAGATAAGTAAATACAGAATTAATTGAGGTGGTAGAAAACACAAGGAAGATTTTAGGAGGAATTAACTTCTGAATCAAAAATGGAAAGGTTCACAGAGATGGACTTGGAAAGGGGCACCTGTCTTATATAAAGGGACAAATTGGGGGAGGAAATGTCATATTTGAAAAACTAACACATTTGGAGAGAGTTTGGCTGCAATCTAGTTTATGTAAAAAAGAATTAGCTGGGGGGAAAACTGAGAGCAAATTGGCTGATTTCTACCAATTGTTAAAGCAACAAAGATGTTCCCTTCGTAGAGAATTGTCTTGGATTTAGAAAGACTTGATATTTGAATCTTGTTTCAGACTTGTTAGTTTAACCTCTGTCTGCCTAAATTTCCTTAACTGTAAGATTAGGATTATAATAATCCCTCCTGGGGTATTATCAAGATCAAATGAGATACTTGATAGTTGATAATTGATAATCAATTGTAATTGACAATTACAAAGAACAGGATGTGTTGGAGAAGTGAAATGGATGCTACTGGAATAAGAATGAGCAATGCTATTATCAGGATTACAAATTTGGGAGATCATGCAACTCCAAAACTATAAGCATATCATCTACAGACTATAAGGTGCCCCCTTAGCTGTTGGGATTTATATGAGGTTATAGTTACTAAAAAGAATATCCATCAATCTACTAATAGGCTGGAAAAAGAACAAAAAACAGGTATGAGGATCAGATTTGGGATTGTGGTTTGGTAATGAGTATATTTGGGAAAAGACATTGAAAGGAGGCTTTAGGATAAGGTTTGCATAGCTTGTACAAATGTTACTTGAGAGCACTCAGGACTCAAAAATATTATAGCTTGACAATTTGAGATCAGTCTTACTCAGGCACAATAGTCTGACCGCCACAATACTATTTGTATAGTGCTGCACTAAATCTTAAAATTCTATATAATATTGTATTATTGTTGTTGTTGAAGAACCAAGATTTACTTGTAATGGTTTTAAAATAGAAATTGAAAGGAGATTTGAGCATTTGTTGCTAAGATAAATTTAAGTTATGAATGTTATAAAGTTTTTATGAGGCTTCCATATCCCCAATCCCTCTCTGAATATGGGATTGACAGTAAAGGCCATAAGCATTAATTGAATCCCTACTATGGACAAGACAACGGGTTATACTCTGAGAATACAAATGCAAGCAAAAAGAAAGAAAATCTCTGACTTTAAGAAACTTACAATTAATGGAGGAATATACCATGTTAAAGGGGCTTGAAAGGGAGAGGACAGAGGCAGCAGAAGATTTATTCCTTAAGGCAGTTTGATGATGCAGTGGACAGAGTCCTGGACTTGGAAGTAGGAAGATTGTAGTTCAAATTTGGACTCAGACTTGTACTTGTTTTGTAATCCTGGAAAGGTCACTTAATCTCATTTTCCTCAGTTTTCTCATCTGTCAATGAAAAGCTTTTTGTGAGGCTCAAATGAGCTGATATTAGTAAAGCACTTTCCAAACCTTAAAACACTACAATAAATGTTAGTTATTCTTATTATTTCAATTATTGTTATTATTTTCTGTAACTGAAAGTAGCTTGTCTTTTGGTCATTCAAGGATGGAAAATAAAGATCCAGCAAGAAGTTTGGGTTGCCAATGGCCAGGAAGGAAAGGAAAGTCTTAATTCATGCTGATTTTAGCTATTTTATGTCCCAAATGGCTTTACAACAGGGTTGAACAGCCCACTAGGCCTCTCTTTTCCCCCTGAATTCCTTTACTTTCTTTATCTCTTAAATAATTTTTCTCCTATGGCAGCAAAATAACCTTTAAAAAAAATACTCACGTAAATAAGGCCAAGGTGATTTTGAATGAGAAGCCTTGAGAGAAAATTGTGTATTTGTCGCCATTCTTTTATATTTTTGTTGTTGTTGTTATTTTAGTCATTTCTTGATTGTGTCCAACTCTTTGTGACTCCATTTTGGGGTTTTCTTGGCAGTGATACAGAAGTGATTTGCCATTTCCTTATCCAGCTCAATTTACAGAAGAAAAACTGAGACAAACAGGATGAAGTGATTTATCTAGGGTCACCCAGCTAAATATTATGTTTGAGGTTAGATTTGAATTCAGGAAAATAAATCATTCTGACTTCAGGCCCAGCACTCGATCCCCTGAACAATCTAGCTGCCCTAAAGTATCAACTTTTTGCTATTTTATTCTTGGCTATATTTATGAATGCAAAACTTTATTATCATAAACTACCTAAAGGTATGTATCAAAGACAGCTGCATCCCAAGCTCTTTTGCCTTCTGGAATATCATAGTCCAAGCCCTATGAGCCCTGAATGTGGATGCTGCTAAGTCCTATGTAATCTTGACTGTAGCCCCATAATATTTTAATTGTTTTGTTCTAGATGCTTGTAGTATTTTCTCTTCATCTTGGAGTTCTGGAACTTGGCTATAATATTCCTGGGTGTTATATTTTTGGATCTCTTTCTGGAGGAGACCAGTGGATTCTCTCAATTTCTATTTTACCCTCTGCTTTTAGAATATTAGGGCAATTTTACTATAGAAATTCTTTTAAAATGAAGTCAAGGCTCTTTTTCCTGATCATGACTTTCAGGTAGCCCAATAATTTTAAAATTGTCACTCTAGGTCTGTTTTCCAGATCTGTTGTTTTTTTTAAGTAAGATATTTCATGTTTTCTTTTAGTTTTTCATTCTTTTGATATTGTTTTATTGTAACTTGATTCCTCACAAAGTCTTCAGCTTCCTTTAGCTCCATTCTACATTTAAAGGATTTGTTTTCTTCAGAGAGCTTTCTTATCTCCTTTTCCATCTGGTCAGTTCTGCATTTTAAGGTATTTTTCTCCACATTAACTTTTTGAATTGTTTTTTTTTTCATTTGATGTAAATGAATGTTTAGTATATTGCTTTCATTCACATTTTTTTGGATCTCCTTGATTAAACTGTTGGCATGGTTTTCATGTTTTTCCTACATCTCCTTCATTTCTCTTCTAAATTTTTCCTCTACCTCCCTGACTTGGTTTTCAAAATCTTTTTTGAGCTCTGAAATAGCCTGAGATAAACTTTTATATTTTTTAGAGGATTTAAATGCAGAAGCTGGAACTTTCTCATCTTCTGAGTATGTGTTTTGATCCTCCAGTGGGCCAAATTAATTGTCTATGGTCAATTTCTTTTTTTTTTCGTTTACTCAATTCTCCAGCCTGTTCCTTGGTTTGGGGGTCCTTCTGAGCTTTTGAGTATTATTGGGACACCCTGCAAGAATCTCAGTTCCTTCAAGGTCTTATGACAGGTTCTGACTGCTTCCCTTGTCTGTGCTTTGGTCTGTGGATGACCACAAGCACACCCCTCTGCCCTGGAGTTGTGAGGAAGGCCCCTGCTCTATGGCAATGGGGGCTCAAGACTGAGATCAGGTTCTGGATATGGACAAAGCACAAGAGTCCTGGCCCAGGGACAGAGGAGAGACCTGGACAGTCTCCCCCCATCCCCATACCTTCTGTGTGCTGAGTGCTCTGGAAGCAGCTGCCAGAAGGCTCTGCAGGCCTACTTCTGTTTCCTAGGATCTGGGTGTGCTGAGGGCTGCAGCTATGCTGATGGCAGTGGCTGCACCAAGGGCCACACTGGCTCCCACTCCCTTTGTCAGAGGTTTCCCCACTGATCTTCCAAGCTGTGCTTGATGTTTCCTTTGTTGGCAGGTCAAGAAACTGCTTCTGCTGCTGGGAGCCGGCACTTCCCAGGACCCAACCACCCAGCAGATGGTTCCTGAAAGACTGGAGGTCCCTTGCTCTGGTGCAATATTTCTGGCTGTGCTGTCACCCCTTCCACCCCTGCGGAACAGAGTTTTGCCACTATCTTCCAGGTTACCTTAGGCTGGAAAATTGCCTTCCTGGATCTTTCTGTGGGTTCTGTCTTTCAAAAATTTAGTTAAAGACCAGGATGGCTAGGTGGCACAGTGGATAAAACACCAGCCCTGCAGTCAGGAGTACCTGGGTTCATATCCGGTCTCAGACACTTAATAATTACCTAGCTGTGTGGCCTTGGGCAAGCCACTTAACCCTGTTTACCTTGCAAAAATTTAAAAAAATTTAGCTAATGATAATTTTAAAGATTTTTTGGAATATTTTGAAGAGAGTTTCTAGGAAAGGCTATTCTCATGCCACCATCTTGGCTCTGCCCCCCCTCCCCTAGTCATTTTTACAAAGAAAACTTCCTGAATCCTTTAAGCTGAAAGTGTTCTTTTCTTTACAGATTTTTTGCACAACACTTTCTGGATCACTCCTTTGACCCTATTACCCTCTGCCTTTTATTATACTTCTCTGTGTATATGTTGTATCCCCTGACAAAATAGTGTACAACTTTGAAAGGAGAGAATAGGCAGGCATATATTTTTATAACCTTGGCACTTACCACTTAGCCTTGTATGTGGTAGGCACTTAATAAATGCTTATTGGATTGTTAAATTGAATTGAATATGTTTTCCCACTTATCCATTATTTCTGGTGGCAGTTTAATGTTTTCTCAATTGGTTGTGGCAGGAATCTCTCATCTACCACTCAGCCATCCATTATTCATTCCCCTCTTCTAGATTTTATAATCTGTCATGTGTGCTGGGCTCATTAAAAATCCTTTCATCCAAATGTTCAACTCTTGCAAAGCAAGAGACTTAGTTTTCTAACATCCCTTTCCCACCTTAGCAGTTATACAGAGGTTACTGTTCCTAACACTTTAGGGATTATTATACTTTTTAATATAGTAATCATGTCCTGACTTTTCAGGTGAATACAAAAATCTAATCTAACCCATTTTTTCCAATTCATATTCTTTGACCTTTCTGAAACTTTTAACACTGAGGAACCATTTCTCTCATGTCTCCTTCCAAAAAATACTCTCCCCTCTCTTGGCTCCTCGGATAATACACTCTCCTGGTCCACTTCTGAATTCTTTAACTCACACTTTTGCTGGAACATAATGATTTTTACATATATCTAGGGTCTTCTTACTCCTTTTTCCACAATCTCTTTTTTGATGATCTCATCACCTCACATTGACACAATTATGATCTCTATGCAAATAACTATCAAGTCCATAGATATAGCTCTTATATCTACCTTTTAAAAACCACGGGATTGGGGGTGGCTAGGTGGTGCAGTGGACAGAGCGCTGGCCTTGGAGTCAGGAGTACCTGAGTTCAAATCCCGCCTAGCCTTGTGGCCTTGGGCAAGCCACTTAACCCCATTTCCTTGCAAAAAAAGTTAGAAAACACTAGGAGTGGCTAGGTGGTGTAGTGGATAAAGCACCGGCCTTGGAGTCAGGAGTACCTAGATTCAAATCCAGTCTCAGACACTTAATAATTACCTAGCTCTGTGGCCATGGGCAAGCCACTTAACCCCGTTTGCCTTGCAAAAATCTAAAAAATAAAAAACCCATGGGATTAGAACTACTTATGGTAGAGTCTAACTACTGAAGCAAGAACTCATTGTTAGGAAAAACGTACTCTAAGAAAAATAAGAAAGGAGTCTGACAAATTAGATTTAGATCAGCATCTCATATCATATTCTGCAACAAACTTCAAATGGGTATATGGCCTAGATATAAAATGTCACATACCAGATGAATTAGAGGACAGGGAAGGAAACATTTCTCCCAACTCTGTATTGGGGGAATAATTTTGAATAAATTTTATAAATGGACAATTTTCATTGCATAAAATTGAAAAATTCTTGCAAAAGCAAAATCATTGCACTGATGATAAAGCTTTGAATTGGTCTGATCAATCTGGAATTCAACTTGAAGCTATAACTAAAAATTACTAAGTTGTTCATAACCTTTGATCCAGTAATTCATATACCCAAAGAAATTGAGGTAGGAGGGAAAGGACTTATGCAACTCTGCCTCACTTAAATCTAATTCACATACAAGTCAAGACATTACCCTATGATATAATTGGCCCTCTTTGGAAAAGAAGGATGAACAGCAAACAAAGAACTGGAAAACTCAAGGTGTGCTCATCAATTACGGAATGCCTTCCCAAAAGATTGTGTATGAATATAAAAATATAGTGTTATTGTCCCATAAGAAATGATTAAAGGAATAGAGTCAGAGAACCTAGGCAACACTGATAGATACTAATGTGGAGTGAAGTTAGCAGAACTAGGAAAATGACTTGTATATTGAAAAATAACATTTTAAATTTATTTTTATTTTATTTTATTTTTTATTTTTTCTAAGGCAATGGGGTTAAGTGGCTTGCCCAAGGCCACACAGTTAGGTAATTATTAAGAGTTCAAGGCTGGATTTGAACTCAGGTACTCCTGACTCCAGGGCTGGTGCTCTATCCACTGTGCCACCTCTCTGTTAAAAAAGTAGGAAGCAAGTCTTGTGGAGTCAAAATTGATCATTGCATTATTTAGTTTCTTAAGTCTTTTCAGTTGTTTCTCTTTAAAATGTAATTTTTCAGGCGGCGGCCAGGTGGCACAGTGAATGTGTAGAAAGAGACATACTTTCAGACCAGGGCAACACATATTAAAAAGATGGCTCATTTGGGGGAGGGGGGAGGAAAGTGATAGAAAATTAAGAAAGTAACAATAATGCCAAGAAAAAAAACAAAAGAATGAATTATATAAAATATTTAAAATAGATTAGAAGGAAATTCAGAAAGGGACACAGATAACAAAACATTTTGAAAATATATGTTAACTTATTAAATATTCTTTTAAAAATTCAGGTTCTTATGCAATCTTTTTCTGTTCTTTTATGGAAAAGTGTTCGTGTTTGTTGACTTTCATCAAATTTATCATATTTAAGATTAAAAAAAATTATGGAGCACATCTGCAAGATTATTTCTTATGAATAGGGAAGTTTTGGCCATAAGACAGCAAAGTAACCGATATTGTCATTGAACCCTTGGTTGCATTATTAAAATGGCATTCAAATTAACTGAGTTAATCAGCCACTACATGAAACAATAGAGCTCATCTCTATCATGTCTGGAGAGTATTAAAAAGAAGAAAAATAGTTTTTCATATCTTCCCTGAATATTAGAATCAGAGAAAAATAGAATGCTTTAGAATCATAGAAACACAGAATAAGAAAAGATTAGCCCACCTCTTGGGGCAGCTAGGTGATATGGTGGATGGAATCCTGGAGTCAATTCACATCTATAGTTTCCTGAGTTCAAATCTGACTTTTGCCACTTACTACCTGTGTGACCCTGGGCAAGTCATTTATCCTTGTTTGCCTCAGTTTCTTCATCTGTAAAATGAGCTAGAGAAGGAACTAGCAAACCACTTCAGAAATTTTTGCCAAGAAAATTCTAAATAAGGTCATGAAGAGTTGAACACAAATGAAAAATGACTGAACAAAAGTCAATCCCTTGATCTATCAAAGAAATCCTCTCAATATTTTAGGTATTTAGTCTTCCAGCTTCTGGTAGAATACCATCAGTACTAGAGAGCTCTATTGTTCATAAAATATGTCTCTATATCTAGATTCCCAAGGAAAGACAACTGAACTCATGATTAGGAGACCTGAATTCACAAAGTGTCTCTAGAGATGGTTCCTCTGACCTAAGGTAGTTCTCAATGTGATGGAGAGTTGTGACTGCTGCAACCTCACCCACATCATAGAATTACTGACTTAGCACAAGAGGGGACTTCCAAGATCATCTATTACAAAGGAAAAACTGAAGCCTAGGGAAGTGAAAGGATTTACTTAGGGATTATTCATCTAGTGACAGACCTACCCTATGGACCCCTATAGGATTCTTTTACTCCAAATCCAGCAAAGACTCTTTTCACAAAAAGTTTCTTATTTTTAGCATCATTTGATTAAAGCATCATCAGGGTCATTGAATACTAAATTCTGTGGCTTATAATGTTTGAGGCAAGTGCCTGGATGTTACCAGATGATCAAGAATATAGAATACAGAAAATATAGAAAAAATATAGCCCAGTTCACTCACTGAATCTATACAATATAGGGAGTTGTTTTATCATCTCTTTCTCCATTTCTTTCATATATTCACACTATAGCTTGGTCCTGAGTAGTACAAACAATGACCACATATTGCTCTTTTCATCTAGAGTCTCAGTCAAAGATATATCCCCATACTTTGATCTTTGAGACAAAAACAAGGAAAATGAGTGACTAAGACAGGAAAAAGACAAGCAATTAAGGGTGTGTGTATTTAGGTGAGTTTGACTGTGGGAAGGAAATCTTTAGTTCAAAGAGAGGGGTTGTATACTGTACCCTGGTTCCTCTGGCTACCCCTTTCTCCTAAGTTTCTAGGCTGCTGAAGATCTGGAACTCTCACACTCAGGGACCATGAAGCCAATTCCAGAAGGACTGAGGTAGCTAGCAACCTTGCCAGACTGAATTGCTGGCTGCAAAACTACATCTTGATCTAGTATCTGACCCAGAGAGTAGTGACTTCAAGGACCAGAGCTTGTAAAATGAGGAGTTAAACTCAAATGGCCTTGGAAGTCCCTTTCAATTCGAAATCTGTCCTTCTGTAATCTATGCCAGACCTCTATAATTCTCTCTTTGATTTATTAGAATACTGACTGTTCCAGAAAGATTTTAATTAGAAGCATTTTGTTTTTCTTTTGGGGGAAATAGGGGAAGGAAGAAAGAGAGGAAGCGAGATGTGTATAGCTTTATTTTTACCAAGGCTGGAAATGAAAGAGATTCTCACATTTCAATCCTACTCTGATTACCAAAGAATTATAGGAAACCAGGTGCTGTTCCTGGAGTCAGGGAGGCCTGAGATCAAAAGTGACCTCAGATTGTTACTAACTGCATGATATTCAGCAAGTTAATTATATTCTGTCTGTCTCAGTTTCTTCAGTTGTCAGATGGAGATCATAATGGTACTTACCTGCCAGGGTTGTTATGAGGATAAAATCTGATGATATATGTAGAGTGTTTACCATAGTTGTGCCAAATAATTGATGCTATCTATATAAATATTTGTATATATTATATATGTATACATTTGATTTATTTGATACATATATATATATGCACATATACATATATGCTTGTTTTTGTCCATTTCTAGCTAGCACCAGATAATCCCTTCATAGGCAACCAGATAGTGCCACCATCTTCCATACCTGCTTCCTGGGTCTCACCATATCAATGTAAAATTAGTATAAATACTATTTGGCTTATCCCACTGCAGCTCAGAACACTGATAGAAGGAATTACATACCTTCATCATCTCCATTACCACCATCATGCTGCTACCACCACCTACTTAACAGTGTATTGTAGAAGGCATGATTTCTCTTATGTTAAGAATTCCTTCCCTTGAAACAGATCTCAGATCTTTGTTTCTTGAGTGGTGTTCATAAAAGTTCATTCCCTGGTAACCAACCTAAGATCCTTTTTAAGTTAGTCTTCAGGCAGAAGATACATAATTCATCATCATGTTCTTATTTAAAACTTTTCCATTTTTGTAGGTTATATACCAAACCTCAGATTCCATTCATAGCAAAGTATCTCCTAGACATTATCTCCTCTGCCTTGATCACCTGAAATGAAATAATTTGTATACATTTTGTGTTGACTTGTCTGCTCCCAGTATCTCTCTAAGCTCCATTGTTTTTTCATCTTTTCATTCACATTGCCTTACCTATAGTCAGCTAGTGCTTAATTAGAGAGGGTATCTAAACATCTTCTCTGTAATATAATGAAGGGAAGAGTGCTGATAGATCTATGGAAATCCTTTAATAAGGTCCTTAAAGAGGGACCACATCATCTTCATCAAGAAAGTTAGGGGTGAAGATTGTTTCTCTTAGACAAAACCAAAGGAATAGCTTTGTCACTACTCGTCCTGAGTCTTCTCCCCTTTAATTTAGCATTCCTTCCACTATTTGGTAATTCAAATAGAAGGGAATGAGAGGACAAGGAGAAATCTGTATGTGATGATAATGAAACTTTATATGGGGTTTCTTGATAGAAGGAAAGAGAAAGAATAGTCTGCCTAGGAAGGATGGGGAGTAGATGTCTTTTGGAAAAAGCAGAATTTCTAGTGTGCACTACCACTAGATCTTATTTTGATAGAATTTACCCATCTTTCCATATTACAGGTTAGATGTATTCTTTTTTTCTTAGAGATAAAAAAGACAAACTACTATGTATTGCAAATGTATTATTTTTTTGTCCTGTACTCAAAGGTCATCACTGTGAAAGGAAAGGCATGCCTGCAGGGGACATAATGAAATGCAAACTAGAAAGAACTTGCCTGAAAATCCTCTGAAATGAGAAGATTTAACTGTACATCATTTTGCAAATCAATTGGTATTCATTTACATAGTTTGAATATATAATGAACCTTGTCAATAACAACACAGAGAAATGCAAATGTACCTCAGGTCTTTTGGGACTCTTTAGACCAGGCTGGAAAAACCTGACTCTAGATAAACATTCCAGATAATGAAATCCAGGGAATTATGCTTTTGGGGGGAAAATATGAATTTGGGGATTTTTTATCCTACCTCCTTATGGTGCCCATTGTATTGCAAAATGAATAAAAGAACAAAGATCTTAAGGGATCTATTAGACATTGTGCATCATTTTTATATGTGTCTATATGTATGTGGTATGTATGCATGTATGTAATTCATCCTGACCCCATTTGGGGTTTTCTGACATAGATAATTGGAGTACTTTGCCATTTTGTCCTCCAGCTCATTTTTATAGGTAAGGGAACTTATCCCCTTGCTCTTCCCCTTCAAATGTGATATCTGCAAAGAACTCAAAAATTCATTTGAGTACTTATGAAGTATGCAGAGTATGAAACTTATTGTACTAAAAAAAATTAAACAAAACTCCTGGATGCTAATATGTGAAATGTTCATTGAGAGGGATGGCCATTGATTGAATCTGGTTAGGGAATTTTGATTACTTGCCCCTCTCCTTTATCTAAGCAAGAAATTTTTTCTTGCTCCTTGAAGGCACTGCCTGCCATATTTTTACTACCTCTACTGATCAGCCTCCTTATCCAATAGGCAGTCTTCTTATTCCCTGCTTTTTATTTTAATTTGATCTCCCTAATTCATAAAATGAATTCAACCTGTAGCCTTGGTTGTGTCAATATTTGGATAACACTAGAAATAAGAAGAGATAGAACTGGTAAGGAATAAAGTGCTTGGCTTATCAAGGAAGCAGGTCTCCAATGGGGAGAGAAATGGACTTCTGCCTCAAACTTACCAACCTCATGGGGCTGGCAAAGCTTTCTCAAGAGTTTCAAGGTTGTAAGAAAAAGGAACAAAGAACAGAAAGGGTGATTTAGAATTCAAATCTAAATTCCCTATAGACAGCCTAAATATAAATAGTGTTCTTTAGGAATTCCAATAGTCAAAGACAAGAATCAGAGTAGAGGGGTAGAGTCCCTGGATCTCTCACCTCTCCAATGGGATGACTCTCCATTTAAGCCACAGGTAGGAATTTTACCTTGATCTTGTGTACAAAATTCTACATTAGTTCAATGTTCTACATGAAATAACCATTGATTGTATATCACAATTAGGCTTGATGGAAATATTTAGGGCATCAGAGTCCAAGTCACATTCTCATTCTACCACTTTTTGGTTCTGGGAAGCACTTCACCAAGTACCTTACATTGGTTTTATATTCTGTATGTATATATTCTGTGTGAACTCCTAGGTATAAATTAGAATGCAAGTTCCTTGAGGGAAGGATGATTTCACCTTTGTCTTTGAATTCCCAGAGTTTAATGAATCATCTCAATTCTTAATAAATTCTAATAACTTGTGAAGTTTGGACCCAGAAAAGAGATAAAAGGAGACAATTTTTTTTACTCCTTTAAAGAGATGGGGGGAAAAGAGGAAGGGGGGAGAAACATTGCATATGATGTCAGATTTTTTAATGTATTCTTACTGGATTTTTTTCCTCTTTTCCACATCTCTTTTTTTCTTTTTAATCTTTAAGACTTTTTTTATAAAGTAGGTTCCTTGGAAGGTTCTTAGGGAAGGAATGAGAAAGAATAGGATTACCAAGGAAATTTTAGGCAATATAAAAACAAACATATCAATAAAACTGTTTTAAAATAGTTGCTGATTGGTCTTGAAAAATCATTTTATTCTCTTCTTAGTCTTAGTGTGTTTTTTTATTTCTAAAATTTCAATGTCAAATTAAATAATATTCAAATTCTTTCTAGTTCTAAATTCTATGAGAAAAGTACAAGGACACAGATACAAAAACTTGGTTTTGCATCTTGATTTTGTGGCATGCTAACTGCAACATTTTAAGCAAGACTCCATTTTTTTCAGTAAAATGGGAATAACTTATGTGGCTATCAAATCGAGGAATATATTTAATCACTGCCTTTCCAAAAAAGAAAATAAAACTATTTTTAAAGCTAATACCAAACATACACACCTGTGGAATGTCATTTCATAATTATATTACCAATACATCATAATCAAACCAAATGATAATCATGAATCTCCAGCAAGACACTGTTCAATATGCTGTCCTATAGCAGCTGAGTAGCTAGATGGTGTAGTGGATAGAGTACTAGGACTGGAGTCAGAAAGACACATCTCTATGAGTTCAAACCTGCCTTCAGACACTTACTAGTTGTGACTGTGGGGGAAGTCACTTAATTCTATGTCACTGTCCTCATCTGTAAAATGAGTTCGGAAAGGAAATGGAAAAGCATTCCAATGTCTGCCAAGAAACTCCCAAGTGGGGTCACAAAGAGTTAGACGTGACTGAAATAGCTGAATAAAAATACTTCTCCAACTAAGTGACTCAGAGCTCTGGGTCTAAAGGAAGGCTTATCTTCCTGAGTTCAAATTGAGCCTTAAAACAACAGCTGTGTGACCCTGGGGAAGTCACTTAAAGCAGCTTGCCTAAGTTTCCTCATCTATAAAATGAGTGGAGAAGGAAATGGCAAGACTAAAAAGAAAAGCTCAAAAGGGGTTCATCTAGAATCAGACATGAATCAAAAACTTCATCAATTACTGATCCTTAATGTTTTGCCTAGCTGACTCAGTAGGATGCTGGTAAATATTTAACAGCTAGCTCTCTAAAAAAGAAAAGATCCACTTATGATAGGACATCCATTTAAGTTTGATCTACATTATTAACATTTTCTCCATTTTGTCTTTTTACAAAGACAATCAGCAAAATAATAAATCAACAAAACAATAAATTTGTAGTGGTAGATGATTTCCAAGTTGTAAATACTCATAATGAAAACTTAACAGCTCTCTCATTGATTCAAGCTGACTCCAGTGTACCCCTTCATAGATTAATGTGTTCCTGCAGCAAATCAACAGTTTTGGATGGTTTATACTTATGTAAGATGCAATGTGGCCTCATGGAATGAGGTCTTTGTTCTAGTCCTGTCTTTGACTTATGCTGGTATGAAACCCTGAGGAAGTAAGTCACTCTGCATTTTGGAATACTGTCATCTCTTGAAGACTCTGAGTTAGTAAAACAGTGACTAATTTGTTTCAGTAGAGGGAGTTCTCTTATTAAGAGTCATAGGAATTAAATCTCGGGTCTGGCACCCTTCCCCCCCAAAAAATGCCCATATAAATGTAATGGGTCGGGAAATCTTGAGTTAAAAATTCCTTCCTCAAACACTTACTAACTAGGCAACTCTGGACAAGTTCTTAACCCAAGTAACTCTTTAAGGGTGTCCACCCTTTGAAACTTTAGTCTCCAAGCTAGTTGCCTCTAACATATCTTTCTCAAAGTGCAAGGAGAAGAATGTATGGACAGAAAGTTAACTTTCCCAGTCTCTAAATTATACTCTTTCCAAACAACTCCCTCACTTGTTGAGGATCATGAGACTTAGAGAAGGTCAAAAGTAGTTTCTCATGAGGAAGAGACTGGGAACATCATCTTATGAAAAAATTGGGGGAAATGCCATCACCCTTGTCATTACCAGTGCTAATAATACATTTTAATGCCTCCAGAATCTGTAATTTCATCAGCACAGGTCTATTCTGCATGCCTTATTGTATGTTTTCATGAATTGCTTTAAAATTGGTGCTCGTTCACCTGATTGCCAACTCCCTAGCAATGAGCATCTCTGCATTTATCTAAACTGTTCTTTTGCCAGAAGGCAAATGGCACAGTCTGTCTTTAAGCCTCTATGAGAATCCCTTCTAGCTTGGTAGTACCTGTCAGAGCATTCATGCTGCTGGCATGATAATAGCAACAGTAACTCATATTCATATAACACTTTAAGGTCTGCAAAGCACTTTCCTCACAATTATTCTGTAAGGTAAGAAGTACAAGTGTTATTCTCATTTTATAAATTCAGAGACAACTCCAAAAGACTAAATGAATTAGTTGCCCAAGGATTTGATGCCAGCAAGTGACAGAGCCAAGAATTGAATTCAACTCTACTAATTCCAGTTATAATGGACTTTCTGTCACAATTCAAACCTATCTTGGAAATATTGTGGGTTCTGTTGTAGACCACTGCACTAAAGCAAGTCACATGCATTTTTTTGGTTTCCCAGAACATATAAATGTTATGTGTATATTATTCTGTAGTTTACTAAGCGTGTGATAGTATCATGTCTAAAATAACCAATGTTCATTTTTAATTAAAATATTTTGTTGCTAAAAATACTAGCCACCATCTGAGTCTTTAGTGAGTCTAACTTTTTTTTTATCCCTGCTGGTTGAGGGTCTTGTCTCCATGTTGATGGGTGCTGAATGATCAGGGTGGTGATTGCTGAAGGTTGGGATGACAGTGGCAATTTCTTAAAATAAGACAACAATGAAGTTTGTTGTGTTGTTTAACTCTTCCTTTCACTTGAGGTCATTAATTGACCTAATTTCAAAATTGTTGTGTCTCAAGGAAGTCAGAGAATAAGGAAAGACAGGAGAATGACTGATCAATGGAGCAGTCAGAAATACTTGCAATCTTTATTTTTTGCCATCTTAAATGAGAACAGTCTATGGTCTTCCAAAACAATTACTATAATAACATCAAAGATCATTGATCACAGATCACCCTAATACATATATATATATATACATATACATACACACATACACACACACACACACACACACATACACACACACACACACACACATATATATATATATGTTTGAAATATTGTGCAAATTTCTAAAATGTGACATGGAAATACATTATGAGCATAGGTTTTGGCCAAATTGCTCAAATAGACTTTCCCAGCACAGGGTTGCCATGAACTTTAATTTGTGAAAAACCCAATATCTATGAAGGGCAATAAAATAGCTATATGCTATTTTCATAGTAAGACTTTCAAAGGAATAATCTGGATTCCTGTTCACAATAGGCATCAGGAGCTAACATTTCTACAGTTCTTTGGAGTACAAAGCATTTTCCTCATAACAACTCTGTAAAGTAGGGATGTCAAGTAGCATTTTCATCATCTTTCAGAGATGAGGGAACTCAGACTTAGATATATTCAGTGTTTTGCTCAAGGGAGACTATTAAGAAACAGATTAAACAGAGAAGTGATAAGAGCACTGGTTAAAGCTATCTAGAACTTGGTCTGACTCTTAGCTCTGCCACAAACAACCTCTGTGACCTTTCCCTCTGGGCCTCAGTTTCCTTATAAGAGATTTGGGCTAGACGACTTCTAAGTTCCCTTCAACCTCAAAATCTATATAAGACAAGTCTGCTGTGTACTTCCCCATCCTGTGGATTTAGCCAGTGAAAGAGCTAAATCTTTTTTCTCCAATAAGCCTGAGACCTATGGATCATGTTCTAGCTATCATAATTTATCAGAAGATATCTAAGAGGTAGTGTCAGTAAAAAAGAGAAAAATACAAACCCTGAAACTTAGCAGCTTCGTTTAATTCAAAGAGTAAAATATAATCTTATAAAAACCAGGCTCCAGAGCCTGGCTGTGTATTTATCACGTGTTATTATCCTGCTGTCTTAGGAGACACACCATAGATTTTCACATGAGACTAGATTTTTTTTTTTCTAAATCTTGTACTGTGTCCAAGATACTTTTGAATCATTGCCTGGAACTTTGTAAACTTGTTAAAACTTAGCCTCATCTTTTTTCTCGAATCTTGTTTTCTTAAGGTCCACAAGGAGTTGCTACTGGAAAGAATTTACCAGCTAAAGGCTCAGGAAGACAAACTTGGAGAATATGTAACTTCTGTACAGCTCCACAAGGTGACAAAGAAATGGAAAACTCGGGAGATTTATACAACTCTCAGCACGGTCCAGGGGCTACTGCTGGAAGAATTGAGCACATCAGAAACCATGACAAAATCAGCCTGTACTCAGATCCTAGAGTCACACAGTCCTGTAAGTAATGAAACTGAAAGTAATCACTGTATAAGCCCCTCTGACTATTATTAGTGGACTTCTCAGATTTTGAGGGAGCAATTAGATTATGTCAATCAATCAATCAATTTCTATCACTGAGCAGCCCCAATTCAACAAGGTTTCGAACATCCACTAGTACCATTGGGAAACACAGTTTTCATTATACATCACCCTAGCAGTATAGAATCCTTTCACTTTGCCATTATTCCCTCCTGCCCCCCCTCCAAATAGTTAATAAGGCGAACTTTGAGAAAGTTTGGACTATTTTTATTCATACCCATTAAATATCTAGAAAGATATGATCTAGAATTTCACATCAGAAGCTTATTATGCTTCATAAACTAACAGATAACAAATCACTGTTTTACATTTATTTATATAAGCCAAAATATCTTTAAAAATTCTAACAAAAATAAACTATACTGGAAAAAAAAGAATGTTATTACTAACAAAAGTTCTGCCCTCAATTATCTGGATATAACATTGATTAGAGCTAGGTTGCATAGCAGATAGAGCGCCTGATCTGGAGTTAGGAAGATCTTAGTTCAAATCCAGCCTTAGACATTTCCTAGTTATGTGACCTTGAGCAAGTCACTTCACCCTGTTTGCTTCAATTTCCTCATCTTCAAATTAGCTAGAGGACTGTTCCAGTATCTGTCAAGAATACCCTAATGGACCTGAGGCAGCAAATACCATCTGTATCCAGAGAAAGAATTGTGGAGTTTAAACAAAAACCAAAGTCTATTACCTTCAATTTCTTTTTTTGTTTTTAGGTTTTTGCAAGGCAAATGGGGTTAAATGGCTTGCCCAAGGCCACACAGCTAGGTAATTATTAAGTGTCTGAGGCCAGATTTGAACTCAGGTACTACTGACTCCAGGGCTGGTGCTTTATCCACTGCACCACCCAGCCATCCTATTACCTTCAATTAAAAAAAAAGTATCCTATGTATTACCAAAAAACAAAAAAGCATACCCTAATGAGGTGAAGAGTTAAACATAACTGAAATGGATGAACAATAACAACATTGTTTCATCTATAGATAATTGATGCTACCGCCTTGAATGTTCATAATAATCTTCAAATAATGTTCAGTGAAATGCTTTCAAAATAAAAATTTTATGCAAACAGGATATTATCCTATTTGTTATAGAAGTGATCCCAATAATATTTTCAGTGAATCTTTAAGAAGCTTAAATCCCAACACTTGGATTCAATTACAAAATGGAAGAATTTTGTCCTTTATAAGAGTCAACAAAATGTTAATTATAAAAGAGCAAGGCAACAACTTGTCCAAAGATGGTTGCTATATCAACTCTATAATAACAATAATAATAACTCTATAATGACATTTTAAAACTTATACAAAACACTTGCTAGAAAACTGGCCAACTCTGCCCTCTATGCCAACACTAATTGGTGTTGCACTAAGAAAATCACTAAAAATTCCTCTGAAAAAATTCAAAATGTACATTTCCACATAATCACTTCAAAGTAAAGGTAGCCATAGTCAATAATAGAAAACAATGATGCAACATATGGGTCAGAAGAAATGAAAGTACCAGAGGAATGTGGAACACAAATAAGTGTTGTTCCTTAATATGAAAAATATTTTCTTTCAGAAGAGAATTGAAGGTAAGGTACCAGCTTAAAATGGCAAATATTTAACAGTCTCACAAAAAAAATGAAATTGATACTATCCTAACAGAAAGAAAATAATTGATTGCCAATGCAAAAGTCATTTCTGAGTCAGCTGACTTTCTATGGTCAGATCATTGATTTATAGACAAATATCAAATTCACCATAAAAACTGAAAGAAAATGATAAAGGGGAGATAAACAACACCTGAAGACATTACAGCAATTCTAACATAGACTAATAAAAAAGTAATTGATGCTAAAAATAGTAAAATTAAAAAATAAAAAGACAGTGAAATGGGAAGTTTAACAGGCTATATCTAGAGCAGTTGACAAAATGTAGTGGTGAGAAGAGGCCAGAATCTGAATTAACCCTCAAACTTTTGAACTCATCCAAGCTGAGAAACATGACAGTCAAGGGTACCATCCTTTTAAAATATAGACTCACTTGCAAATCATTGCAGAAGAAGTTGGTGGAAGATTATGATCTTGCCAAATAAAGATAGTAGAGAAGAAAATGAATAAACTCAATCATATTGAATGGAAACTGGAAAGAGAATTTCAAATAAACAAAAAAAGGGACAAATCGTTTAGTATCCTCATAAGAGCTGACAGAGAGGTTTTCCCCTTTTTAATCCATCCTCACAGAGCTATAACAATATGATTTTTCCTAAAGCACAGATCTGACCATGCTATTTCTATAAACCCTTTTGTTTGACATTTAAGTCCTTCAGAACAATGTGGCTCCATCACCCATTTTTGGGCTGTAGTCTCTCTAGCCCGTCCTAATTGCCTTCTTGGTCTTCTTCCCAACTCATCCTTTCTATCACCTATAACTGCCCCTTTGCACAGACTATTTGTTGCTCATGAATGGAGTGAATTCTCTTCACACTTCTCCCTCTTAGAATCCCTCCAAGTGTAGCCCAAGTAGTATCGTCTACTTGAAACCTTTCTTGACCTGTCTTCCCATTATTACTACCCTTTTCTAACGTAATTATCTTGTATTGCTATATACACACAAACAGACAGGTACACACACACACACACACACACACACACACACACACACACACACAGACATACCCACACATACATTCACTCCTCTAATAGAGTCTAAGAACTTTAAGGCTTAAGGCTTTTCTGTTTTTTATCCCTAGTACTGAACAGAATACTTAACAAAGACTACTTTATAAATGTTTGTTGGCTGATTGATACGCCTATTCTTAATAGCTGGCAATGAAATTAAAACATCTGATCCCAATACCTCAGTCACCTGTGTTCCATATGAGAAAGGGTCTTGAAGAAAGTGAAATTAGGAAGAGTAAATTAACCAGACTAAATATCCAAAGATCAGAAGAACTGTACTATAGATAACCCAATTTTGAAAGCATTGGGAAATTGAGTTATAATATATTCAAATAAGGAGAAGATACTGAATAGTTGGGATAAATCAGATAAGGCATTTGGTAAATCTTTTATCAACATGGCTACTATCTTAAAGTTCTTGGTAGTTGACAACAATATGAGAAGGAAGTAAACTTTTGAATTTTTTTTTCCTCTGGCAGAGCATATCTGAAAAGTAACAAATTGACTAAAAGGTGCAAATAATAGAATATTTCACTGAGCATATTACTTTGTGATTTTTAAAGATATATATTTGACTAGGTATAAGAACTACTACACTGATATAAGATTATGTGATAGATATGACTACAGAAATAACTGTGTTACATAGCCCGTTGACCATTGATATCACTGGAGGTCATAAAACAGTAAAAGGTATGATTGCTAAAATATGATTGCCCTGTGGGATATTCTCTATATTTCATAAGAGGAATTCTGTGTAGAGAGGAAAGTTCTCCAAATGCTTCTGTTTGTGGAGGAGAATCCACAGTGTGTGGATCATAGACTTAAGGTTCATAGATTTAGGGATGGAAGGGACTTCAGAGACCATCAGATCAAACCTCTGCATTTTACTAGTGAGATGCTGAATAATTTCCTAGTTCCCAGAATATTTGGGGGTTTTCTCAAGACTTTTTAAGATTAACTTAGCAGCTCATATTAGAGAGAACTGATAACAAAGATAAAGAAGACCTAACATCAGGGGGGTGATGCCATGGCATCATGGAGTGGATTTGAGTGAGGAGGTGCTGTGTTAAGTCACCAGCCACATTTTCTCCTCCAGAGTCATCTGGGTCCAGTGACTAGATATAACTGGAGATGGTTCTAGATGGGAGGCAATCAGAGTGAAATGACTTGCCCAAAATTACACTTACTTAGTGTCAAGTGTTGGAGAGAACTAATGCATGAACAAATGTCTGTTACCCAGACTGTGATAGGCATCTCAATTGACTTAATCATCAATCAATATTTTCAAACACCCATTATATGCCAGTAACTGTGTTAGACACTGGAGACACAGGTGCAAAAATGTATTAAAATGTACATATATGTATGTGTGTATTAATAGATATATAAATGGTTTATTAATATGAAATGATATAGATTAATAAAGGCAAGCACAATGATATGTATATAGAGATATAAATATACATACATAAAAACACACTAAGTAGTTAAATACAAGGTACTATGTGAGAGAAGACACTAGCGGTTGAATAGATCAGGAAAAGCTTTTTTAAAGATGATACTTAAGCTATCTTCAAAGAAAAGAGAGACCCTATGATAAAGATATTTAAAAAAAAAGTATATTCTGGGCAACTGCCAGGGAAAAGGCACAAAGATAGGATTAGGGAGTGACATGAGTAAGAGAGAAGAGGAACAGTTTGACTGCATTTTAGAGGATGAGAAGATCATTCATTTTTGCCAGATAGTGCAGATGTGAATGTGGTGGGTCTGAAAATGAAATAGGGTGGGGCAGCTAGGTTGCCTAGTGTATAGAGCACCCACCCTGAAGTCAAGAGGACCTGCAGGAAATCCCTACCACTCTCCCTCCCCTTTTATTTTCAGTAACCTTTTGGTTCCTTTATTCTTATGTACTTAAATGCATGTGTGTGTGTGTACATGCATATTTGTGGTCTATTTGGAGGCAATTGGGGATAAAAGTAACTTATCTAGAATGATGTGGCTAGTTTCTGAGGCCAGAACTGAATTGAGTCCTCCTGACTCCAGGACAGATGCCATGGACTCTTTTAGCAATCTTGTGAAACCTATGGATCCCTTCAGAATAACATTTTAAGTATACAGAATAAAAGACAAAGAATTATTTTAAAAATCAATTATATTAAACTGTAGGTAGTGGGGTGGATAGAGTAGGAAGAACAGAAAGAAATAAAGTGATTATGAGGACTATGATTGATGCATATCTTCAAGGAATGGCATAAAAGATCTCATCTGAAAACCATATAATTAAATTATGTACTATCAATGGTATTAGACACTCTGTACACAATGATTTGCATTAACTGGTACATGGGATTTATTGGAGGAAAATGTTTTTGAAAGCTTCAAATTATATAAGAAAGTTATTAAAGCTCCTTGCAAATCATGAAGGAAAGGATTATTACTTTCATTCTTGGCAAGGGCTTCAACCCAGATCTTCCAATTCCCAGTTACTACTCCATACAGAATATTGAAGTTCTATGCCAGAAGTCAATAGTTAACAAATATTCAATAATTCAATAAGTTTTTATTAAGTGATAAGGACACTAATACCAATAGAAGGAGAATTACTTGACAATCAGACTACAATATTGGGCTTGGACTTGCAGCTGATCTTGAATTGCTTGGATTTTTTAAAGTAATTTGTTAGCATAACACATGCATTTTCAAATTTGTTTTAAACCTTATTTAAGAAATATTTTAAATGTCATATTTACAGTATGTGCACAACAGATGACACTTAATAAGCCCTGAATTAGATGCAGCTGATACTCATCAAACAGTCATTTAGTATTAAAGCAAACTTAAAGGACTGGATTTTATTTAATTTTACAATCAGTTTTCAGCTCCAAGGAATATCATCTTTTGTGGCCCACATAAGAATTTAATCTTACTTTTGGAAAGAATATTGAACTTGGTGTCAGTAAGATGGATTTGATTTAGCAGCTGTGTGACTTTGGGAAAAATCCCTTCAACCTCCCTTGACCTCGGGTTCCTCATCTATAAAGTGAAGGGGCTCTCTTGAGTTATCTTCCAGTTGCTAATTCTATGAGACTGTGATTATTCAACTTGTAGGCTTTGGACAGAGTCTGGTTCTTAGCAGGTGTTTAATTGATGCTTCTTGTTCTATTCCTTTAGGAAAATAGCAATGTATAGTGGAAAGAATATTTAATTTGAAATCTGGAGCCTTGGTTTTGAATTCTAGCCATGTCACATATCTAAACTATGAAACTTCTGTCAAGTTATTTTCCCCCTCTTTATTAGCCAGTTTTCTCATCTTGAAAAGGAGATAGAAATATTTCTGATATCAACCTCATGGGATTATTTTATCATAGAGCTCAAGGAACTAAATGTCTGAAGCAAATCACAAACTGTATATGAATATCAATTGCTATTATTCTGCTGTTATTTTTAGAATAGTGAATATAAATATAAAATAAATATAAATAGTGAATATAAAGTGAATCATGGAAGACTACAGTCTCCAGAACATTACTGAATGTTATTCAGAGGACAGTGGAGAAGCACATTATAGATATGACCAGGCTATGATCCATGACAAATAAGGATCTATGAGGAACACTTGGAGAAAAGATGCTTTTTGACAATAGCAAGGGGTAACCATTAAGCAGCTGGGTGTTCCACTGAATTTTCTAGAAGAATCAGGGAAGACTTGTAGTTTGTTGGTTGGACTCCTGTAAGAACACAGACCCAAGCTGCAAAGGATGAAGTCATGGTTTGGTCGCAAACAGAATTGCCAAAGGGAACATCCATATTGATGAGATCACAGATTCATTTGAATATTAAGAATAATCAAAAGATAGAATGGAACACTGAATTAGGAGTCTTAAGACTCTATTACAAATCCTGGCCCAGCTCTTTGCTACTTTGTGACCTCAGATAAATTACCAGAAGGTGATTTCAACTTCCTTAGGTTTAAAATGAGATGGTAGAATTAATGAGAAGCAAGTTGTTCTCAAGCGTTTTGTATAGGAGAACTCCTTTTTATGATCCAACTATTTCATACACCTAACAACTCGTTCATGCTAATGATTGCTCCCGTCATGTAGAGTGATTGAGGAAATACATAACAATAAAATTTGGTGATACTATGGACTCATGGATTTCCACTCACATTAACTCTGCATCCCCTCACTCTTCAATGAACTTGGGGCCTAGTAGAATAAATTATCCTTAAGATTATTCTTGGCTCTAAAGCTACCCTTCCTAACATTTTTGTCAGTTCAGAATTAATTTTTTGGGGGTGCATCTTATTTTTTATTAAGTATAATAACTTTTTATTATAAGAAAAGGGTTTCAAATATTTAATATTTGGGGAGGCACTAGGATTTTGCTTAAAGTATATTCTCCAAAGAATTTGGATGACCACGCAGATGGAAATAATAGTGAATGTCAGTAGAAGAGACATATTATTAATGACATATTTAAACTGTTTTTTTTCTTAAGCATCTGTATTGCCTACATTCAAGATTTAAAGTCCTTGGACACATGTTCTACTTTACCATGAGGCATGTAATTTGTTTTCCAATTCAAAAAAGTGAAAACTTTATATAATAACTACTATATGAAACAAAGCAAGGAAGGCTGCCAGAGTGCATAGAATATTAGACTTGAATTCAAGAAAATGAGTTCAAGTCCTGTCTCTTCTACTTACTATCTGTGTGGTTATAAGAAAGTCATGCTGTTTTAATTTTAAAAATAAAATTTTGTTCTCTTTATATAGATTTTAATTAAAGCAGAAATAATTTACTCTTTAGCATATTATATATGTGTGTGTGTGTGTGTGTGTGTATCTGTATGAAGAAATAAAATCATTTTTAAACGTCCAGGATATAAGGAAAGGCTCTCTTGTGATTGAATGTTCCTTCTTAGAGAAAATAGTCTTAAGAAAACTCCCAAAGACACAAAGTTATAGATTTTCAAATTGCATCAGAGAAGGTCCTCACACTAACATAATCACAGGTCCTTGATGAAAGCATAAAACACCTTCTTAGATGCTGAAAATGACCTATCTCACATTAGTTCAGATCTATCATTTTAAACATAAAGAAGTTGAAATTCAGAAAGGGTCAAGTAATTTGTCTTAGGTCCCACAGATAGCAAAGAACTGAGCTAGGATTTGAACCCAGGTCTTAAGCTCCAAATTCAGTGCTCCACTGCATCTTTTGATCATTTTCAAATGCTCAAAAGCATCAGTGAGCTCATCAATATGGATGTTCCCTCCAGTGATTTTGCTTAAAACCAATCCATGACTATTAATCCTTTGCAACTTGGGGCCATGTTCTTATAGGAGTCCCTGGAAATAAAGAGCTTACTATCTAACAAAGGAGATAAAAACACAAGAAATATTGTACAAGATAGATTTTTGAAATCATTTTTTATACTTAGATAAAATGGTGTTGGTGCAACATATGATAATAATAATAATAATTAACATTAATATAGCAACTGATATATGTTAGGGACTGTGCTAAATACTTTATAAACCTTGTTTTATTTGATCCTCTCAGAAATAGCTGTCATTATTATCCCCATTTTTTACAGAAAAAATGGTGACAAATAGAGGTTAAATGACTTGCCCACCTACTGTATGAATCTCAATTTGACCTCAGATCTTCCTGACTCCAGGTCCAGCTCTTTATCTGTGATGCCAGCTAGCTGCTTCTCAAACAAAATGCTCTGGAGAAAACTTTCAGGAAGCCTAGGAAATTTTTAGCTAGACAGGTCAGGGAAGGCTTCATGGGGAATTCAGCACAAGAGCTGGATCTTAAAGGAAAAGGATTCCCAAAGGCAGAGAAGATGGCAGCATATATTCTAGGCACATATGTGGAATAGTCTGCACAAATGCCAGAAGGTATATGAGAGCACCACAGGATTGGGGAAAAGCTTAGGAAAGTCAGTTGACTAAAATAGAAATTAAATGAAGAGGAATAAGAGGAATTCAAGTTGGCAAGGAAGGAACTACCAATTAGACCTGTTACTACCTTTATAAATTAATTGCTCTCATATTCTGGTAATCAGTGTATCTTCTTTTTAATTCATCTAACTACAGCAGGTAAAGACCTGCAGTACATTTTTTTCCTGCTCAAAAATAATTTTATTTAATTTTTTCCACTAAAGAATATATTTTATTTTGTTTCCTTCCACTGAGAATTTTTTTTTCACTGAAAATTAGAGGGGGGGAAATGTCTTAACAAGAGGTATGAGTAGGTTTCTGTTATTAACTGGGTGACCTTGGAAAATTACCTAAAGCTTTCTGAGGCTCAATATTCTCATCTATAAAAGAAGGATAATAATGCTTTCTGCAATAATTAAATATTTGACCCTACTGTCAATGGACTTGGATCTCCATTGCTGCATATTGACTGAGAAACCTACATATTAACATTATCCATGTTGCATTGTATTTTTATTTATTTTGTTGAACATTTCCTAATTACTTTTTAATCTTGTTGGGACAGCACTCAGGTATTTTTTGGAGACTTGGCAGGTTTGATATTATTTGACAGATAAGGAAAATAAGACCCAGAGAGTGACTCATCTAAGATCATTGAACTAATGCATTGGAAATCAGGGTATATCTTCCAGGATTCTGACTGTGAATATAGTGTTGTTGCTAGTTCACATCCTGCTGTCTCTCACAGAGAAGACTTGTAAATTCAAAATACAAGAAGTAACAAACCATCCCTTTCACTTTAGGGCCTTTCTATGCAGCCACCTGTAGATAACAGAGAGCAAACACTCTCTTTCCCTTTCCTATACCATGAAACTGGTTTTTGACCAAAATGGCCTCTAACACAGCTGGTGGTGCTAACATTTCACAACAGCATATTCTGACAAAACTTAATTTGGAACAGTCTACCCACGTGCTACTCAAGGATCCATTAGTGGTAGTTTTCTCCCTTAAGTCTCATTGGAGATTGAACCTAGCAGACTAACTTGGGGTCTGTAATGATTAAATATTTACAAAACATTTTTCTTCATCACTATCCTATAAGGTCAGTGACTTGAGAATTTCAGGATTGATAGGATTTAGAGCTAGAAGGGATTTTGTAGTCCATTTAGATCAATTGCCTAATTTACAAATGAGGAAACTGAGACCCAGAAGGGTCATTTGCTATATAAGCAATTATTTCTTACATAAATAGTAGGTTGCAAAACTAGGATTCAAACTCAGTGGTCTTGCACTCAGCCTTGATTATTAGCTACAGTAACTTGTGAGGTAGGTGATATTATCATCCCCATTTTACAGATGGGGACTCTGAGGTTCAGGTCATAGGATTATAAGAGCACAAAGGCCATTTTACTGATGAATCTACTGAGGTTCATGTCATTCAAGTGACTTGCTCAGAGTTACTCAGCTGATAAGTGTCTGGGATGTATCTGACCCACATTTTCCTGACTCAAATCCCACACTCTGTTGAACTTTGTTGCTTTTTCATTTATATACAAACTTAAGATTTACAAATAATTTTCCACATTGTCCCTGTTAGGTGGAAAATAACAATGTTCTTATTTATTAATGGGTAAATTGAGGCTCAGAGGGATTGAGTAAATTTATTCAAAAGACAAACTCAGATACAGTAGGCCTGGGACTTTATTCTTGGTCTTCTTATTTCTATCCCTAAAGTCCTTCCCATCTTCTGGCATCACCACATCTCTGAACCTTCCATATAAGGGCTTAACAGTTGATAAGGGCATATTTCAGGAATGGATATTGATGTCAAGGAATCTTGTGAAACACAACAACTAATATTTCTTTCTCCAAAGGGTTAGGGAGGGCATATGACATCTGGCAAGTGACTACTCATTGCATTTGAATTACTGAATCTTTCAGAGTTCCTTCATGTTGGCTTATATAATAAATAGAAATGGAGAATTCTCTTTACAACCATCTGGTCCCTCTCAAGAGATTGCCCAACAAAAGGAATTAAATTATGATACAATTTCCCCAAAAAAAGCATTTAAACACTTCTGTGTAGTAAATTTGGCCTCAGCAGTTTAAACTGAGACTACATATTCCTGGAGATTGAGGCCATCCTCTTCTTTTTTTCTCTCCCATTAGCATGAATATTGTGTTAGAAACCCTTCTGGCACCATTTTAGGACCATTAAAAATTTCACCTTAGCTATGAGTTATTTAGCTAGCTGGTACAATAGATAAAGTGCTGAACTTGAAGTCAGAAAGCTTCATCTTCCTGAGTTCAAATCTGGCTTAAGAAATTTCCTAGCTATGTGATCCTGAGAAAGTCACTTCACTCTGTCTCAGTTTCCTCATCTGAAAAATGAGCTGGAAAAGGAAATGGCAAAACACCGTGGTATCTTTCCAAAGAAAACCCTAACCAAAGTCACTGAAGAATGATTGAACAGTGAACCTAAGATATTGAAAAGACCTATTTGAATAATGACTTGTGAAATTTTTAGATATTGTCCCTAAATATGGATCTTGATAATGATGAGACTGATGCATATTTTTAATAGTGCTTTAGACATACAAAGTGCTTTAGAGATACAAAATGCTTTCTAGTCATTATTTCATTTGAGCCTCATAACAACTGTGCAAAGTAAGATATATAGTGTAGTCTCATAATTCCCATTTTAAACCTGAAGAAACCAGAGCTCAAAGAATTTCAATTCCATATTCATTTTAAGTGACATCTCAAAGAGCTTACATTGATACAAAGTAATTAGACACATACACCAATATTTATCATTTAAGGCAGACTCTGAAAAGCACAAATGAATGAGCCAGAGGGGGTGTGACTAATTTTAGGATGTGGAAAGATTCCATTCAGTTAGACTATGAGCTCCTTGAAAATGGCAAATCGTGTCATGTCTTTCTTTTATCTATGATACCTAACACAGTGTCTGGCACATGGTAAATACTTGAAAAATGAGCGGTTATTTAATACCTATTGTGTTCCTTGTACCAAGCCAGAGATAAGAGTAAAAACTAAAATAAAATGAAAAATAATGCTTTCTTAATGAAAGTTATACTCTATTGATGGGACCATGTTGTATTTTTTTTAAAAAGTCACATATGACATGTGTATGAGATAATTAAAAAAAGTCACTTGACTTCCTAAATCATGTGGCATTGGACACAGGGGAACAGTTTAATCATCAGAAGTTGACTTTGCAAGGTTAGGTATAGTAAACAAAGACAGGGATGGGAAAGGGCGAGAAAAAAAATGGTGGTGCTTGTGAGTAGTCCAATTTTATTAGAATAAATAATGTGAAGGAGAAAAAGTGATAAACTTTAAATATAAGTTGGAACCAAATTATAGAAGACCTTGAATTCTAGGATGAGAAATGTTTTACGAAGGTTGCACAGCTAATAAATGACAGAAATGGAATTCAAACCTAAATACTATTTCCATCAGTTTATGCCTCTCTGAAAGATTACAGAATTAGAAGCCTAGAAGCACATATTCTAGTCCTATTTCTGCCTCTAATTGTGTGGCATTGAGCAAGTTACTGCCACTGTCTTGGCCTCAGTTTCCTATCTGTAAAATAGCTTAGTAACCTCCAAGATTTCTTATGGCTCTACAAATCATTATCATTTTCTGTTGTTCAGTCATGACTAACTCTTCATGTACACATTTGGGGTTCTCCTGACAAAGTTACAGGACTGGTTTGCCATTTCCTTCTCCAGTTCATTTTACAGATGAGAAAACTGAAGCAAAGTTAAGTGACTTGTACAGGGTCATCCAGCTAGTAAGTTTCTGAGCTCAGGAGAGATTTAAATCCGGAAGATTTAAACTCAGGAAGATGAGGCTACCTGAATCCAGTGCTCTATCCACTGAGTCATTGCTATGAATCTATTAAGGATCTTAGGACCTTTTACAATTAACTATAATAAAAATACAATGTCTTAGGATTCTAGACATAACAAATCCACAGATATTTTCATCTTCCTCCAAATAACCAGACCAATTACTCATCCCAGCAAGTAAATCAGGATTTACTTGTGCTTAGGACACATTTTTTTTCACTTGCTGCTCCTGTTCAATAACCAAAGGCTTCAAGTGCTATACACCCTCAGAAAAGAAAATCGTATCCCCTGGGCTGATTCAGTGCCTTTCTCCTCTGTGTGACTTGCTGTAGGAGATTGAAGAACTTGATAGGAAACTGGAATATGAATTGGTGCACAGAGAGACTGTACTGCAGCAGCGAGCCATCATGGACAGACAGCAGTGGATTTCTGAAGGACTTGGCCTTTTGAGTCAAACTGGTGAAATGAATTCAGAAAGGCAGATTTCTTCTGTGCTGTGGCAGGCCCTGACAAAATCTCAGAAAGTACTAGAGCTTCATAATCAAAGGTAAGACTATGGCAAGGCAGCTTTGAGAGATACTGGGAAGTGACATTAGAGATGTCCTAAAATAGTGGTTTGTCTTTTGGGACAGTGATCTAGTCTTGTTTTGAGTGAGAGGTTGGGCTAGTTTGTCTATAAGATCCCTATCAATTATAAAAGTCCTTTAGAATGTTTTTGAGTTTTGTTAATAAACAGCAGACTTGATAGAAAAGCTTGATATTTCCAATCCTTACAACTCTTGAGTCAATGATGGGAATAGGGACTATGTATTTAGTTAAGTTCAATGAATGAACATTTCCATTAAACCCTACAATGTTTGAGGCTCTTGTAGATCCAAAGACATATAACCCACTTTTGAAGATTACTTTGTGAAGTTCCTTTTCCTTTTGTCTTCCCCTGGGCTTATATCTAAAAGGTGATGTCAATTAGAACTTTAACTTTTCCTCCTTGACCTTGAGATAAGCATTCTATTTAACATAAAGTTATTTTTATTCAGTTTAAGGGAAGAGCAGCAGAATAGTGTTGTGCTTGAAGACTTGCTGGAGAACATTGAGATGGATACATTTTTGACCCTTTATAACCAGGTAAATATATACATTTCCCCTTCAAAGTGGAAAGTTCACAGATAATTCTCAGTTGTTCAATGGTATTAAAAAAAAAAGAGCTGGAACAAATGTTTACCCTGAGAAAAGTTTGAAAATTAATGTCTGCAAAATTCCTATTTTGGAACCCCAAACCTGTTTATTGGTTCCAGGCATGTTACTTTCACTTCATCCAACATTTACCAAGCAACTTCAATGGGCAGGTTCTGTCCCAGGTTCTGAGCACACATGCACAAAAGATAGGCCCCTGTCCTCAAAGAAAGACCAACATTCTCTTGCGGGTTGACAAGATTTGGCACAGAAAAGTCCACATGAAGTAAAGCTAAATAATTTTAAGAACAAAGAGAAAACTACAACTTAAGATATTAGAAAAAAGGCTCATGGAAATGACCTTTGATTTTGTGCTTTGGAAGATTAGGGATTTTAGAAGACCAGGTCAATTCTCTTCTAGAAACAGATACTTTCTTACAATTGCTGAAGAGAATACATCCAATTTGGATGGTCTATTTATTTATCTCTCTCTCTCTCTCTCTCTCTCTCTCTCCCTATATATATATATATATATATATATATATATACATATATATGCATATATATGTATATATATATAATATTATAGTAGAATTACATTACATCAAATGACTAATTTAATCAGAGGTGAATCTGACCTGCGATTTCATTAGCATTCAAATGGATTCAAATTGACAAAATAAAATATTTAATAACAAAATTTAAATGTTTTATTTTTACAAAAGTCCTTTTATCTTTACTTTTATTTTATTATATTTTGATGGCTTTTTTTACATTTCAACTATCTCTCAATAGCCTTCAATCTTAAACTCTCGATAGATAGATAGATAGATAGATAGATAGATAATATAGATAAATAGATATGCATATGTGTGAATGGCTGTCTGTGATGTGGAACATCACTATCCAATCTAGCAACAAATATAGATAGAATATCACATTCCACACAACCTGACTTTCATCCTAGAAACTTTAGAACACAGAACATAGAATGTTAGAAGTGGTATGATCTTTATGATATAGAACATAGAATGGTAGGTTTACAAGGGACCTTAGAATATAAAAATGCTGAACTGGACTGTTTCTAAGAATGTAGACTATTAAAGCAAGAAGACCATAGTGCAGTAGTCTCAATAGTAGGACCATGATCTGATGCCAAGGCATTATTGAGGCTTGAACCCAAGGGATATGTGATCAACCAGTCAGAGCATGCAAAGATGTAGGAATATCTTACCCTCCCAGTGATAGTCAGTGGGGTCATACAATAGCCAATCATACAAGGACATCTACCCTTACCCTCTAAAATTTCTTCTCTCTCTACTCCTCCCTTTCCAGTGCAAGATAAATAGATATAGATCATATCTATCTATCTATCTATCTATCTATCTATCTATCTATCTATCTATCTATCTATCTACCAACCACCCTCCACCTCTTTCAACTTTGTTGACAAGTACACACAACAACAGGAACACAGTTGCCATTGGTAAAATTGCATGCCCTTTTAGCATACCCATCCTCACTACCCTTCCCATTCCATTAACTCATGGCTACAGCATATTCCCTTTGGAGTATGAACTTTGTGCTTTGGGCAATGACTGGCAAGATACCTACTCCCCCTCCTGGTTTTTTATTTTGGTTGGCACAGCCTGAATCTCATAACATGAACAGATATGGATGGGTTGAGCTAGATCTCAGATGTCATCTTTCCCTCTAAACCACTCTACTTCTACACTGTTCCTGCTCCTGCCAAAGATACTAGCATCCTTCCAATCACATAGAACTTCATGACTTTAGCATCATCTTTGACTCCTCATTTTCTCTCACCTCCCATATCCAGATACTTGCCAAATTTTATCATTTCTACTTCCATTTCTCTCCCATCTGTCCCTTCTTTTCTCACATAGTCACCATTCTACTTCAGGCCCTCATTATTTCTCACATGGACTATTACAATAGCTTCTTAATTGGTCTTGCTCCCTTGTTTCACTCCCTCTCCAATTAATTCTTCACACAGCTGCCGAAGTATTTCTCCTAAAGCCTCGGTCTTCGTATGTGTCACTCCCCTACTCATTAAAGTCCTCTGACTCCCAATTGACTCTAAAATAGATTATTAATTCATGTTTATCTCATCCTTTTAAAAGGGATATCTTTGTGTAAGTTTTATCATGTAAATAGCTATTAAGACATTAGCAATTGGGAAAGCAAGGGAATAAAACAATTAGTTATTGAGCTGACTCTGTGATAGGTACCATGCTGAACATTTTTATAAATGTGATCTCATCTTCCCTTCACAACAACCCTGAGAAGTTACTTTTGTTATTCCCATCTTAACCAAAAGGAAAATGAGGCGGTCAAAGGTTAAGTGACTTGCTCAAAATAACATGATTAGCAAGTGTAGGAGGTCACATTTCAATTCAGGTGCTAACTGAAAAGTGTTCAATGATTAAGTGGCAAAAAAATGAGACTAGAACCCAGAACCTAGTTCTCCTGTTTCATTTCCATAAAATAAATATCACTTTAAATGATGTTTTCTCTTGATCCTTCAGTAGTTTCTTTTTTAAATTATTTCTTATCCTATAATGGAATCTGATATTGCCCAGGTGGTTTATGATGTGAGGAACAGGCAATGCTACTTATGTTCTTGGAGTAGGAGAAATGTTACATAAATTCTAAGAAAAATAAATTTGATAAAACTCAAATGATCAGAACTTTTTTGGATTATTGTTACTTTATGAAATATAGATGGTATTAAAATATAGATGTAGATCCAAAGACATAAAACCCACTTTTGAAGATTACTTTGTGAAGTTCCTTTTCCTTTTGTCTTCCCCTGGGCTTATATCTAAAAGGTGATGTCAATTAGAACTTTAACTTTTCCTCCTTGACCTTGAGATAAACATTCTATTTAACATAAAGTTATTTTTATTCACATTATTTTATTCACATACTGTGAAAATTAAAATTTACCTTTGAGAACATCTTTTCTAGTACTACTGCTTTATTTTTAATTTTAAAAAATGATTTTCTTTCACTCTCACCACTCCCCAATATTAGGGGAGAAGAAAAGAAAAGCTCTTATAATAAATATACAAAAAAATATAATTTATTCTTTATCCTAAGTCTATCTCCTCTCAGTCAGGAGATGAGGAGCATGTTTCATCGTTGATCTTCTGAAATCATTGTTGGTCCTTGCTTTGAACAGAGTTCTTAGGTCTTTTAAAAATAGTCTATTTTTACAATATTGTATAAATAGTTCTTCTTGAACTACTTACTTTACTCTGCATCAGGTTATACGAATCTTCTTAGACTTTACTAACATTGTCCTTTTCAGCATTTCTTACAACAGTTACATCTGTCAGAATTTGTTCATCTATTCCTGACTTGATAGGTCCCATCTTAGTTTCATGATCTTTACTATAAAAAAGCTTCTGTATATATTTTCATACATGTGCCCTTTGTCATTTTCTTTGATCTCTTTTTAGCATATTACTACATACATGGTAAAAATAACCCTTTGGACATAGTTTCAAATTGCTTTCCAAAATTTCTGAACCAATTCAGCTCTACCAACAATGCTTTCACATGGTTGTTTTCCTGTAGTCCCTCAGATAATTAATACTTTTATTGTACAGGTGAGGAAATTGAGACCCAGAAAAGGAAAATCATTTGCACATATAGTGACAGAGAAAAATAGGATAAACAGTATTGGAATGGTAATGATACCTTGAACTTATATACCATTCATTGCACATTATTTTTCAAAATCTTATTAGAAATGTTTTTAAACAATCAACTTCTATTTAATATTTATATTTATATAACTACAGACGCAACTCAATATTTTACATTCACAGTAATTATTTAGTGATAACTTATGTTAATGGTTATATGGTTAATGGTATAATGACATTGATAACTTGTGTAAGCATAATTCTTCTTTTCACTTTGGTGAATCGCCTCTTCCTTAAGGATCTAAGAATGGCTCTTGTCTTTCCTCCTAGCTCTACTATCTGTCTAGTGTGATTTAAATTTAAATCAATTCCATTCAATGAACATTTATTAAGTTCCTAGTAGGACCACATAAGACATCTAGATGTTGCAATGGATGGGGTACCAGGTCTGAAGTCTTTTATTTATTTATTTAGGAAGTTTTTGCAGGATAATGAGGCTAAGTGACTTGCCCAAAGTCATGCAGCTAGGTAATTATTAACTGTCTGAGGCTAGATTAAACTCAGGTCCTCCTGACTCTAGGGTTGGTGCCTTATCCACTGTACCATCTAGTTGCCCTGAAGTCTTATCATTCATCCCATGACTTTAGGTACTTACTAGTTGTGTGCCCTTGGGCAAGTCATTTAATGCCTTTTACCTCAGTTTCCTCATCTGTAAAACAAGCTGGAGAAGGAAATAGAAAACCTCTCTGGTATCTTTTCCAAGAAAACTCTAAATGGGGTCATAAAGTGTCATACATGACTGAAATTATTGAACAACAAAGGCATACAAATGATGATGATAATAATAATAATGATAATAATAATTCTATTAACTGTTAATATTATTATTATAAATACACTTCTACCATCCTATTATCTCTTTTTTTGTTCCTTAAGCAGGGAGGCTTCAGTTATATCATTGTCTCCCATCAATTCAATTACTATCTCTATGCAAATGAGTCTCAAATCAATATATTCAGGCTTTGTCACTCCTTTGTCCTACATGCTTGATATTGTTACCTGGCTGTCCTTGAAATATCTCCAATTCAACATTTTCATAAAGAAACACTACCTTTCCTGCAATACACCCCCCTCAGAATTCCATCATTCTTAGTCATGCAAGTTTCTCCACTTTCTTTCCTTTTGCACACACACACACACACCCTCCTCTATCCAGTTCATTGTCAATACTTGCTAGTTTTAACTTAACCCCATCTGTCATTCATTTCCTTTTCTCCATTCACATAGACTGTCATCCTACTTCCCCTAACCTTGAGCATTATCATAGTTGCTTAGTTTCTATGGTGTAAGGCTCTCTCCTCTCTAAAGTGCTATATTAATATTCTCATATTCACATGAAATCATAGACCTCAACGATTGTTCTTGTTCTCTTTGAGAACAAGAACTAGCTTCTGCCTTTCCTTATAAGTCTTAGAAAATACTAGTTGACTGACTTATCTACCCCCAAATCATCAATAGCTCCCTATTTTTATGAGGGTAAAATTCAGTCTCCTCAACATAATATTCAAATCCTGTACAACCTGACTCCCAACTTCATTTCCAGATTTATTTCCTATAACTATTTTGTGTACACTCTATATTTATCTAAATTGGCCTGTTAGTCCTTAAATTTGGTGGTCCATCTTTCATCTTTCTGTCTTTGAACAGGTTCTCCTCTATTCCTGGAATACCTTCCCTCTCACCTTACCTCTTAAATTGTCTAACTTCATTCAAGAATATGATGATGGACTTCCTCCTATATGAAGCCTTTTTTTTCTGAGCTACCCCATTATTAATACTTGCTTTCTTGAAATTGCTTTGTAAGTCCTTATCTATGAATGTGTCAGAAATTACCAGGAAATTATAAGCTCTTTTAGGACAGGGATCATTTCATTTTTTGTCCTATATATAGAATCTAGCATAGATTCAGAATATTGCTGAATGAATTTATGGTCTTTACATATTTCCAACATTATTTCACTTGGTCATCTTGAGAACTCTGTGATGTAGATTATAGAAGTATGATTATCCTCATTTTTATAGGTTTTTTAAAAAAAATGATGCTAATTGAGGGGAAGTGATTTGGTTAAGGCCACAGAGCAAGTTAGAAGGTCAAGGCTGTAACCCTGGTGTCTCGCCTCTTAATATATTTAGGATTGCTCAGATGCCTGTTGGAAATTCTAAGGATGGATAGCCATTGCAGCTCAACCTAAACAAAATGCTGTTCAGAAATGGAATGAGCTGCCTCTAAGAGGAATGACTTTTTTATAACTGTAGGTGATAGAGCAGAGGCTTCACATGTTAAGGTTTTTATAAAGAGGTGGTTCTGGGAGTAAATGTCCCCTGACATTCCTTCTAACTTTATCTATGAAAAATTGTAAATTCCTGACTTAAAAATTTTATTACATCCTTGCTAGCAATAAGGAGAGCCCTCAGAGCATGAACCATGTACTATATTAATTTTTTGGGAACACTCTATATTCATCCAAATTTGCCTATTAGTTATTGGCATTCCATCTCCCATTTTTACATCTTTAGATGACTGAAGTTTTTCTGTTTTGACATTCTATGGCTCTATCTTTAATGGGGGGAGGAAGCTAGCATGATATAGTAGTAAAACAAAACAAAACAACCCTTTGCTAGGTGTCAGATGTCTCTGTCATTCTGGAAATGCCTTTCCTCCTTACCTTTACCTTGTTGACCCATTACAGAAACCTACTGAGGAGCATGACTCATAAATATGGATTTTTGTTTTGGAGGAATACAAGATCGATTCCTTTTCATTTATTTCCTTCTCCCCTTTTCTTTGGGTCTCAGACTAACCTCTATAATAGTGATTAGGAGCATGGAAACCTTAATTACCACAAAATAATTAAAATTATTTAAAAATTAAAAATGAATAATAAAATATAATTAAAAATAATTAAAAGTTTATTTTCACATCTGATAAAAAAACTGATCCAAGATCAAATAGAGTTCAGAAAATTCTTCATTTCACGATTATTGTGTTAATCAGTCCCCAGACAGTCTTTTCAGAATAGGAATAAATTAATCAATGATTACTGAATTGGGGCTACATATAAGAAATCTTATGTAGTTTGTTTTAGTGAACATTTTGATTTTATAGTCTCATTCTCTGTGTGTTTCTGTCTCTGTGTCTCTTTCTCTGTCTCTGTGTCTTTCTGTCCCTGTCTGTCTCTTATCTCTCTGTTTCCATCTCTGACACTATCTCTCTCTGTCTCTGTCTCTGTCTCTTTCTCTGTCTCTTTCTATTTCTGGCTCTCTGTCTCTGTGTCGCTGCCTCTCTCTGACTTTGTCTATCTCTGTCTCTCTGTTTCTGTTAATCTGTCTGTCTGTCTCTCTTTTTCTCTTTCTTTCTGTATTGATACTCATAACTGTAATAAAACTATTCTCCTATCTTCAATACATTCTCTGAACTTCTGTCAGCTCCATTTTCTTGAAACAGTATTGTGTTTTGTGGTCCTCTAGAATAAAGATTGTATATTTATTATTATTTTAAAAGCAAACTACATGTATATGTCATTTTAAAATTATTTAATATCTGTAACATCACTTTATAATAATAATTACTGATTTATCATGCTTCACACATTGCAAAGCACTTCTAAATTTATTATCACCAACAATCCTGTTAAGGAACATAGTGTATAGGGCATTAAACTCACTGTACTGGAATTGAAACTCTATTAATTACCCATCTGGTTTTGAACAAATTGCAATCTCTGGGCCTCAATTATTTCCTATGTAACACAAGATGATCTTTAGGAATTCTTCTAGGTGGTATGATAGGTGGTATGAGTGTTATTAACACCATTTTGCAGATAGAAAAGTGGAGACTTAGAAAGTTGTGTGATTTTACTAAGACATCTTGATTAATAGATAACAGATGCTGAGTCCTGAACCCAGGTTTTCTGACACCTAGCAAAGGGTTGTTTTGTTTTGTTTTACTACTATATCATGCTAGCTTCCTCCCCCCCATTAAAGATAGAGCCATAGAATGTCAAAACAGAAAAACTTCAGTCATCTAGATGAACCTGTTTATTTCACAGATGAGGAAATTAGGCTTGTGTGAGGTGTCAGAAGATAGGAGCGACAGAACTGGGACAAGAGCTCCAGTCTCCTTCATCCTACATCAGAGCTCTTTCCACCACCACTGTGTCTTGTTTCTCAGTGTAATGGTGTTCCCCTTAGACGATGCAATGCTTTGTACTTTTACCAAAGTTTTCTTTCACATATTATCTCTACTGATCTTTGCAATATCCCATGAGGTAGATTTCACAGGTTTTAGCCTTTTAATTTGTTAGACTATTTCCATCTCAATTAAACTCCTTTGAAAGTTAGATTATCAAAATACCATCAATTAAATCCTGCCTCTGCTATTTATTTGGCCATGAACAAGTCACTTCCCCTCTTTTGGCTTCAGTTTCTTCATCATGCAAAATAAAAGAATAGGAAAATGTCCTTTGATCTCTTGTAACACTGACTTCAGGATCTAAGTCTCATGATGACTTGAAAGTGATTCTGTATTGAATTCACTCAAAGCAATGACAGATTAAGAATTTGAGTACAGGGGTAGCTAGGTGGCCCAATAGATAGAGCACTGGCCCTGAAGTCAGGAGGATTTGAGTTCAAATTCAGCCTCAGACACTTGATAATTCCATAGCTAAGTGACCTTGGGCAAATCACTTAACCCCATTGCCTTTAATAAATAAAATTTGATTATAGACCTAACAATGGACTAGGTGTCTTTTGACAGCAAACTATCTATATGTGGAAAAGCTCAGGATCAGAGGGTTAGAGAAGTCTATTTTTGATCCTAGCAACTCATGAAAACTGTTTACTAAAGAACTGTCTCAAACTCAAATAGAAATGGAGGTCATTAAACTACATACAAGAATCAATTATTGACCTAGGTTCTCTATACTTTATTGTATTTTTTCCATTTTTTGTTAAATAATTTTTTTCCAATTGCATTTTAATCTGGTTTGGACTTCACTTGGGAGTATTATGTACTGCATGTGACCTGCAGGGCCACATTTGACACCTCTGCACTAAGTATAGAAATAGAGGGAGTTATGATATATATATATATTAGTAGAAGCCATTTCCAAACTAGGGAAGAGACAGATCCCTGACATATTCAAGTGAATTATTTTTATATAAAATTTTTCCTTTATATCAATTAAATTCTGCAAGTTTTGATTCTTTTAACTTTATATTATTTGCTATAAATCCAAGTTTGCTTCCTTTACTCTAGGAAGTACTGGACAGAGATAAAAACTAGAAGTGATTGGCAGTGATGGAAATTGTCAAAATAACAAATTTTGTTGACTAAGCCATCATGCTGCTGTGTGTGTGTGTGTGTGTGTGTGTGTGTGTGTGTGTGTGTGTGTGTACAAGGAGGAAGCAAAGGAAGAGGGTGAAAAGAACGAAAAAAGGGGAAGGAAGGGAAGGATAGAGGAAAGGAAAAGAAAGGAGGAAGATAAGGGGAGAGCAGAGGAGAGAAGGAGAAGGAAAGATAGAGGGGAGAAGAAAAAAGGAGAGGGGAGGAAAGAAGAGGAGGGAGGGGGAGAGAGAGTGAGAGAGAGAGAGAGAGAGAGAGAGAGAGAGAGAGAGAGAGAGAGAGAGAGAGGATTTAGCAAGTATTGGCATGGCTGAACTACTAAAACTTTATCATTCTGGAAGAAAACTTATAAGGCCAAATGAAATTAAAAAACTGCTCATTGTGAAGGTTGTGAACTGCAAGCGTTTGAACTCTCTCCATTAACTCCACTAGGAGCTCCGATTGGCATCTTATTTATCCAAACTGACAATGGTGCCAGTGGGGCTGTTGCACAGGCTGCTGAGTCTGATGTTGCCTTCAAGTTCACAGACCGAGCTCCTCTCTGTTCTGGATGCAGTCAGCGATAAGTATGCAGATAACCTCATTGAGAGTGACAACACTGAAGTGCCCGCCGACAGCAGTATGAAGAGGTGAGCTCTTTGTTGGGCTTGGGGGAGGATGTGTGGTTCAGGGAAGGTCAATGAAGTCAACTGCTTTAGGGAAGTATGTGGGTACTTCACTAAGAGTGTTTAAAATGCAGGCATGCATCTTTAGAGTCTCTTTCTAAAAATTAATATGATTTAAAACTGGAAGGAACTCTATAAATCATCTGTTTCCCCCCCAAAAAAACTCTCATCACTTTTAAGAAAATAAAACTGAAACTCAGAATTTAAGTAATTTAGTCAAATTTACTTAAACAGCAGAGCCAAGACTCAAGTTTTGGGGCAGCTAGGTGGTGCGGTGGCTAGAGGACCAGGTCTGGAATCAGGATGATGAGTCTTCCTGAGTTCACCTATGACCTCAAATACTTTCTAACTATATGAACTCAGGCAAGTTGTTTAACCTTGTCTGCCTCAGTTTCCTCATCCATAAAATGAGCTGGAGAAGGAAATGACAAACCACACAGAATCAGACACAAATGAAAAATGACCTAACAACAACTACAAGTCTTATCTTCCCCCATTTTATAGATGAGAAAATTGCGACCAAGAAAAATTAAATAACTTTTGTAAAGTCACAGAAGGAGTAAAGAACAAAGTCCTGTTTTAACTCAGGTCTTCTGATTCCCCAAATCATTCCTTGTTCTACTCTACTCCATTACCTTCCAGTTCTCTGGCCTCACAGTTGAGTGATCTTTCCACTCTTATCATATGATTTGGCATAGCTGCCTTTTTAATTTCATTTAGAGCAGGGTAGGAATGAATAAATCATCTTCAATTTTTTAATTTTGTTTACAATTTGACTAAATTAACTGATGGGGTATAAATAGATTGCAAAACATTACCAGTAGTGACCTATAAGCCAGAAATAATATAAAACCCAACATAAGGACATGTGTGACTACAGATGGTAGTCTTCCATGAAAATGAGGTTTGAGAGAGGAGCTACCAAATGTTGCTCTGGATTGTAGAGAATGTGTTATGTACTACTCAGAGATTATAAGCTCCTTTAGGGCAGGGAATCATTTCATTTTCATTTTTCCATATATAATACCTAGCACAGTAAAGGAATCCTTTGATGTTTATATGATGTATTCTTTAGTACAGTAATGTTGATCCTTCCTGGGGGATTAATGATCAATATAGACTGGAGTCTCATAAAATGAAGACTTGGGTGAATTATTATACAAGTTAGAAGAGGTATCTATGGGTCTCTCAGATCCACCCAGGTGTTTTAAATATAATACTTTAGTGAGCTTTACTTAGCAATCAATATTACCTTAAATTTTATAAGATATTGACTTTTGTAATTATGGCTGATCCTTCTGGCCCTTTAAGGCTCACTTTAATCTTTACCTCTTATTAACTTTCCCTAAGACTGTAGAATTTCAATGCTAGAAGGAATACTAGAGCCTTCAAGTTCAGTCCTTATTAAACCAGAAGCTAAGTATTGCATTGTGGACATGGAAGTAAATTTTTAGTCAAAAGACCTGAGTCAGAATATGGGTTTTGCCACCTATGTGACCTTATGTCATTTAACCTTTGGAGACCTCAGTTTCCTAATCTGTAAAATATGGAGATTGGCCCAGATGATCTCTCTTTTAAGATGAGTTCACCTATGATCTATTTTAAGTCAAATGACCCTTCCAGTTTTTTCTCCCCTATGCAGATGTTTTCAGAAGAAACTTCAAGATTAAGGAGAACAGTGAGCCATCCCTACATGTGCCTTTGTATTCTGCGGAGCTCAGGAACAGAATGAGCTATTACATTTTTCTTTTCAAACTAATGATTGATTATTTTTCAATTTAAAATACTCTTAGACCAAAAAATATTAAGATTTCCCTTTTTTGCTTTTAGGAAGCACCAGGAGCTGTGGGAAGCATTAGAGATCAAACTAAGACAAGATCTGATCAGCACGGGATTAGAAAAGACACTTTCAGCTCAGCAGAAGAAAAAGAGGTAATGACAGGCTTTCAGAATTTGCAAAAGGGGAAAACTAATCTATTCTGCTGCCTGTCACCTGCACTCACTTCAGAAGTTCTTATATGCTGGGCTTATGTGAGAAATCTTTATTTAGAATAGAGGTACTTAAACTTTTTGTCTCATGGCCCATTTTCAGAATATATTTTTTAAAATTTACAATCAAAAGAAAAGCCCCCTTTCATTTAGTGAAAATAAAGATGCCATTTCCCCCATTTTCATAGCCCCCCTTGAAATCTATCTATTGAACCCTTAAAGGATCTGAAGAACCTAGGCTAAAAATAGCTGATTTAGAATATTGGTGGGCTTTAGATGAATACAAGAATCCAGTAAGTATTTCTTGCCTCTAACAATACTCTTTCCTCTTTCAAATATTTTAATTATTCTTTAATTAATAGAATATTTTAATAAGGCTTATGGTAACATTCTTTTCTGATGTTTCTAGTTTTTAGATTGCTTTTATACTGATAGAGGCAGGAAATGCTTAGGTATATTATATGGAATTTCAACAAGAATCTAATGAAAACTATCCTGCTAATTTTTGCATATAAGTGGAAGAAATGTTGTGCCTGGCTACATTAGGTGGATTTGGGATAGTCTCAATGTCCAAAGAATGATAATTAATGAATGGATGATGGGAAGAGGAGGTAGATGAGGACTGGTGATTACTATAAGATACCTTGATCTGTGATATCATCAAGTTAGGAAACAACTAGTGAAGAAGGTGTCTCTATAAATACATATGGTAACTGTTCTGTTATCTTACTTATATTTATCAAATATATCAATCAGTGGCCAACTCTTGTAATTTCTACATCTTACCCTTCTGACTTCAACCCCCTTTTCTCTCCTTATATAACCATCACTCTAGTATAGACTTTCCTCACCTCTTTCTTGCTTTATGGCAAAATTTGTCTTCCTGCTTCATTTCTTCCTTCTCCAATATATTCTCAATTTAAATGTCAAAGTGATTTACCCAAAACATATAGGTCTGACCATGTCATTTCTTTACTCATTAAATTCAAATGGCTCCCTATTTATCCCAGGATCAAATCTGAATTCCTCTGTTTGGAATTTAAAATCATTCACAACTTGACCCCAACCTAGCTTTCCATCTCATTTTACATTATTCCCCTTTCTTCACCCTCTGTTCAGCCAAACTAATCTTCTCCTTGTTCTTTATTTCTGACACTTAGCTTCTCATCTTTGTGGCTTTTCACTGGCTAGACTCCCTTCCCTGGAATGTATCACTATATCATCTTGGAATCCTTGGCTTCACTCAAGGGTCAATTCAGACATTACCTTCCCATGTGAAGCCCTGTATTTTCTCTCAGGTTTATGAAGTTATAAAATCTTCCGGTCTGATTAAAAACAAATCCTTATTGGTTGGTTAGCACCACACAAAGGGAATGACTTAGTGTCTGACAGAATTTTTCCTTTCTCAACCAGTTGTTTCAGAGACATTTAAACACAGCTTGTGAGCAAGTACAGTTGATTAAACATTAATCTTTGTTCCCAATTTATTCCTTCATTATCCTAAGAACAGATGTTGTTTGTAACCTAAAAAAATAAGCAATAAAAACCAGATTTGACAAACACTTCCTTTCCAAGTGAAGAAAATAATACCCTCACTTTATTTCACATTGTTATATTATTCTAGGTCCCTCATCAGATGACATTATTGTTATTTATTGCTTAAAGCAAGCCATGGCTGAAACAAATCCACTCTGGTCCCAGATTCTGCTCCCCAGAGCAATCCTTAACAGAGGCTTCTGAGTCTCTTCTGTTCTTTGTCACTGTCCATTTCTAATAGCAATAACCTTTTAAAGTTTACCAAGTGTTTTCCACACAACATCCTTGTGATGTAAGGTAGCATAAGAAAGTAATTTGGTGGTACACTAAGAGTACTGAATTGAGAGCTGTAGGAAATGGATTCCAATCATGATTTCAGGCAAGTTATTTCATTTATTAAAGTCTCTTCTGAAAGTATACATGAATAATGAATATATTGGTGTTCTTTCTACTACATTTAACTGACTCATATAAAGTAGGGATGATATCTAGATAGCTAGATATATGGACATATGAATAAAAAACAATATATGTTTGCATACATATATACTATTATATTTTATGTGTGATAATATGCATATTATGTATAATACTATGTATAACAATATGCAGTAAGCTAAATTATGCTATATTATACCTACTAGTATATTAATATGTGGAATATATAATATAATATATAACATGACATATATTATTTATACTTTCCTATCATATATGTATCATAGATGTATGCAGAATTTCATACATATATACATACATATTCCTATGATCTAACAAAATGAGGAAATTGGGATAGAGAGCCTCCAAATTCCTTTCTACTCTCCAATACAAACAGCATTTTACAAATGTTATCTCAATTGAAGCTCACACCAACTTTGGGAGATAGGCATTATTATTATTATTATTATCTCTATTTTATAGTGAGGAAACTGAGGTAGACAGAGGTGAAGTGTCTTTCTCAGGACCACAAAGCTAGTAAGTATCTGAGGCTGGATTTGAATAAGTTGTCCAGCACTCTACACTGGGTAACTTACTTGCCTCTATCACATATAGGACATGTACAGAGTAGGGAGAAGGCAATCCCAGAGGGAAGTTCTTGGGACTGGAAGTTGGGGCGGACTAGGAAAAAATTCTTAAAAAAATATAATTTGAACTGCTTCTTCTAATAGAAGAAGTTATTTTACATATAATGAGGAATTATGGTATGGGGAAATGAGAACTAACCCTGGAATCTGAAAGGATCTGGTGCCAAGTCCTCCATTTGACATACACAAGTCAATACCCTAGACAGCAATCTATGAATATAGGTTAGTTATTGTTGAATTCCTAATGTGAATCTATGGAGAGACTTTCTGCACCAGGAATTTCCTACATGCATAAAATCACACATTCAAGACCTCTACCTTCTTCAATCCCCCCCCACACACACACACACAGTCAGATATATAAAGGATGTTCATTTTTTCCCCAAGTTATCTGTTTTCTAAAGACTAATCTCATGTATCTCTTTTGCTTAGCATATTAAAGAAGACACATCTTCCCCTCATGAAGAGAGCAGTATTGTTTCGAAGAGAAAGTTTGCCAAAACTTTCTTCAGATTATGTTGGCCAGACCTCTGAAGTCCACATTCGAGGTGCAGAAATGAGTGACTTATTAAGCACAGGTGAGAAACTCTTCATATTCAGAAATCCAGAAGAGCCTACTATTTCTCTATGTGCCTCATCAAAGAGAAAGAAGAAGAACTTTCTGAACTCCAAGAAAGCTGCATTGGTTACCTCAACACCAGGGAATAAAGAAGGGAGGAAATTCTATCTTTCCACTGAAAATCAGAACACTGACATCTAAATACCAATAAAAATTTAAATACACTTGTATTTTTATATAACCTTACTATAAGTTGCAAATAGAAAACACACACACACACACACACACACACACTCACACACATTCATTGGTCCAGTTTCTGTTTTAATTTTTGCCTAGTTGGAATGAGCCTGAGAGTAGACTTTCCAAGGAACATTTGCTTTCTGAAGAGGAATCTAAAAAAGCAAAATTTAAAATGAAGCCAGTTCAGTGGCCGTGTGCACTGAGGAATTTCAGCAAATAGATGAGAGCCTTCATCAATTTTCCTCTGACATTTGAGTCTTGCACATTAAAGAGGGGCAAAAAAAGAGACAGTGGACTGTTTGCTAAAGGAAGTCATGTTCCTGCGTTTATTGTGCTATTTTATTTTTGTGTAAATGTAAACTATTTTAATATAAATTTCATTTTGAAACAAGTTATAGAGAAATTCTTCTGCTCTTACTTTGGATGCAGTCTTTTTGATTATGATTGTGTGAAAGTTCATTGTTTAAAAGCGAGGGTATTGAAGACATTTAACAATCTTAAATAAGTGTTTCAGTGAAGAATAGGGTGAAGCAAAGTTTCTTAGTCTAGGGCATATGAGTTAACTTTTTATAATCATATTTATGCAATTTAGAACATTATTTTGAGAAGAGGTACAATGACTTCACCAGATTGCCAAAGAGTCAGTGAGGCAAAATGTTCAGAACTTCTGGATTATAAGAACTTGTAATACTTAACCCAGAGAGGAAGAGAATTAGGAGGAATATGTTTCCTGACTGTCAAATTAAGGACCAGTGTCAATAGGGAGGAAAAATTAGTCTGAAAAATTCTTACAATCATCCAGTTCTTGTTTCATAAAACTAGAAACTTAAAAAGACTCCCTTTCTTCTTCCTATTTATTCTTGGTTTTTTTCTCTTCCTGTGCCTGGGTCTCTTTCCAGGTCTACTGGATCTCTTCATAAGGATGGGAGACTATTTAGTTATTTGACTAATCTACAGCATCATTTGTGTTAGGGAATTCCATTTTAGACAAAGTTCCTAAAGCAGCTCATTGGATGGCAAAATAGTGGAACTTTGGTCTAAAGGGGAAGGTGTCAGCTCTCCCCAGAACTTTACCAGGCTTTATGGCTAGATTTGAGGTCTCAAAATTAAATTTCCAGGCTTTTTTATTCTATAATTCCATACTCTATAGTGCTTAATTTATTTTATCCTTTATCTCCAAAATGCAATAGTTTTGAAAAATCTGATATCTAAGCGAATGATTAAAGAGAGAGAAAAGAGGATGTAAACAGTTGGTTCAGAAGAATTGTAGTGAAACTGGAAATCCCTGGAGGCTAGACAGACCTGGACTGACTGCACTAACAGAGATAAGGAAGGACCACAACACTGGCAACTTTGGAGTTACAACAAGCAAAACTTTCTGCTTTACAGAAAGTAGTAGAAGTAAAGGCAAAGAAGAAATCCCTTAGTAGAATTGCTTTTAACTAGTCTCCTCTCTTTTGGAGATCTAATTTCCTACCTGCTTTACTTTTGCAGACTTAATGCATGCTAACCCATTTTGTCTCCTGTTGAAAACTATTCATTATCATTAATAGAATTTTGGTGCCTCAGTTGCATTACCCCTTAGAAGGTCCAGCATCAGGAATAGCTCTTTTGCACTCAGAATAGTGACTGTAAATGAAAGGCCATTTCTTGGATGTGATAGAACCTTCACATTTTCAAGATGTATTAGCACGATAATGCAAATATTCAGCTTTGAATTCCAACTTTGCATATATATTGCAGTTTCTACTTGGATAAATGAGGGTATTTGAATTTCTTTCTGTTGGTTATAAAAATCTAATAAAGGATGAATGGTCTCTATTCCTATTACTGTTGAGCCATTTGTAAAACAGGGGAGTCACGAATTTATGAACTGGTTGTAGTCTAAAAGTTTGTTTTTATGTCAGTTTTTAGAATTTGGATTCACTTTCCAACAGAAACAATATTCTAAGTGATGAATCAGTTTCACAGATTGACCCATAAAGCCTATGAAGAGACAACTTGTAGAGCAAGGAAGAAAAATCTCAAGTTGGAGCTAGGAATATCAGGTGGCAAATCTCATCTCAGCAGCTTATTCATGTGGTCTTGGGCAAGTCACTTAAGCATTAGAGTTTCTGGTTTCTTTGAGCAAGAGGATTTTAAAATTTGCACTATCTATTTCATGTGGTTGTTCTGATGAAACTACTCTATAAACCTTATAAAAACAAGAAATAAGGATTATCAATATGCAATCCATTGTGTACCTGGATAGGACAAATTACATCAAACATCTAAGAATTGTGAATAAATGGTTTTTATGGAAGATTGAGACTGATGGGACAATCTATTGGAGGAGATATAGATTTTTAACCCAGGGAAAAATGAAGATGTTGGGAGGCATAATTATTTTCTCATATTCAGAGGATTAGTTTATGGAAGGATTAAAGGTATTTTAGTAAGCATTTGAGAGAATAAAAATCATAAATTCATTGCTGGTAGAGACCTCAGTGACCATCATTTGATAGATATTTGATAAAGAACAATAAAACACAGAAATATGAAGTGGCTTGCCCAAGTTCATTCAGGAAATAACAAATCTGGGAACATAACTAAGATCAGCTGAATAAAAATCTAACTTGTTTCATCCCACTACCCAGCTACCACAAGAGACACTGTATAGAGTCATTGTGTACAGTAGGAGCATACAAACTTGCTGACGATTCAAGTCATTTAACAGTGAAATGATCTATCATGACAGGTGTTAAGTTTATTCTAATTAGAGGCATCTAGACAGAAAGTGGATGATGATTTCTTGCCAAGGATGATGTGGGAGAGATCTATATGATTATTTTATTTTGCCTGTTCAGACTCTGCAAAAATTATCCAATAAGGGGTGGCTAGGTAGCACAGTGGATAGAACACCAGCCCTAGAGTCAGGACTACCTGAGCTCAAATCCAACCTCAGACACTTAATAATTACCTAATTGTGTGACCTTGGGCAAGCCACTTAACCCTATTTGCCTTGCAAAAAGCCTAAAAAGAAATTCTCCAATGTAATATCATAGCATCATGATTTCATTTCTCTACGGGGGGAAGGAACAAAGAAAGAAGGAAGGATAGTATTTTATTTCATTTTTACCCCTTTATCCTTGGGGTAAATGCCATTATTATTATTATTGTTATTATTATTATTATTATTATTATTATTATTATTATTACCATTTTGTGATTGAGAAAATAGACAGACAATGGTTAAATGACATGCTCAGAATCTCACAGCAGGTAAATATTTAAGATTGGATTTGAATTCAGCTTGACCTAACTGTAAGTCTAGAACTCTATCCTCTGTGCTTAAGAGCTGTCTGTTTAAACAGGAAATAGAGACCTCAAGTTCTCATAGAAACTGTATAGAATGAAGTGATATTAGCTTCTCTAAATCCTGAAAAACTCACCATAAATAGGCAATACCCATGATACGCAGAAATAGCAACCCATAGTACAAAAAACATTAATTCTTGGCTTTCTAAATATGAAATTATTTTTCAAATATCTGTAAGGTAAAAAATAAAATACATTAAATAAAAATCAAAATCTGGAAGTTATATTGGAGAAAATGAAATATATCAAGACTAACATTCTTATTATGTATGATAAAAATGATATAGGTTATTTGTAGCTAAATGAAAGAGTATTTCAGAGTTTCTTTTCAGATAAAGGAATTAACAAGATTAAGAGAACAATAAAATTATATAGATATAGATATAGATATATAAAGATATAGATATAGATATAGATACAGATACAGATATAGATATAGATACAGATACAGATACAGATATAGATATCGATATCGATATAGATATAGATATATAGAATATAGATATAGATATAGATATGTAGAATAGACAAAATTTGGCAGTTAAATGGGCAAGTCACTTGAGTGGTGAGGGAGAAAGAAGACTCAAGGATGACATAAGATTGAGAATCTAGTTACCAAAAGGATGGTGATACAGTTGACAGAAATAGGGACACTGTAAGATGGATAGGGTTTGAGATAGAAAAATGGCAACATTTAATAAACTTAAATTTGAGCTGCTATTTTTTTATCTTATAGAATAAAATAAGCATTTCCATAGCAGTACCATAAAAAAGATGTCATTATTGTTGTTGGGGTCCCTCCCTAGAACTGTGATTTATTGATGTAGAAAAGTCCTAGTTAAGGAGTTTCCTCTGCAGATGCTGAGCAGCTGTCTAGGAAACTGAGGATTAAGTGACTTGTCAACAAATCACACAATCAGTATGTGACAGGGGCAAGACTAGGACTCTGGCCATGACTCCAAGTCTTCACTCCACTATGCTATTTAACATCTAGGAGATAGTTTATTAATCTTAAATTATTTTATTATGGCAGGGGTAAACCCGGGCTTTTGAAGATGATGCCAGTTGATCCCAAAATGTTTCAGGAAAATATCTATTAGGTGTCGAAAAATTCAGGGACTAGTCTCCCAATAATGATTTTACTTACAAATTCATGTAATAGTATATTAAAATATGGAGGTGTTGGTGGGTAACTATGTTAGTAGGAGTGCCCACAATAGTGAAAATATAAATCTGTGAAGTGCTGAAATATTGCTATAATTAAACTGATAATAAGCAGCAATAACATAGTTGTATAATGCTTTGAAATATACAATTGCTTTTAAACACATTATCTCACCTAAGTCTTATAATACGCACTTTCTGATCTAGGTTCTAAAGGTATTTACTACCACTTGACTGATGAAGCATTTGAGTCACAAAGAGATTAAGTGATTTTCCTTGAGTCATAACCTGTGACTGTATTAAGCATCATTTAAACTCGGGTCTTGAATATGTATTGCCATAATGAAATCTTCAGAAAACCGATTTGAATGGAAGCTCTACAAGGGCTGCCCTCATCTGGAAAATCACAGCAAAATGAGAAGCTAAATTGTTTAACTAAGATGGTTTAAAACAGTTATTCTTTTTTTAAAAAACAACAAATATCCCATGTAATAATTAGAAAAATAAAAAAAGTTTCAGCAAAACCAAACAAACATAGTTTCTTACAGTGTTCTTACCTATAATCCCCTCTGTAAAAGAGAAAGGGAATGTGATTTTTTTTTCAAGCAGGAAAGAGTATGGGTAGATGAACAAGCCTAATGTATAATTTTACAGATGGAGAAACTAGTCACCCAGATTAAGTAGCAGAATTGGGATTTTTAACTGAAGTTTTCCACATCTATATTCAAATGGTACTCCCATCAGGATACAAAGTATCCTCTACTTGGAAGATGGTGAAGAATCTTCAATTTCTTTGAGGCACCTTGGGCCACCTCGGCTCTGTCTCACACTGTGACATACATTCAGGCATTTAGACCTTTGTCGATAGCAAAGTCCAAAGCACTTGTTAAAAAGGAGAAATGAGAAAAGGACTACTGCCACTGAAAGAATCCTGACCCCTTAAGTTACCCCTTTTTTTCCAGGCTTTAAATTTTAGCATATTGGCCTGCCCCCCACACCAGTGAAAAAAGGAATTGAAAAGAAAAAAACATCAAAATTTCATCAGTGTTATTGAGATGAGGTGTTCCTTCTCCAGATGTAACTAAGGATTAGATGCTACTTCAATGAATTGTCTATAATTATTCCTAGACTCTTCTTAAAGGAAAGGTTATAGTCTATGGTCTCCATTATTTGAGGTCCTTGTGTCCTGAGAGAGCATGAAATGTGGCAGAGTGTCAGAAAAAGATATATACAGAGCAAGACTTGTAAAGGGGAGAAAGATGGTGATTGAGACAGAAGGGGAGGAAAAAGTAATGGATATAGCAGGATTGGAGGATACATTTCTTTTCTCACCTGCCTTAATCTCCGAGATGTGCTCAGGGTCTTACCAACACAACAATTTCTTTTCTCTTCTTTTTTGGAAGTGGTCATTCTTGGTTTATTTGTCTCAACTCTCTCCTAACCTTAATGACTGAATGGGCATTGTCTCAGTCACACTGTATCCTATGAAAGACCTAGCTTCAAAAGGTCAAGGTCTCCCATTGTACCCAGACCCATCTCCAGTCATCCTGACCTGTATCTGATCACTGGACCCAGATGACTCTGGAGGAGAAAGAGAGGCTGGTGACTTTGCACAATCCTCCCACACTTCAATTCACTTTTCTATGTATGGCATCACATCCAGGATGTGATGATCCTCTTTGAGAACAAAGGACCAACAATATCACCAACAATAACAACAGAAACAGAAGCACAAGGACTGATATACATGGAGGTGAACAGAAACAGAGACATGGAGACAGAAATCCATAGAAAAAAGAAAAATCTTTGGAGACAGAAACATGAAGTTAAGAGACAGCATGCAAGGTTGTTCTGCTTTGAAGCAATTATTGGACTGGGGTTTTTTTGGGGGGGTGGAGGTGAGAGGAAGTCCCATAGAGCTAGGATTCTCACAATCCGCTTTTCCTTTATGAAGCTTCTAGTTAGCTAAAAAAAGATGCTCCGGGTGTTGAAAACCAAGTGACTGCATCACAACAGAGGATGCTGAAGAGAATGTTAATATCACTAGGACTGTCAGCAAATACAATTGGAAATTTTCCTCTGCTGCTTAGTCAGCTTCAGAACTGACAGTATGAGTAACAGCCTGGGGCACCAGGGCTGAAGAAGGTGTAGTCACCCAACCCTACTGGCTCCTGGCCAAGCCACATCACTTTTCAGGGAACATGCCAAGCTGTATCATTAAAATATACACAGGAACAGGCAGCATCACCAAACCATCAGAGTAGAAAGGAATCTCAGAGGTCATCTAATCCAATCTTTATCTGACAAAAGTCCTTCTAAAATAATAATAAACGGGAAATATATTTCTCCAATGTGGGAAACACTTTGTTGGCACATCTAGAAGAGTTTTATGATTCTGAATCAAATTTTCTTTACAGAAAACACACAATAATCACAGAGGACTGATATTTCTCTGTACCTTTCAGTCAATTATGTTTCTGCAAAGGTGTTCTAGACTATGGAGGATCATTTGCAAAATCTGTCTATTAAGGATATACAGATGCATGTTTAGATTATTCTCATAAAATTTTTGCAGCAATAATAAAGTAGATATATGAGTTAGTGAATTTTTTTATATTTTTGTATGACTAAAAGTCATGAAATACTGAGGTCTCTGAAGATCTAAAACTTGATATTACCCCAAAGGGCAATAGTGAAGGATTGGGTGAACTTTGGCAACTGGTGACACATCAAAAAGGTGGAATTCTGTGGAAGAAATGTTATAAAGGTTTGTACCAGATAGATATAAAAGTAGTAAGCCATCTAGGCACTTAGGGAAAACAAAGGATAAATAATGGATGAGTAGCTATCTGTTCCCAGGATGTACACTTCACTCAGCATTCCCTGCCCTTCTGGGTTTCAACTGCATAGATCAAGAAGGCTCTTCCCAGGTTAGACTCACTTCTAATCTCATCACCATGCTGCTAACTGATTTGACTAATATTACCTCCTTCATTTTCCTCTGATTAAAGAAGAGACCCCCCCCCCCATGCCTTTCTTTTTGGAGGGCAGAAATTGAACTTTTAGGATCACTACACTCAAGATGGCATCCAAGGACCCTGGTTTCTTCTCTCTTTCCTTGGTTCCCTGTACATGTTTCTTCCTCCTCATTCAATTGTAAGCTCCTTCCAGGTAAAGTCTTTTTATCAATTGAATCCCCAAGGCTTAGTGCAGTTTGCATTTAACAAATGTTTATCAGATTGTTTTGGAAAATGAAAGAAAGAGCTATAGAGGAAGATTCCCCAGTACACTGTGTAGATCTGCCATCTAAGATCGATAAATTGGGCAAGATCTGTATGGGATGCATAAGCAGAGATATATTGAAATCTGCCCCAATAAAAAGAGCATACAAACTGATGACATTACAAGTCCACTGAAATATCAAAGACAAATCTTACATAGCTTCAAAGGTTTATTCAATAAAGTATATTGAGAAGTGATGCTAAAAGAGTGGAATCATATAAAAATATATAGTCCTCAAAAAATATTTACTGTAGCATTATTTATTATTACAATAACCTACACAGAATAATAGGATCACAGATTTGGAGCTGGACAGACTTTTAGAAGACATTCAGTTCAAATCCCCCTATTTTATAGATATGGAAATAAGTCTAATGGAGGTTAAGTGACTTGCCTGAGGTCAGATAGGTAGTAGCCAAAAAGAAGACTTAAACTCACATACTTTAATTCTAAATCTAATGCTCTATCCACTAGACCATTCTACCATGCCCCATGGAAACAATAGAACAAAAATAAATTAAACACCTTGGCACCGAGCTAGAAGGAAGGTTTGTATCTTTCTAAAAATCAGTTTTCATATTTGTACAGTAAACAAGCATAAATATATTAAGGAACCTGGGAGAACTTGGTAGATGCAGTTCTGATTCTATGTTTATCTTATCTAGGCATTTTTTAGCAAATGAAACTTCACCCAGATTTTTTTTTTTGTCTTATAGATTTCTAGAGAAACTATTTCACTTTGTTTGTACATCTATATATTTTATGCATAGTTTCTAAAATCAGATATTTTCCCTGGAAAATGTATTTGTTTAAATTGCATTTCCTATTAATGTGTGTTCTTTTTTTATTTTTTATAAGGGTATAGTTGTGAAATCATTTCTGAATTTTGAAAACATCCTTTTTTTTCCTTCTTGCTAGTCCTCTTTGCATGTGAATATAGTTGTTACTATTGATGTGTAAAAATTCTAATTATTTATGAATAGAATTTATAAACAGCTAAATCACATTTAGCTACTGCCTTCAATATCAAAAAGATTTTTACTGGTTACTTTTCAAGTTTATTCTGGAGCTGACCTGCTTGGAGAAATTATGTTTGCCATAGATGCTTTTAAAATCTTTTACATTATTAAAATCAAAACAGTATTCCCACTTATTTTGACATCTCATATGATTTTATATAACTCTTACAAAATACTTAAGTGCAAATAGACCAAAATGTCATCAGAATTTGAGTTGTATATCAATTGAAATGTCTAATTTAGGGAATGGCAGAATCAATGTTGGCATATCTATGTACTAAAAGACTATAATGTAAATAAGTTGATTCTGTAAGAGGAAAATAAATATACTTATAAAGATCTAATGTGAAGCAAAATAGCACCCAAAGAGATCACATACTGATTATAATTATTTTAAAGGGGAAAAAGCAAATGTGTGTACATATACATTTAAAAATATATTTGTGTATATATATATATGAATACATATATATATATGACTAGATGTGGGAAAATTTTAAAAAGGAAATAATTACAAAATGTAAATTATTGAATATGAGCTTTTTGAAGTTAAGACTATTTCTTTTACTCTTTGCATTACCAGCAACTAATATAGTAACTCACACATAATAGATAATAAATAGTGGTGATTGATATCAAGGGAATGAGATCATTAATTTAAATGGAACTTCAAACCTTAAAGAACTATAAGAAATACAAATAGTTATTATATTTTATTGTTGACATTTTATTCATATGTAAATAATGGTAATATATATTTGATAGGTTTTGTTGATAGAGTTTGTAACAACTAAAAAAATAGAATAAATATATATTGAAAGAAAAAATAAAAGAAGAAAATCCCCATCTCTAACATTCTATTGCATTGGTACTGACTGGTCTTAAAAACATCCATTGTGGAATCAAAGGATTCAGATGAAATATTTCTCTGTTGTGTTATCACCTGTGTGATCTGGTATAAGGAGCAATATCTCTGGATCTCAGTTATTTCAGTCCCAAAATAAGTACATTTGATTAAATGTTCTACAAAACCCCTTGTAAGGAATATAGGGGGTGTTTGGGTTCTACAAGAATGTGAAGGGAAAATTGTTAGTTTACATTACAAAGACTGAGGTCTAGCTGTATTGTTGCCTATGGGCAGGTGTGTAAATTAAGACAAAAGACAGCCTCACCTGATCAAAAAAACCTGAGATTAGGCCAGGTCTACCCCACCTAGTTCTAACTTAACCTAGGGTCTGCATCCTTCTCCATTAGTTTAACAAGTAGGGAAGGGAAAATGTATGGGGTCAAAGTAACAATTAGATTTGTGACCCCAGCCAATAATTGACCTAAAGGAACAGGAAGGAAGCCTTTCAAATTGCATGAAAGACCTACCATTTCCTGGATTCCCAGCCCTTCTCTAGAGAGAGGTGTGCCATTTATTAAGATGTCTTAATAAAAAAAAAAAAACATTTAATCACTCTGGACTAAGTATTCACAAGCCATTTATAACGCCCCTTATAGTCTCCAGAGAGAGAGAGACAGCTGTGCCCAGGCAGGAACTCCAAAAATGTTTCCAGAGTAACTGAGGTTAGGAGATACAGCTATGGTTCATTTGAGTGAACTACTCACCAACCTCTAAGTGAGGTAAGATAGATACCCTAAATTCACAGGTTGCACAAATGGTTTACAAGATACCTCAAAGTCTACAAACTACTACAAAAACTTCACAAGTTAGTCCTTTTGAGTCTGAAGGGAGTACTGAAGGGAAAGAGAGAGATCTCTAATGAGGGAGAGTAGTCATGTATCAAACAAGTTTAGGTATTTTAACAAGGTGAAGAAGAAGAAGAGTTTCTAAGAAGGTAAGGAAGTTAAGGAAAGAAGAAGGCTGAGGTGGGGATAGCAAAGAGGATAATCATTTTATAGAGATAAGTTACTAGCTGGGAAAGGAGATGAGTAATAAAGTTAAGCAAAAAGAGACATTGAGAGAAAAATAGCAAAGAGGATAGTAAAGTTAAAAAGGGTGAGATTCTAAGAAGGTTATAAAGTTAAACAAAAGAGGCCATAGCAAGGTGGAAAAGGAGATGAGTTTCTAAGGAACTGTAACCCATGGATCTAACTTAGCAAAAGAAAGGGGAAAAGAAACCAGAGCAGCAGCAGCCCACCCGAATCAGTAGGAAAAAGTGGACAAGCTCAAATACATTTCCATGATGGGTAGAATGAGATTGGTGATTAAGGAATAACACATAGTAGGAATGATAGAGTTCACTGCCCCAAGAGCCATCCCCAAGGACTTAATGCCTGATGCATCGTGGCAGTCACTGAGCATACGCAGTGTTCATTAGTACTACACATGTTCCTGCCTGAAAGGATATGATCAATGTCAACCTTACTTTTAAACTCCAAAATGACTTAAGAAATGGGGTTCACAAAGAGCCAACATAGAATGGAAAATACCTCCCACAGTACAGAAAAGTTACCGATAGTAAAAGATTACAATATTTCTCTGTGCACAGAATTCCCCAGCTTCATATTAACTCTAAATCTATCATCCTATGATCTTAAGAATAGCAAATTTTTGTCACCTTACACATCCTCATATTATCTGGTAAAAAGAATGGAGTTATAAAAATATAAAATATTAACTTTTTTTCAATTATATATATGTCTTTCTTTTTTTAAATTTTTTGGGAGCAGCGAGGTGGTGCAATGGATAGAGCACTGCTCCTAGAGTCAGGAGGACCTGAGTTCAAATCCAGCCTCAGTCACTTAAAACTTACTTAGCTGTGTGACCTTGGGCAAGTCATTTAATCCCATTGCCTTGCACAGACAAAAGAAAATTATTTTTCCAATAACATAAAAATAAATTTTAACATTTTTTTAAATTTTGAGTTTCAAATTCTATTCTTCCCTCCCTTATCTTCCCCATCATTGACAAGGCAAGCAATGTGATATAGGTTACACATATTCATTCAGAAAAATTATATTTCTGTGTTAGTCATATTGCAAAAGAAAAAAACATCAAAAAAGAGAAGAAAAAACCAAGAACAATAAACTTTTTACATTGATTCTTCTCTTCTTTACAACTGACTTTAAACACTCTGTATAACATGACTGATTTAGAGATTTCTCCTCCCCGAATGAATTTTTGGTTCATTTAATGCTCTTCAAAATGAGACACTAATATATTTTACAGGAAATATTCTTACTTGAGGAAGCCTGGGGTTAACTTAAATAATCATTACACAGTTTCTGTTAGCTTTTCCTACTATCTACCATATAACATTAATTGAAAAGACTAAGGACACTTAACGGGTTGGGGGGAGGGGGTAAATAACCTTAAGGTAGGTATGATGACTATTTTCAAATATTTGCAAGACTTTCATGTGGTGGTCTGTTAAAAGTCCCTCAGAATTCAGAATTAAAATAGATGAAGATGTAGAGACAGATTTGAGTTTGATATACATTGATATATTAATAGAGTTTAAAGCTATAATTCAGAAGCAGCTGCGCTCCCTGACAAAGTTAGAACAATAACATCCATTAATATGTATAGTTCATCATAACTTCCTCACTTTGGTATCATTGAAATGAGTTCTGATCATTGCTCCATGTATGTCTTCCTATGAAGTTGAATGGGCAATTATTTATTTCAGAGCCTTCTCCAACTGTCAAGAAATTGAATGCAAAACTATCTATTACTGAGCAAGACTACCACCTGCTGTTACCTTTCCTGTTGCTTTCCTTCTAGATAATAAGTTTAACACCTATGAAGGGCATAATCTGGGAATGGAATTAGATTCAGTCAAAAGACCTGGGTTCAAATTCTGATTTTATTACTATTTTGGGCAATGAAATCCTTTCTCTTGGTCTCAGTTTTTCATCTAGAAAATGAAGGGGTTAGAGAAGATGATCGCAAAGCCCCTTGTCCATCTCTAGTCCTATTTATATCCCCAAGTCACCACTATTATGACTTTATTTAGATGGAAACATTCTTTCCTCTCAAGAAATCATAATTATTTTAACTGGAAAAAAAATTTCTGAATAACATAATCTATTCTGAAAACTGAACTATGTCATGTACAACTTACGTTTTTGAATTTTAATTAAATTTAATTAAAAATTGCAGGTCATGTTGAGTAACTGTTGATGTTCTAAATTTAAACTTACCAATTTTAAGAAGAATAGGTTATTTTAAATCAAGGAGAAAACTACAATGAATGCTTATCATTCCTCATCTATCTTGTGCTTCCATTCTCTGCTATAATCTTTCCTTCTCCTTGGCAAGGAAAATAGAAGCATAGTAAACTTTACTTTCTGTCTGTTATGTATGATAATTGCTCCCATTTTCCCCATTCTTTGATGCTTTTCAAGCTCCTATATCATTTTAAGGGCTAATTTTGTAGTTCTGTGTACTTTTGGCTATATTCTGGTCATTAATGCTCCAAAAACCATCCTTATAGGATTGTACAAATTTTTTGTATACACTGACAGTTACATGTCCCTCCTCTTAAAATCCTTAGATCTAAACAAGGCTCAGCAAAAGTGCCTCTTCTTACAATAAGCCCTTCTTGATTTTCCAGACTGTTAATGCTCCCCTTGGAAAACAACATTGATATCTGATTCCTATTTATTTATTTCTGTATTTGTTTTCCCCCCCTGCTTAATAGAATGTAAGATTATTGAGAGCAGGAACTAGCCTCTCAGGATACAAAATGAACATGAAAACCAGCCCCAGCCTTCCAGGAGCTTTCATTTTGCTGGAGATTTATAATATGCAAAAAGATAAGCATAAAAATGTTAATCTGAGAGGGAGTATATTAATACTAACAATTAGTGAGGAAAGGTTGGCCACAGGAGATGATGCATGAAGTAAATCTTGACAAGAGCTCAGAAATATCAAAAGCTAGTGGCAAGGTATGTTACTTTAATTTTTTCTTAGGGTTTTTTTTTTTTTGGCAAGGCAATGGGATTAAGTGACTTGCCCAAGGCCACACAGCTAGGTAATTATTAAGTGTCTGAGGCCAGATTTGAACTCAGGTACTCCTGACATCAGGGCCGGTGCTTTATCCACTGCACCACCTAGCTGCCCCAAGGTATGTTACTTTAAGAAAGTTACTTTAAGACTTCATTTCTCTGATTTTCAGTTTCCTAATCTGCAAAATAAGATGATTGAACTTAATGGTCTCTAAGGTTCCTCCCTTCAAGTTCTAAACCATATAAAACCAAAGAAGAGAACCAGCCTTCTGACAGCTATATGAAAAGTTAATAACAGAGCCAGGACTTGGGTCTGTGTCACCTGATCTGAACACAATGCTGCTTCTGCACAAGAAATGTCCAGTTTCTTGGAGTCATAATGGAAACATTTTGCTTGATTTTTCTCTCTCTCTGGTTTCCAGTTCTTCTTTCATTTAAAATATTATTTTATATAGGAATGACTTCTCCAGCAGAAGCACAACTTTAAGGTATGATATGATGATGATTTTCAAATATTTGAAAGATTTTCATTAGGTGCTCTGTTAAAGTTCCTCAGAAGTCAGAATTAGAATAGATAAAGACATGGAAGTAGCAAAGACTGAGTGACCATCTGTTCAAAAGCAGAATGATTTACCTTGGAAAGTAAGGGGTTTCCCTTCACTTGAAAGTCTTTAAGCAAAAGATGAGTTGACCATCTCTGGGCATTACATAAAAATAGTCTTACTCAGATATGGCATATAGTAGATATGATTTGAATCATCTATCAGATCTACTTTAGGAGGAGGTAGAGTGAGGAATCGGCAATGTATGAAAAATTTAACTGAAAATTCTCTAAAGTCTTTTCCAAATTTAAGATTTTAGTATTCAATGGAAGATCACAGATGATTGAAGGCAAGTGTGGGGAAAGAATAAGCAAGTATATTAAGCAACCAAGAACAAAAACAAAACTCATCTCTGTGAAGAGAACTGTTCGGTCCCTGAAAAGAAAATGGAGATACTTTCATTAGTCTTCTGCACACCAAAGTTTGAGCATACAGCTCACTGATTTCTGAGTCTTATGCAATTTATTTTTTTTCTTTAAGTCCAAATTTAAAAATGACTTGCAGTTAACCCCAGATGAGGCCAATGCACAGCGAATAAGCACAGCTTGCATGTCAGATGTGATCAGATGTAATGGAATCTTAGGCCACTTCAGATTACTTCCTTTTGAGGTCTCACAATATGACTCAAAGTTGGAAATGAAAAATAAAATGCAATGAGAAGTCATAGTGAGGAATCTCTTCATGATCTGAAGGGAGAATAGTTTCATACACAGCAAAGTTTTATGCCTACTCCAAAGACCAAGTGTCCAACCTAATTAACGCCTATAGAGTGTGAAGGAATGAATCCTATATTTTCACTAGCAAATTGGATATCATCCACAAAATGACTGCTGGCATCCAAAGAATCTCCTTGGAAGATGATTTGCTTATTTTTAACAATAGCTCCTTTACTTCAATCATTAGAAAAAGCTTTTGGATCATAGAACCATGAATGCCCATGATGGAAGGTCCCTTAGAACATCGAACTTACAGTCAGAAGGAAAATTTTGAAAACAACATTTCACAGCTAAAAAAACCATATTTAAAAATGATAGTGGTAGAAAGGACTATTACAATTATCTATTTCAATCAGCATATTTTACAGATAAGAAAACTGAGTACCAAGAGAAGCAAAGTTTCTTAATAAAGGATATAGAGAATAAGTAATGTGTTGTGATTCAGTCATTTTTCGGTTGTGTTCAACTCCCTGATAGGGATTTTTCAGAAGAGATACTAAAGTTGTTGCCATTTCCTCCTCCCTACATTTTACAGATGAGAAAACTGAGGTAAACAGGATTAAATGATAAGAGTCACAGAGCTGAGTGTCTGAGGCTGGATTTGAACTCAGGAAGATGAGTCTTCTTTTCTCCAGACTCAGCACTCTATCAGTAGCCTAGTTTAAACTAAGGAGAAAATCTCCAAACTCTCAGGCAAGAGGATTAATTGAATAGGAAGATACTTCAAAGACTATCTGGTTCAACTCAATCAGAACTCTATATCACTATAAAAATTTTTGTCATGCTTTTATTAAGTTTCTACTTAAAAACCCCTGGTGATGATTGTCATGGTGCTTGATGCCTCATGAGACAATACATTCCACTTCTGGACAGCTCTAATTATTAGGATTTTGTTTTCCTTCATCAAGCCAAAAAAATCTATGTCTCTGATATGTCTAATTATTGTTGCAAGTTCTTCCCTCTGGGGCTAAACAGGACATGCCTAATGCTTCTTATTCATTCAAATACTGGAAGACAACTCGCATATAATCCTAAGTGGTTTTCTCTCTAGGCCACCTCTTCCCATTTCCTTCTACTGATGTTTATGTGGCATTGTCATCAATCCACTCTCTATTCCCTATTGCTTTCCAATTTGTCCAAAACTTTCCTTAAAGGAATCAAGCCCATTTCTCAGTTTGACCAGATCCTGATTCTTCCCTCCTTTATATTAGATATTTCCTAATGGAAGCTTAGGCTAAGATGTGAGGGTGTAGTTTCTTGGAGAAAGTCAAGGGAAGAGTTCCTCTGTCTCACTTGTCTTTCAGATTGAATTCAATGTAAACAAAGCTACTTTGTATATAATTTATATTTATTTGTGTACATATTTTGTACAGGTTCAATGGCAAGAGAAAATAGAAGTTATATTATTTATTGAAGCATCTATGATTCTATGTAGATTAATGCCTGCATTATTCTTGATTATTTCTAAGGAAAAGAAGCAAGTTACCATAGTAGTTCTTAAAAGTATTTCCCTAAACACACAGAGGGCTCCTTTCTAGAAACTGTGTTAGTTTTAGTTTATTGTTTTTGGTTTTCTTACCCCAGGCTACAATATGATGGAATGAATCGGGGACAGGGGAGGCACACAATCTCATAGAAAGTAAAAATATCTCAAACACCTGCTGGGAAGGTCACAAGACTAGATGTAATTCATGCAAAAAGAATTCTGACAGCACAGCATTTTCCTGATCCCTGGGGACCCCAGGAAATAGGCATTGCCATGTCCCCTATTATGGGCGGGTTGAACAAAGGTCCCAGCTTTTTCTGGCCCAGAGGACCCCATTAGGCACTGCTGAATAGACAAGAAAATCCATGGAAATGAATTCATTTGCAAGGATAAAAGTTGCTCAATGGTCACTAACAGTGATTTAATTAAGCACAAACTTAAATGGGAAAGAACTAGTACTTCCTATTGGAAACACACCCTAGCACTCCAAGTGCCAAGTATTTTTAACCTCAGTGTTATGTTCCTATGGAAAAATTCCTTCCTGTAGCTAGAAATGAAAAACTTACATTCTCTTTTTCTCATAGACCAATCCCTAATGTAACTATAGTCATTTAGAGGAAAATCTTATGAAAAATTGCTTAATGTTTTGGATACTTTTTTTGAAGATTTGAGGATAACTTCCTGAAGTTTAAATTTCAATGATCTTCTATAAAGAGCAGCCTTTCTTCTAAAAAGAGCAGGTGCTTCACTATCTACTCAGTCTTCAAAAGTGCTTTGCAAAATGACCTCCTACAACTCCTTATCACTCAACTGAAGTCTACCTCTTAAAGGTCTCTGAAGCCTTTCTTTTTTTAGGTTTTTACAAGGCAAATGGGGTTAAGTGGCTTGCCCAAGGCCACACAAATAGGTATTTATTAAGTGTAGGAGACTGCATTTGAACTCAGGTACTCTTGACTCCAAGGCAGGTGCTTTATCCACTACGCCACCTAGCTGCCCCTTGAAGACTTTCTCATTGCAATTCCAATGCTCTATTCTGAACCTCTCTTTTCCTAGATCTTCTTTAGGGTTTCACATTGATGACCCCCCCTCTCATTTCTCCATATATCCCTTCTTAATAATTTCCCTCGTTGGATTACAGAGCTCTCTTCTGGCTCTTCTAATTCTCTAATTTATTCTTTTTTTAATACTCTTTAGGAACTCTTCTTCCTTCTTTCACTTCTTAAATGTAATTTCTCTCCTTTATTCCTTCTTCCTCTTGGTCATGTCATCCATGACCAAGGCTTCACTATTAAGTGTCTCTCAAATTGATGTCTCTAGCTTTGGGACTGGAGCTTCACTGGCACAAAAACATAGTCCAACCAAAATGGACCTCTAAATCTTTCCTTAAATTCTGACCCCCCTTTCCCTAACTTCATCCAGTATTCACCCTAGAAACACAGGAGACATTTTTGATTTTTATCTTGCCTTCACCTCAATTATTTACTAAATGCTATTGACATTCCTTTAGAAGAAAGAGAATTTATTCTCTTCTTTTCAGTTATATTACAGCCATCTTAATTCAGACCCCTACTCTCATTTGGACTATTTTAACAACTTTCTTATCTATTTATCTCTCCATTCTTCATGAGCTATGTGATCACTTCTAAACTTAAAAAACCCTGCAAGGATACGTCTCTCTCTCTCTCTCTCTCTCTCTCTCTCTCTCTCTCTCTCTCTCTGAATAAAATACAAATATCTAAGTTGAGCACTTTGAATCCAACTTACCTTGTCAGGTTTGTTTTTAGATGTCTCCCTCTTAAGCAGTCAAAATTACAATCACAATAAATTCCCTGGTAGGTATTTCCTCATCTTATCTAGATATTTCCCCACCTTTGTGTCCTTACATATGCTATTCCCCATTTCTTCAATAGTCTCTCTTTACAATTATATCTTATTTTTTAAAATCACATCTATTTTTGAGCAGAACCAGAAGAACATTGTACACCCTAACACCAACATGGGGTGATGATCAACTTTAATAGACTTGCTCATTTCATCAGTGCAACAATTAGGGACAATTTTAGAGTATCTGCAATGGAAAACATCTATATCCAAACAAAGAATTGTGGAGTTTAAAACTATCACCTTCAATTTAAATTTTAATAAAAAGGTATCTTATGATATAATTTTGCTATCTCTTATATTTTTTTTTCTTTAAGGATAAGATTTCTCTCTTAACACATTCAATTTTGATCAATGTATAGAATGAAAACAATGTAAAGACTATCATATCGCTTTCTGTGGGGGTTGGGGGGAAGGAATTAAGATGGGGGAAAGCACATCTAGTTTGATCTTTTCCTTCTCTCAAGGCTAGGATCCAACATCATCTATTTCATGAAACTTCCTTAATCCTCTGCATTATGTTATCTTTCAGGACTCTCAGTATTTCTCCTACTATTATATTACAATTCATATTATAGTTATTTGTATAATTGTTCCATTTCCCTATTAGACTATATGTACTTTGATTTTTCCCCATTTTATTTTTCCCTAGTGACATGCAAAGATAGTTTTCAATAATCACCATTTTGCAAGCTATTGAGTTACACATTTTTGACTAGATGTACTTTGTCAGTTTGTACTGTGCATTGCCTCATATTTGTATCTCCAGCACAAAACAATTTAATTCAACAAATATTATTCAGATAAAAACTACATTAGTTGCTGGGGATATAAAGACCCATAAGGAGTTTACTCCTCTGTTTCCAGGAATAAATGAATATCATGGTTTCCACATTTATTTAGGCTATTCCTTTTAGTTAATTCATATGCCAGTCATGAATCATATTGCAACAAGTCTTGGTGATACCTATGAAGCTAAATTTTCCTTCATACATCAAGATCTCTGGTTTACCTTGCTTGTTACCCTGACTGTGTGGTGGTGCACATAGACATATGAGGGCTAGACTTTTAGTGTTGACTCTTTTTAGAAATAGAATCTTCTTGGATGTTGTTGGAGACTGTCTTCACATAGGAGTTAGACTAGGAATAGTTATAGGAAAAAAAAGAATACTAGTCAATTATTAATTATTATCAATAATTAATTATCATAATCCCACTATTCTTTAGTTAAATTAAGGAAATTTTAATATAAAATTATTCAACCCTATAATTCATCCATTTCTAGTCACAGCAGTGCTGTTGGACAATGGCTCATATTTATTTAGGTCCTTAAGGTTTGCAAAGCCCTTTTTACCTGTTTCAGTCAGTCTTCACAACAACCCAGGGAGATAAGTAATATTATTATCTTCAATTTACAAATGAGAAAACTGAGCCTCAGAGAAGTTAAATAGCTGCTCCTGATCAAATATCTATCATGTGTCTGAGACTGGATTTGAACCCAGGTCTTCTTGACTGCAAGACCAGAACTTAACTATGCTGACTTTGGAAACTGAAGACCACATTTCTGATTCCATCTCTAACATTTAATAGTGATGTGACCATGAATAAGGCATTTGACTCCTCTGAGCCAGTTCCTAATGTTGAAAAATAAAAATACTGCTTGCATTGTGTGCATAATCAGGGTTGTATGAGAAAAAGCCTTTTTGGAAAACAAATTATCTTAGGAAAATGAAGTTAATCAATATTTCTCATTTTGAGATTTTTCCAAATTTCTGTCAAGTAACTAAAAAAATATCTTAAAATACATATGGATTTACTGGCAAGCCAAGGTAAAGCTGTAAATTGAAAAAGTATATCCAAAGTATAATTCAAGAGTTAAATTGAAGTTAAGACAGGCTCATCTTTCAAGGTCTGGAGAAACTCATTTGAGTACACAGGTCACAGAAGAATAATTGCTGGTTCTGAAGATACTGGTACACCATTCTTTATATCTCCCCCAGCCAGGTCCAAGATTTGTTCCAAAGTTTGGGGTAGGGTTGACTTCTTAAAATATAATTATTAGAGATAATAATTATTTATGCTTCCATCCTGAAGCATGCCCCTTTCTGACAGACTTATTTATTCTTCCCAGCTTTACCTGCATATTCTGTTGCTGTGAGCAACGGATTAACATTTTCTGAAGTTGGAACTTTTCCTGAAACAAAAAAAAATATATAGTTCCTTCCCAAATAAAAAAAATGAAGCAAAACAAAATTAATTTGGGGATCTACTTGAGAAATAACAGTCCTAATTAAAAATCACTGATGGGCAACAAGTGATTACAAGCCCTTTATTGTTTTAGTGGACTTCTGCTTTCTTCAACTTAGTTGTTCTTCCTGATATAGAACATAAACCCTTCCCAACATCTAATTAAATGTGTTTCTTGTGTATATTTTCCCATAAATTATTTATAAATGATCCATTTGATGTATTAGAGACCTTCCTCTGGTACTTTCACTCTCACGAAGACATTCCTGAAGGTTTCTCTTGCAGAAGTTAAGATCTCATGGTCTTATCAATAGGGTAAGGCTTTAAGTATTTATTCAATGATGGATTGATTATTTGTCTGAACCCTGAGGATCACTCTAACTAAACATGAAAAGTTGATTAACAGAAAGTTAGCTATTAGAGATGACCTGTTTCACCATGGAGCAACTTAGGAAAGAAACCTTTCCCAAAATAATTTATCAATTCATTAATCTGAGTTACTATTTCAAAGAAGTCTCTAGGCTCATCCCTGAATTTCTTATGGAGATATTCACAACAAGAGAGGAAATGTTATTCCAAAAAACTTCCTTTTCAAGTAGAAAGATTCCCCCATAAAGATGCAAATCTACAGAGGTGAATGAGTGAATGACTCAATATCATGGACCAACTGTTCTGAGGAGAGAAGTTTAGTGATACTGTATACATAGCAGGCTAAAACATGGAGATATGACAAATTATCATAATTCTAAAAAGTATTATTAGTACTGGATTCCAATGTATGTATAGCAAAATTCTGAGTAAAATGATTAATCTCCCATGGATGAAAAAGGTACTGCATGTTATATTAATTTGAAGCATCAAGAACATGCGCAGAGTTAATGGAGTCATAACAGTTGAGTCAATTGCTCATATTTGTGGGAGAGGAAAGAAGAAAAAGTGATGAAACTGTGTAAATATTCCCAGAAATTTAATTTTTAAAATAAATTTATTTATTTATTTTAATCCATATGCATATGCATATTTAAAAGTTAAAAAATTTCCCTCCACCCTCTATTTCCACCCCACCCAGGGAAAAGTTGGGTTAGCATTTTACATACATGTTTTGATAAATATATTTACAAATTAGTAATTTTCAGCATGAGGAATTAATATTAAGGGAAAGAGATACATAAGAGATAATTTTTATAAAGTTCATCAGATTTGGAAGGGTTTTGGTTTGTGTGTGTGTGTGTGTGTGTGTGTGTGTGTGTGTGTGTGTGTGTGTGATTTCTTTTGCTTTTCTTCCTCTGGTTGGGGATAACATAGTCCATAGCCAGTCTAATATAACTGTCCTAGTTCTCTGGACTGCCTAGAGGAGTTGCTTCCATCTAGGTTGTTCATCTCATAATATTGTTGTTGATATATACATTGTTCTCTTAGTTCTACTCCTTTTGCTCAGCATCAGATCCCATAAGTTATTCCATGCTTCTCTAGAGTTCGACCATTTATGGTTTCTTATAGAACAATAATATTCCATAGTATTCAGGTACTTGTTAAGCCATTGTTGCTCATCCCCTTTTTTGCCACTCAAAAAAGAGCTGCTATTAATATTTTGGAATATGTAGGACTTTTCCCATTTTATTATTATTTTATTTTATTATTATTATTTATTTATTTATTTATTTTTATTTTATTTTATTATTATTATTTCTTCTTGATATAGATCTAAACTTGGAATTGCTGGGTCAAAGGGTATGAACAATTTTATTGCTCTTTGGGCATAGTTCCATATTGCAATCCGGAAAGGTTGAATACATTCACAACTCCACCATTAATGTCCCAATCCTCTACAACCTCTCCAATATTGATCATCTTTCCTTTTTCTCATCTTGGCTAATTTAATAGGTGTGAGATGATACCACATTGTTGTTTTAATTTCCATTTCTCTAATTTCTTCATTTGGAAACTGTCTGTTCACATCCTTTGGCCATTTATCAATTGAGTAATGAATTGTGATCTTACAATTTTGATGCAATTCTTTATATATTTTAGAAATGAGACCTTTATCAGAGCTCCTGGTTGTGAAGATTGTTTCCCAGTTTTCTGCTTTTCTTCTAATTTTGGCAGCATTGATTTTATTAGTGCAAAATCTTTTCAATTTAATATAGTCAAAATAATTTATTTTGCCATTTATAATGTGTTCTAATACTTGTTTGTTCATAAATTTATCCCATCTTCAAAGATCCAATAGATAAGCTTTTGGTTAATTTATCTATGGTATCATTTTTTATGTCTAAATCCTGTACCCATTTTGACCTTATTTTGGTATAGGGTGTGATATGTGGAACTATGCCTAGTTTTTGCCATACTATTTTCCAGTTTTCCCAACAATTTTTGTCAAATAGTGAGTTCATATCCCAGAGTCTGTCTTTGGGTTTTTCAAATAGTAGATTGTTGTAGTCATTTACTGCAGTTTCTTTTGAACCTCTCCTAATCCACTGATCCATGATTCTGTTTCTCAACTAGTACCAGCAATTTTGATAACTGCTGCTTTATAGTATAGTTTTAGATCTGGTAGAGCTAGGCCACCTTCCTTTACATTTTTTTTTCATCAGTTCCCTTGGTATTCTTGCCCTTTCATTGCTCCTGATGAATTTTGTTATTGTTTTTTTCTAGCTTGATAAAGCACTGAATGGCTTGGTATAGCACTGAATAAGTAATTTAATTTGGCATTTTTATTATATTAGAATGATCTAACCATGAGCATTGGACACTTTTCCAATTATTTAGATCTGACTTTATTTGGGTGAGGAGTGCTTTATAATTGTGCTCATACAGTTTCTGGGTTTGTCTTGGGAGGTAGATTTCCAAGTATTTAATGTTGTCTATAATTATTTTAAATGGAATTTCTCTTTCTATCTCTTGTTCTTGGACTTTGCTGTTCATATATAGAAATGTTGATGTGGGTTTATTGATTATGTGGGTTTATTTTATATCCTGCTACTTTGCTGAATTTGTTAATTGTTTAAAGGAGTTTTTCTAAGATGATTTTCTCAGGTTCTCTAGGTATACCATCATATCATCTCCAAAGAGTGAAAGTTTTGCTTCCTCATCTCCAGTTCTGATTCCTTCAATTTATTTTTCTTCTCTTATTGCTCTGATAGCATTTCTAAAACTATATTGATAGTATCTATTATAGTATCTAATACTATATATTGTTTCACCCCTGATTTTATTGGAAATGCTCAGAGTTTTTGCCCCATTACAAATAGTATTTGTTGATGGTTTCAGACAGATACTATTTATTATTTTAAGGAAAAGTCCATTTATTCCTAAACTTTCTAGAGTTTTTAGCAGGGATGAATGTTGTATTTTATCAAAGACTTTTTCAGCATCTATTGAGACAAACATATGATTTCTATTGGTTTTGCTATTGATATGTTTAATTTTGTTGTGTTTTCCAACCATCCCTGCCTGCCTGGTATAAATCCAACCTGATCATGGTTTGTTATATTGGTAATAACTTACTGTAGTCTCATTGCTAAAATTTTGTTTAAGAGTTTTGCATCAATATTCATTAGGGAGATTGATCTATAATATAGTTCTTCCTGCTTTAGGTATCAGCACTATGTTGGTGCCATAAAAAGAGTTTGGCAGAACTTCCTTTCCTATTTTTTAAAAATAGTATAGGTGGAATAGGAATTAATTGTTCATAAATGTTTGGTAGAATTTATTTGTAAATCCATTTTGGACCTAGAGATTTTTTCTTATGGAATTTATTGGTGGTTTCTTCAATTTCTTTTTCTGAAAGGGGGTTAAAGTAATTTGTTTCCTCTTCTATTAATCTGGGCAGTTTGTATTTTTGTAAATATTCATCCATTTCAATCAAGTTATCCAATTTATTGGCATACATTTTGGCAAAGTAGCTCTGAATTACCTCTTTAATTTCCTCCTCATAGGTGGTTAGTTCACTGTTTCTTTTTTCATACTGACAATTTGCTTATCTTCTTTTTTAAATCAGATCAACCAAAAACTTGTTTATTTTATTGATTTTTTCACAAAACCAACCCTTAATTTTATTTATGAGATCAATGATTTTCTTGTTTTCAATTTTATTAATCTCTTGATTTTCAGAATTTCTAATTTGATATTTAATTGGGGATCTTTAATTTGTTCTTTTTTCTTTTTTTAGTTGCATACCTAATTCGTTGATCTTCTCTTTCTCTATTTTATTCATATAGGCATTTAGAGATATAAAGTTTCCCCTCAAAACTTCCTTCATTGCATTCCATAAATTTTGGTATGATGTCTCACTATTATCTTTTTTGTGGATATAAATATTGATTATTTCTATTATTTGCTGTCTGATGCTCCCATTATTTAAGATAAAGTTATTTAATTTCCAGTTGGTTCTTGATTTATCTTTCCCTGACCTTTACTTATTGCATCATGGTTTGAGAAGTGAATAATTATTATTTCTGCTTTTCTGCATTTGATTATAAGGTTTTTGTGCCTAGTATATGATCAGTTTTGGTGAAGGTGCCATGAACTGCCGAGAAATAGATATATTTTTTTTCTATCCCCCATTAAGTTTTCTTCAGAGATCTATCATATCTAAGTTTTCTAAGATTTCATTCACCTTCTAAACTTCCTTCTTATTTTTGTTGTTAGATTTATCTAGTTCTGCTTCAAATGCTTCAAATCTCTTTGTTTCTTGTAGGATTCTGATTCTTAATCTATTCTGCTATTTGCTTCTGTTTTATGGGACAGTTCATCCCATTCACATTTACAGTTAAGAATACTAATTCTGGACTTCTGGCCCCAAGAGGTGGAGAGAAGATAAACACTTTGTTACATGCTCCTCTTTCCCCTCAAAAACAATGTGAAAGAAACCTCTTAACAGAAATTTGATCGACAAAACCCAGAAAGAGAAGCTAGGAGAACAGGTGTGAGATCCAAATTTAGCTACAGCCTGGGGAGAGAGATGCTATGGGAGGGTGAGTTCTAGCACAGAGTTTCAGAGTATACCTGGAGAACAACCAGCTGGGTCAGTAAACTGTGCTCCATTCTTTTCAGTTGAGCCCTTCACCCAGACCAAACAATAAACAAGCCTCCACCCCCTCAGCCAAGGGCAACAAAGTTCACTCAATGGAAAGAGATTAACTCCCTTCCCCCAGGGTTCAGCATATTTTTCAAGGTCAACTCAGATCCTGCTGCAGAGGGACCAAAACACTACAGAGAAAGCAACCAGCACTTCATGCTGGCCAGCCCTTGGAATTACTAAGACAAATGAACAAAGCCTCTAGGATCTTCAAAAGCAAACCTCTGAAGACCATCCCCCCCAACACAAGATCCTAGAAATATGAAGAAAGGTCAGTTAAAAGGGGGGCCTATGGAGAAAAACTTAGAAGAAATAGATTCTAACCTGGAGAGATCTAGCACTTCTGAGGAGACTATGAATTGGTCTCCAGCCCACAAAGACTTCTTTGAAGAAATCAGGAATGAGTTTAAAAATCAATTGGAGGGGCGGCTAGGTGGCGTAGTGGATAAAGCACCAGCCCTGGAGTCAGGAGTACCTGGGTTCAAATCTTGTCTCAGACACTTAATAATAACCTAGCTGTGTGGCCTTGGGCAAGTCACTTTACCCCGTTTGCCTTGCAAAAAAAATCAATTGGAAAAATTGGGAAAAGAAACTCAAGAGAAAATTAAACCTTGCAACAAGAAAACAAATCCTTGGAAAATACAATTGGACAAATACAAAATGAGAATAACTTTCTCAAATCTTCAATTGGGCAAATGCAAAAAAGAAAATGAATTTCTCAAAACTACACTTGGGAAAATGGGAAATTCCTTCAAAAACAGAATTGACCAACTGGAAAAGGAGATGCAAAAGATAAATGAAGAAAATTCTTCTCTAAAAAAAAAGAATGGAATCAGTGGAAACTAATGACTTCATGAGACAATAAGATTCTGTTAAACAAAACCAAAAGATTGAAAAAATACTAGACAATGTAAAATATTTTATCAGCAAAACCACTGACCTTGAGAACAGACCAAGAAGGGACAACCTGAAAATTATAGGCCTTCCTGAAAACACTGTAGAGAAAAAAGCCTGAACTTAATATTACAGGATTTAATGATGGAAAATTGCCCTGATATCATGGAACCAGAGGGCAAAATAGTTAATGAAAGAATACATCAGTCCCCTCTGGAAAGAGATCCTAAAATGAAAACACCAAGGAATGTTGTGGCCTAATTCCAGAACTATCAGATAAAAGAAAAATTCCTGTAAGCAGCCAGAAAAAAAAATTTAAATACCAAGGAGCCATAGTAAGGATTATGTAGGACCTGGAATAAGATATTCAGAAGAGCAAGGGAGCTTGGAATGCAGTCAAGAATCCACTATTCAGCAAAGCTGAGCCTTCTCTTCTAGGGGAAAAGATGGACATTTTATGAAATAGGAGAATTCCAAATTTTCCTGATGAAAAGACCTGAGCTGAATAGAAAATTTGGACATCAAACAGGAGGCTCAAGAGACACAAGAAAAGGTAAAAGAAACCGCTATCCAATAAGATGTAACTGGCTATATACCCACTTGGGAGAAAGAGTATCATAACTCCTGAGAATTATAATGCTATTAGAAAGAATAAACATATCCAGAAGTGATGGATACTCATAATTTTTCTGTGACTTAGATAGAATGATTTAAAAACAATCTCTCCTTTAAAAGGGGGACAGTAAGGAGATAGGAGGATGGAGGAGATTGAATGGGGTAAATGTCAATAATTCAATAGGTACAAAAGACCTAATGTAATAGAGGGGAAGAAGGGAGGAGATAAGAACCACCTGAATCTTCATCTCATCAGACTTGGCTTAAAGTTTACTTAGACACACTCAGTTAAGTTAAGAAACTTGTCTTACCTTTCAAGCATTAAAAGAGGAAAAAGAGAGGGGGGATGGGGAGCAGAGAAAAAGGGGAACTAACAGAAGGAAGGGAAGAAAGGGAAAAGGGAAAGGGGAAATAAAGGAGAGGGGATTGACATAAGAGGGAAAACACACTGAATGTGGTGGTATTCAGAAACAAAACACTGGGGAATATGGATAAAGGGAAAAAAGAGGAAAAATTCAAACAGAAGGAAGATGCCATGGAGGGCAATAAAGATTTAGTAATTATAACTTTGAATGTGAATGGGATGAACTCTCCCTTAAAATGTAAGTGAATAGCAGAGTGGATTAAAAACCAAAATGCTGCTTACAAGAAACTCATTTGAAGCAGAGAAATACATATAGAATAAAGGTAAAAGATTGGAACAAAATATATATATTTTGCTTTAGCTAAAGTGAAAAAAAGCAGGGGTAACAATCATTTGTCTGAGATAACTGCCAAAATAGGTAGTGTTAAAAGAGATGAAGAAGGAAACTATATCCTCCTAAAAGGTACCATAGACAATAAAGTAATTTCAATACTAAATATGTATGTATCCACTGGTATAACATACAAATTCTTAGAGAAGTTGAAGGAGTTACAGGAAGACATAGACAGCAAATCTCTACTAGTGGGTGACCTCAACCTCCCACTCTCAGATTTAGTTAAATCAAATCATAAAATAAACAAGAAGGAAGTTAAAGGGATAAATAGAATGTTAGAAAACCTAGACCTGGGGGCGGAGCCAAGATAACAGCTTGAAGGCAGCATTTCTTGAGAACTCCTTGCACCCAACATCCAAAAAAAACCAAACAAATGATGGCGGTTCGAGCCAAAATTTAGAGGGGCAGAACCCACAGAAAGACTGAGTGATACATTTTCCCAGTCCAAGATAACTTAGAAGTTCTGCAGGAAAGGTATGTTTCATAGGACCTGGGGTTGGAAGAAAAAGTCACAGCTGCAGCTCACCCCAGCCCAGGGATCACCAGCAGCAGCTTGAAGGGGTGATAAGATAACTCTGCTGCACCAGAATGAGTGTGGAGCACCAGCTTCAGAACCTGCAGGGAGAATCTGGAGAAAGCAGCCTGACCCCCAGAAACAGTAAGGGAAGGAAGTCTTCAGAGATTTCTCTGCTCTCCCTCATGGTAGAACTCTGTTGTTTGCCTACACTCAGACCCAGGTTGCAGTTTGGGCCTCTATACTAAGATAGCTGGATCCTTCCCTAAAGCCCCAGGGAAGAAGGAGGTATGGGGATCCATCTACATATCAAAGCACAGGTAAGAGAGCATAAGACCTTTGAGGAATAAAGGTCCAAGTGGGGTGTCCCAAAAAAATCCCCAAAGATTTGGAAATGCTGTCTTGGGCTAAGGAAGTGAGTAAACAAGAGAAAAAAGAAGAATCTGATCATAGAGAATTACTTCAGTCCCATGGAAAATCAAAACATATACTCAAATGATGACAAAATTGAAGCTTCCACATCCAAAACCTCCAAGAGAAATAGAAAATGGGCTCTGACTATGCATGAGCTCAAAAAAGATTTCGAAAAGCAATTAAGGGAGAAGGAGGAAAAATTGGGAGGAAAAGTGAGAGCGATGTAGAAAAATCATAAAAACCAAATCAAAACCTTGGTGAGTTATACAAAAAAATACTGAAGAAAATAATGGAAAAAGCAAAACAAAAAGCAAATGAGGAGAAGAATGCTTTAAAAAGCAGAATTGGCCAGCTGGAAAAAGAGATAAACAAGCTCTCTGAAGAAAATAACTCCTTCAAATGCAGAAAGGAGCTAAAGGAAGTTGATGACTTTGCAAGAAATCAGGAAGAAATAAAACTTTTCCAAAACAGTCAAAAATTAGAAGAAAATGAGAAATATCTCATTGGAAAAACAACCGATCACCAAAACAGATCCAGAAGAAATAATTTAAAACTTATTGGGCTATCTGAAAGTCATGACCAGGAGAAGAGCCTAGACTTCATTTTTCAAGAAATAAGACAGCAAAATTGCCCTGAGATCCCAGAAGCAAACAGCAAAATAGAAATCGAGAGAATTTACTGATCCCCTCCTGAAAGAGATCCCTCAAGAAAAACTTCTGGGAATATTATAGCCAAATTCCAAAACTCCCAAATCAAAGAGAAAATTCTAAGAGCTGTCAGAAACAAACAATTCAGTTACCGAGGCTCCATAATCAGGATTACACAGGATCTGGCACCATCTACATTAAGGGCTTGTAGGGATTGGAATATGATATTCCAGAAGGCAAAAGATCTTGGTTTACAACTGAGAATCAACTACCCAACAAAACTGAACATCCTCTTTCAGGGGGAAAAGTTGGACTTTGAATGAATCAGGGTACTTTCAAACTTTCCTCTTGAAACAACCAGAGCTGAACAGAAAGTTTGATCTCCAAGTACAGGACTCTGGTGAACAATAGAGGAAGTGGAAGAGAGGGACTAACTATGAGGAATTTAAGGATATTAAACTGTGTGTATTCCTGCATGGGAAGAAGATATTGATAACTCATATGAACTTTCTCATTTATAAGAGCAGTTAGAAGGAGCATATATAGAAAGGACCTAGGAAGGAGCAGGATATAATGGTATAATACAGTAAAGCGATGGAGTCAATGAGTGATAAAGGAAAGTACTGGGAAGAAGGAAAAGGAGATGAAGAAGAAGCTAAGAAATTTCACATAAGAGTCAAGAAAAAGCATTTTCAATGAAGTGGAAAGGGGGAAGGCAAGGGGGAATGAGTGAGTCTTCATTCTCATCAGAAATGGCTCAGAGAGGAAATAACACACACACACACACACACACATTTAATAGGGTGAGGAAATCTCTTTTAACCTAGAGGAAAATAAGAAGAAAGGGACGGGATAAGAGGGAAGGGGGGGGAGGGAAGGGGGGAATAGGTAATAGGAAAGAAGGAAGATTGAGGGAGAGAATACTCAGATTCAACACTCTTTTGGACAGAGCCAGGATGAAAGGAAAGAGAGAGAATAGAATAAATGAGAGTGGGGAGAAATAGAGTGGAGGTACAGCTAGTAAAATGAACTGTGAAATAATATTGAAGCAACTTCTCTGGTGGACTTATGATAAAGAAAGCAACTCATCCCAGAGACAGAGCCATCAGAATCTGAACATAGACTGAAGTCTATTTTTTTTAGGTTTTTGCAAGGCAAATGGGATTGAGTGGCTTGCCCAAGGCCACACAGCTAGGTAATTATTAAGTGTCTGAGACTGGATTTGAACCCAGGTATTCCTGATTGCAGGGCCCGTGCTTTATCCACTATGCCACCTAGCCACCCTGAAGTCTAATTTTTTATTCTCTCTCTCTCTCTCTCTCTCTCTCTCTCTCTCTCTCTCTCTCTCTCTGTCTCTCTCTCTCCTTGAGGTTTCTCATCTTCTTGGGGGTGGGTGGTAGGGGGTTTATATCAATGTATGGCATGGAAGCAATGTAGAGACTATCAGACAATCTTCTGTGGGTGGGAGAGGGAAGGGGGGAATTGTAGAATTCAAAGCCTTGCAAAAAATGATGGGTGCATATTACTATTGTATATAATTGGAAAACAAATAATATGTTAAAAATGTTAACAAAAAATAACGAAAACCTAGACCTAATAGACCTATGGAGGAAATTGAATGGGGATAGAAAGGAATATACTTTCCTATCTGCAGCACATGGCATTTACACAAAAATTGACCATGTAGTAGGGCTTAAAAACTTTATAATCAAATGCAGAAAGGCAGAAATAGTGAATACATCTTTCTTAGATCATAATGCAATAAAAATCACATGCAATACTGGGCCAGGGAGATATAGACCCATAATTAATTGGAAACTAAATAACTTCATTTTAAAGAATGAGTGAATCAATCAACAAATTATAGAAAGAATTAATTATTTCATCCTAGATAATGACAATAATGAAACAATATACTAGAACCAATGGGATACACTCAAGGTGGCTGTCAGGGGATATATTATACCTTTAAATGCTTACATGAATAAGTTAAAGAAAGAGGAATTCAATGAAGTAAATATGTGAGAAAGAACAAAGTAAAAACCCCCAATTAAATGCCAAATTAGAAATTCTAAAACTTAAAGGAGAAATTAATAAGATCAAAAGCAAGAAAACTATTGAATTAACAAATAAAACCAAGAGCTGGTTTTGTGAAAAAAAAAAACAATAAAATTGATAAATCTCTGGTCAAATTGAATAATAAAAAACAAAGAAGAAACCAAATTGCTAGTATCATAAATGACAAAGGTGAACTCAACACTAAAGAGGATGAAATCAAAGTAATAATTTGGAATTATTTTGCCCAACTCTATGCCAATAAATTTGCCCAACTCTATGCCAATCTAAGTGAAATGTATGAAAATTTATAAAAATATAAGTTGCCCAGGTTAAATGAAGAAGAAATTAAAAACCTAAATAACCTGATCTCAGAAAAAGAAATTCAACAAACTATTACTGAAGTCCCCAAGAAAAAATGTCCAGGGCCTAATGGATTCACAAGTGAATTCTATCAAACATTTAAAGAACAATTGGTTCCAATTCTATATAAACTCTTTGGAAAAATAGGTGAAGACAGAACTCTGTCTAACTCTTTCTATGACACTAATATAGTGCTGATACCCAAACCAGAAAGAGGTAAAAGAGAGAAAGAAAATTATATACCTATCTCCCTGATGAATATAGATGCAAAAATCTTAAATAAAATCTTAGCAAAATAATTGCAACAAGTTATCACTAGGATAATAAATTATGACCAAGTAAGATTTAACCCTGGAATGTAGGGTTGGTTCAATATTAGGAAAATGGTAAGTATAATTAATTTTATCAATAACAAACATATTGGAAATCATATGATCATATCAATAGATGCTGAAAAAACTTTTGACAAAATACAGCACTCATTCCTACTAAAAACACTTGAGAGTGTATGAATAAATGGATTGTTCCTCAAAATAATAAGCAGTATCTATCTGAAACCATCAACAAACATTATTTGTTAGGCTAGAAGCATTCCCAATAAGATCAGGGGTGAAACAAGGATGCCCATTATTACCATTACTATTCAATATTGTATCAGAAATGTTAGCTTCAACAAAAAGTAGAAAAAGAATTTGAAGGAATTAGAACTGGGAAGAAAGACACAAAACTTTCACTCTTTGTAAATGGCATGATAGTATACCTAGAGAACCCCCCAAAAGTCATCTAAAAACTACTAGAAATAATGAGCAACTTTAGCAAAGTAAGAGGATAAATGACTAGCAAGATACAGCAGTAAGAGCTAGAAAGAGAAATCCCCTTCAAAGTAACGTCAGACAAAATAAAATACCTGGGAGTCTCCCTATCAAGGCAGACTCAAAACCTTTTTGAAAACAATTACAAAACAATTCTCACACAAATAAAATCATATTTAAATAACTGGGCAAATGTCAACTATTCATGGATAGGTTGAGCTAATATAATAAAAATGACAATTCTACAAAAACTAAACTACTGGTTTAGTGCCCTACCAATCAAAATTCCAAAAAATTACTTTAATTAGTTAGAAAAAGTTGTAAGTAAATTTATATAAAGAAATAAAAAGTCAAGAATTTCTAGGGATTCAATATAAACAGGTACAAAAGAGGGTCGCTTAGCCTTACTAGATCTAAAATTACATTATAAAGCATCAGTCACTCATTTCTAAATTATACAGAGACCTGAGTCAAATTTTTAAAAAGACAAGCTATTTCCCAATTGACAAATTGTCAAAGGATATGCAAAGGCAATTTACAAATGAGGAAATCAAAGCAATGCATAGTCATATGAAAAGTTGCTCCAAATCAATAATTATTAGAAAAATGCAAATTAAAGCGTCTCTGAGATACTACCTCACACCTCTCAGACTGGCCAATATGACCAGAAAGTGCAATGATCAATGTTGGAAGAGATGTGGGAAATTTGGGACACTGATGCATTGTTGGTGGAGCTGTGAACTCATCCAACCTTTCTGGAGAACAATTTGGAGTTATGCCCATAGGACAACAAAAATGTGCATACCCTTTGATCCAGCAATACCACTACTGCACCTATACACTGAAGAGATGATGAAAAAGTGTAAAAATATCACTTGTACAAAAATATTCATAGCAGCCCTGTTTGTGGTGGCAAAGAATTGGAAATTAAGTATATGTCCATCAATTGGGGAATGGCTTAATAAAGTGTGGTATATGTATGTCATGGAACACTATTGTTCTATTAGAAACCAGGAGGGATGGGAATTTAGGGAAGCCTGGAATGATTTGCTTGAACTGATGTTGAGCAAGATGAGCAGAACCAGAAGGACATTGTACACCCTAACTACAACATGGGAGCGATGATCAACCTTGATGGACTTGCTCATTACATCAGTGCAAGGACCAGAGACAATTTGGGGATATCTGCAATGGAAAATACCATCTGTATCCAGAGAGGGAGTTGTGGAGTTTAAATAAAAAACCAAAGACTATATTACCTTCAATTTAGGGGGAAAAAAAATAACCCCACCCAGGGTCCTTAATACCTTGTCAAGTGAAGCAAGGCCTATTCTCTCTCCCACTTTGTCTTCCCCTCCCCCTGCGCATCCAAGTTACTTAACCCCTTGCTAAGTGAATGTCTGGTTAAGTCAAATCTTGATCTAATTAACTGTAAGAATCTTAAAGATCTCTAAGTCCTAGGAGGCTCTGGAAATCTCATCTGAGTACTTTACAAATGATTGTCCTTTACAGAGACACTGTCCCAGGTCCTCTCAGTTTGTGATGCCCTCATTAAAGTGAGTCAAAGAATAATGAGACACTTAAGTTTAATGTTAATACCCCTGCTTTTTTTTCAGGGCTTTTTGTCTCAAACATAGTGATGTGATCTTGGACCTCTTCAATGGAGAGACAAGACTCTATTATACCCATATCCTTTAGGTTCATTCTCTTCAATTATATTCTAATTATCCTTAATTATTTAATTATCTAATTATATCCAATTATCCTTTGAGAATTAAAGTCCTAAAGAATTAGAATTGTTACAACTTCCCTTTTAGGGACCAACATTTATTTAAAAGTTTTGTTTTTTCAGCGCCCTTTTTCATTTACCTCTTTTATGTAACTCTTCAGTCATGTATATGGCGATTGAATTCTCTGTTCAACTCTGGTCTTTGTGTCACAAAATTCTGGAAGTCCTGTATGTCATTGAATATTCATCTTTTTCCCTGTCAGTATATGCTGAATTTTGCAGAGTAGTATATTCTAGATTGTAATCCCAAATCCTTAGCTCTTTGATATATGTTATTCTAGTTCTTCTGATCCTTCAAACTTGAGGCTGAAAGGTCCTGTGTTAATCTGATTGTGTTCCCTTTTTATCTGAATTGTTTTCTTTTTTGTTATTTGCAATATTTTCTCCTTTATTTGAGGGTTCTGGAACTTGGCTATTACAGCCTTGGAGTTTTTATCCTGGGTTGTCTTTTGGGGGGGAGGGGTTCTGAGGATTCTTTCTATGGTTATATTGTGAACTTGATTTCCCTTATAATTTCCTGCATGATGTTTTCCAGGGTTCTTTTGCTGGTCAGGGCTTTCTAGTAGTCAATGATTCATAGATTCTCTCTCCTGGATCTGTCTTCCAGGTCATTCAATTTCCCTAAAAGGTATTTACATTTTCTTCAATTTTTTTTCAGCGTTTTTATTTTTTTTTGATGGAATCTTGTAGTCTTGCCGATACATTGGTTTCTATTTGTTAAATTCTAATTTTCAAGGTTTTATTTTCTTCAATTAGGTTCTGTGTTTCCTTTTCTAGTTGGTTATTTTTTCTTTTAATGGAGTTGATTTCTTTGATCAACTTTTCATAATTTTCCTACATGACTTTCATTTCTTTTTGTATTTTTCTTCTTCCCCTCTTCTTTGGTTTTTAAATTTTTTTAAGCTCTTCAATGAGCTTTTCTATTTGAGTCCAATTTATATACTATTTTGATACTTCCCCGTGAGTGATTTTTCACTGTTTTCTTCTTCAGACATGACATTGCTGTCATCTTTGTCTGTAAACTAGTTTTCTATAGTGAGTGCACTTTTAGCTTTGTTCATCTTTGATGTTTTAGTTCTGCTGCTGGAGTATAGGAAATATAGATCCAAGTTTTTATTTTACTGAGGCTAGGATCTAAACCCTTGCTTGTTGTTGACTAAGATGTTGCCCATGCATTCCAGGTCTTGCCTTTGCAGAGGTTTTTCTCTCCCTTCCTTTTTGTCCAGGTTCTAACTTTACAGTGTTTTCTTCCCTACCCAGTCCTGTTTTGTATACCAGTGTTTTCAGGGTTCAGACTTTGTTTGGGATTGGGATCCTTCCTGCAGGCTTGCTCTAGCTGCTGGGACTTGTGTTACTGCTAAACTGTTGGGATCTGGATTGCATGGTGGCTAAAAGCCTCCAGCTGGCTTTTCCTGCTCTCCTGTTTCCTGGACTTTACTCCCCCCCTCACCAGAAACAGACCTTCACTGAAGATCCTCCATGATGTTTACAATTGAAGACTCCTCTGAACTTTTTTTTTTTTTGGTGTGTTCTGTAGTGTGAATGGCAGAGTTAGAGGCTTCATTTATCTTTGGTAGGAGAAAACTCTGGGAGCAAGTTGACTTTGCTCCACCATCTTCCAGAAATTTCATTTTACTTCCAATGTGTGAGATTGTTTCAATCAATGAACTAAATATCACTTCTGCTGCTACAAGCCCAGGCACCCACAGGGAACCAGGTGCCCGGTGTATCTGCCCACGGATCTTCCAAGTTAGCTCTGGCTAGAGAATTTCTGTGGTCTTTCTGTGAGTTCTACCTCTCCAAAATTTAGTTAGAGTCATAATTTTAAAACCTTTGGAGTTCCTTGGAAGCAAATCTCTGGAAAATTCTGCCTTCACACTGCCATCTTGGCTCTGTCCATTTAGAATTTTCTTGACAAAGATCCTGGAATGGTTTGCCATTTCCTTTTCCAGATCATTTTATAGATGAGGAAACCGGCAAATAGAGCAAATTGACTAGCCCAAGGTCACACAAGTAAGTGTCTAAGGCCAGATTTGAACTCATGAAACTGAGTTTTCTTGGCTCCAGGCTTGGCACTCTAACCACTTATCCACCTTGCTGTCCCTTCATTATATCTCAATAATGCGAAGCACTAAATTGATATGGCACTTACTGTATAACAAGCATTTACTATTAGCTTGGTGTGTGTGTGTGTGTGTGTGTGTGTGTGTGTGTGTGTGTGTCTGTGTGTGTGTGTCTGTGTGTCTGTGTGTCTGTGTGTCTGTGTGTCTGTGTGTCTGTGTGTCTGTGTGTCTATGTGTAGAAGCAGGTCAGAGAGTTTCTAAGAAATGAAATTTAGAGGACAGAGCCTGCACCATCATGAGAAGGTGCTTCTTTCTCTGCCCCCCACTGACTCCTTCAGTAATGTCAATAGTTCCTGGCATCCTGGGACCTGAATTTTACTTCATTCCCTTCTGAGCACAGACCTTCCCTTCTGCAACATTTTTACTTCCCAAACAATTACATTTACCTCATTTAGCTGTCTTCTCCCATTTTTTCTTTTTCCCTCTTCCCCCCTACAATGATTAGGTGCCTCCGTGGTACTAAATATAAAGAACTTTCCAAATGCAATGAACCTTAATTATCATTTTGATTCAAGGTTCTTAATGGTTTGTATGGGCCATGAATTCTGTTGACCAACTAATGAAACCTCTGGACATTCAATATAATGTTTTTAAATGTAAAAACATAAAATGTCTAGAATTGCAACCGAAATGAATTTTATTAAAAATAAAGCTATCAAAATATTTTTTAAATGGATGCCAGGCTAAGAACCTATGGTCTGGGTCAACACTCTAAATAAAAAAGATGATAACTCAGTAAAAGTAAAGTGAATTCCCTGCCCAAGATCATAAGTTAGTTAATGGCAAAGAATAGCATAGGGGAAAAAAAGAATAAGATATAATTGTGACCAATATAATATTATTGAATTTACAGTCAGGACTTTCTGTTCTAATTCCAGTTCTTCTAGGAAGTAATTGCATGCTGTTGGGTACTCTGGATGCTGTTTTCCTCCTTTATATAATGAGGAGATTAGCTAAAGTCCCTTCTAGCTCTTGCTTTCTCTAACTTCATGATTCTGTATCTTCTTAAACAGTAAGCAAGGCTGCACTTACATAGTTGGAAGACTGATTCCATACAAGACAAAATGTACAGAGAAAGATGTTGAAAATTATTTTCACACTTGGGTAGCCTAGGATCTATTGGGAGAAATGTTTAGGCCAGGAATTGTTACCTGTTAAAATTTCTCAAACAAAAGATTGATTAAGAGGCCAAGAGTTTAAAACAAAAAGTATCTACCTTTGGGGATGTAGAGAGGTTGTGGGGAAGTTTAGGAGGAATTAGAAGTGAATGAAAACTTTATTACTATTGTTGTTCAGTTTGTAGTTAAAATGATACAATATTTTATCTTTTCTTGAATATTTTACTTTATTTTTTCTAATTTCATGCAAATATAATTTTCAACATTCATGTTTTTGTTAAGATTTTGAATTCCATATTTTCCTATTTCCCTCCCTTCCCTCCCCACCCATGACATCAAATAATCTGCTATAGGTTATACATTTACAATAATGTTATATTTAAGAAATATTTTTTCCTTTTTTGGATATTTTACTTTATTTTTATCCAGCTACAGGCAAAGATAGTTTTCAACATTGCTTTTTTTGCAAACTTTTGAGTTCTGTATTGTCCTACTTCTCTAGTTTCTCTCCCCTCTCCCTATGACAGGAAATAATCTGCTATGGGTTATATATGTGCAGTCATGTTTAAAAATTCCCATATTAGTCAATGTATCTTTATTATTGACTTCTTATTTATTTTTTAAATAGACACTGATTTATGTGATTGTAGAAAGTTATCTATACAAAAATTTATTTATAATATATAATATATAATTTATAAATAAAATATAATATTTGAAAGGGAACAAAAAATACGACCTACCCCTAAATGCTTCCTACTGATTTGCCATTGTCTGATTTTCCCACAGAAATAGCTTAAACCACAATGGGTAGAACATAAACTTTTAAAATTCAAAGTTCTAAGTTTTATTATTAAAAATAGTCATCACTTAAAAGTAATTTTAAAGAGGACAAAGAGCAAATATATTTCATTTGATCCTCATAAACAAGGATTGGATTAGTTCACAACTCCACTAACATTAATGTCCCTGTTTTCCCACAATATTGATCATTTTTCTTTATTGTTATTTTAGTCAATCTGATGAATGTGAGGTGGCACCTCAGAGTTTTTTTAATTTTTATTTCTCTAATCAATAATGATTTAAAATATTTTTGCTGTGACTACAAATAACTTAATTTTTTTCAACTGAAAAACTGCCTGTTCATATCCTTTGATCATTTGTGAAGTGGGGAATAACTTATATTCTTATAAATTCGACTCAGTTCTCTAAATATTTTAGAAATGAGTCTTATTAGAAACATTATCTGTGAAAATTGTTTCCTAGCTTTCTGCATTCTTTCTAATCTCAAGATATAATACTAATAATTCCAATAATGTAGTCTATGTATGTGTGCATGTATATGTGTGCATTTTTCTGGACACTAAAGACCTACTTTTATGGTATGAAAATTTCTCTGGATTCTCAAAGTCTATGTTAGTGGAGAGCAAGCTCTTGTAAAGAGATCCACAAAGCTAGAAAAAGTTCTGGCATTACATAATATACTTATCAGAGTTAACATGGATATGTTTCTAGAGGCACTTCATCAGTATGTTGACCATGGAACAAAGGATTGTTTTGGTCAAAGAAATTCTCAGAAGGTTCACAATTTACATCAGTGGAAGGATTGATTTCCTTGATGAAGACATGCATCCTACCTCTGACATTAACTAGCTCTGTACCTCAAGATAAGTCATTTGAGCTCTCAAAACCTTAATTTCTCCATCTATAAAGTGGAGATATGATCTACCTCACAGAGTTGTTTGTGAGGATCTAATGCAATCTATTCACTTGTTAAAGTGCTTTACCAAGTGCTAGAAATTATTATTTTAAAACTTGGAAGTTTTGAATTATGAAAAATTAACTTGTCATTTCATTTTATCAACCACTTAGGGAGGACAGGAGCTCAATTATTTTCTAAACTTCCATATGAAAAGGAGCTAGACAATGGGAGATTCAGAACTCAAACTAGAGCCTTCTGATGCTCAATCCATTCTTTTTCTCATAAGACTAATGTATCTCTCAAGTCACAGAAAGATGTGATGAACCAAAAAAGGAACTAAACATCACAAATATAATGAAATTTAAGAAAATGACAAACTTATGTTTGGCACAGCATCCTTCTATCTATTTATAAGGATAGTTCCCTTTATTAGAGGATCTGATTTCATTATTATCATCATCAGTCATGTACAACTACAAATCTAACAGGAAAGGTATTTTTGAGAACAGTTAAGACAAAGCCCATGTACTTTATTTTTAAAAGCAGGAAGTTTTTCATTATCCCAGAGTCCACTAAAATATTGAATGTAAAATAAACAGAAGATAGAATGATAGCAATGCAAACAATTATAAAAACCTGTAAGTCTTCAGGCTTTAAAAAGGAGAGTGAACAACTATACATATTATAAGCAGAATTAGATAATGAAAAGAGCACTGAATTTGGAGTCAGCAGGCCTGGTTCAAATCTTGGTCCTATTGCTTCCTTCTTGTGTTACCTTGGGGAAAACCATTGTAGGTTTTTTTTGCTCTCCATTTCTTCATGTGTAAAATTAGAAGGTTAAACTCTGTGACCTCAAAGATCTGTTCTAAGTAAGAGGCTATGAACTCAATTGACCTTTGAGTCACTGTATTACAGGGCAGAAAGATAGGTTGACTTATGCCTTCAACATCAAGAAAAGAGTTAATCGTGTCCAGTGTACTGCTTACAAAGAATCACATTTGATCTTTTTTTCTAGTAGAAAACTTTGGCATGGCAGGGACTTTGACCATTTTTCTCTCCCTAATACAGAGCACAGATTCAGGCTCATTTCTTATTTTAAAAAATCAACTCTTTTTCAAGGAAAAAAAATCAAAGAATTAAAAATCCTTAACTCACTGTTGGTTTTCTGCCACAAGAAAGGATTTTAACAAATAATTAGACCATGCTCAAGTGTTTTCAGGTATATATCGGGATCTTGATCTCTTACTGACTTCCTTAGAGTCCCATATCCTTGCTTGGCAACTCTCCTTTACTTTGGTGCATGTTTCCTGCAAGAGACCTGAGAATGTTATCTGTTCCCCAGCATATCTCTGATCTGCATGTGAGACTCCTAAAGCATGTCAATTCAGATCTGAATTCCATCAATTTCTCTCAGAGGCCATAGCAGATTTTTGTAAACTTTTTCTTACCTGATGACTACAATGTTATTTTTTTAGTAGTCTACTTTAGGGACTGGGGAAAAGAGACTTGGATTCCTAGTCAGACTTAATCCTTGGCAACACTAAATCATAGAACACTGGAAGAAGAGGAGACTTAAAAACAAGGATGTCAAAGATGGAGGGATTTCAAAATATTAATTTTGGTGAGTGAAGATGAATACAAAAGTTTTAGAACCAATTAACCCAACCTCTTCCTTATGAAAACAAGGAAACAGAGGCCAAAATAAGATAACTGACAAGAGAAAACTTGCCAAAAATTCTTTCCTTTCTTCAGTGAATTGCATCTACAATCCCCCTCCCTTCCAAATATTAATGGGTGGATTGACTTCCCACCCTTTTAGCAAAATTTGTTCTTGAGAAAGAATCAATCATATACAAATTTTTGTATATGAATGTGTTACTGATGATGGGTGAGGTAGGGGTAAGGATAGAGGAATAGGAATCAAGATTCAAATTCTGACTCCACCATCTGGGTGACTTTGGTCAAGGCACTTGTTATGTTTACCTTAGAAATGTGGGACTTGAAAATTTATTTGAAAAAAAAAGTCATTCCCCAATTGACAAATAGTCAAAGAATATGGCAAAGGCAATTCTCAGACAAGATAATTGAAGCTACTTATAGTCATATGAAAAATTGTTCTAAATCTTTATTGATTAAAGAAATGCAAATTAAGTCATCTCTGAGGTACCACTACACACTTCTCAGATGATCAATATGACCAGAAAGGAAAATGATCAATGTTGGAGGGAATGGGGAAAATCTGGAACACCAATACATTGTTAGTGGAGTTGTGAACTGAACCAACCTTTCTGGAGAGGAATTTGAAATTATGTCCAAAGGACAATAAAAATGTGCATGCCCTTTGATTCAGTACTATCACTAATGTATCTGTATCCTGAAGAGATCACGAAAAAGGGTAAAATCCCACATGTACAAAAATATTCATAGCAGCTCTGTTTGGAGTGGTAAAGAATCAAACATTTAGGGGACACCCATCAATTGGGGAATTGTTGAACAAATTGTGGAATGTGTATGTGATGAAACACTCCCATTCTATAAAAAATTATGAGGGATGGGATTTCAGAAAAGCCTAGAAAGACTCATATGAATTGATGCTGAGTGAGATGAGCAGAACCAGAAGAACATTCATTGGACATACTAACAACAACCTGGGGTGATTATTGACCTTGATGAACTCGCTCATCCCATCAGTGCAATAATCATTGATAATTTGGGGGGATTTGTGATGGAGAATACCATCTATATCCAGAAAAGGAATGTGGAGTTTAAATGAAGATCAAAGTTTATTATCTTCAATTTTTAAAAAGCTGTATTATGCATTATGTAATTTTGCTACCTAATGTTTTCTTTCTTTAGGATCTGTTTCTTCTCTCACAACACATTCAATTTTGATCTATGCATTTCATAGATGCAAATGTAAAGACTATATCAGATTGCCTTCTGTTGGGGAGGAGGAGGGAGGGAAAGGAGAGACGGAGAAAAAAATTATAAAACTCAAAATCTTGCAAAAAAACCAAATTGGTAGAAACTACCATTGTATGTAATTGGACTTGAACAGAAAGAATACCAAATTGGGAATCAAAGGATGTAAATTTTAGCACCAGTCCCACCCTAGGAAAGGGTCAGGAAAATGTAGTCTTTTTTCTTAAATGCAATAGATGAAAGAGAAAGAGGCAGAAGCAGATTACTAGAGCTAGACCTAGATCTTTTAGAACTGTACTTTAGGGAGCTGTACATAATTGCAGACAAATAAGGTGCTATCTGTAAGACAAATTGTGGTACATAAGTTCAATGGATCATAGGACTATAAATCTATGGATTTATAGCTGGAAGGATTATCAGAGGCCATGGAGTCTCTTTCTCTTGTTATGTAGATGAGCAAATTGAAGCTTTCAGATTTTTGGAAAGAATTGCATGTGTTAATGGGTAATGAAGTCAGTAAACATAATAAATCAACCAATAATTCTTAAATGTCTACTACTTTCCAGGAACCACTCTAGGTACTAAGAAGAGAAACAGAAAGAATCCAATGACCCACACTTGCAAAGAAGCACAAGAAAATAATACATACAATGACTGCAACAATGCAAATAGGAAATAAAAATGAAAAAAAATTGAGGGTTGCTGAATAATTGTCAAATTAATAAACCTTAACACCAATAGCATACTCTGTGTTTTTAGACTCAAATCTGCCAGAAACAAAGCATTTCTAGATTGAAGAGAAAAATGTCCAAAATGACACAGTCCCTATGCTCTCTAATATGATTCTTTTCCCCAAGATAATTTCAGATATAACATGTACAGGAATCTTGAGAAAGGAAAAAATCATAATTTCTAACATATCGTTTGGGGCTCAATTTTCTAGAAGAGTTGAATAACAAAATTACTATACTATCCTCTCCTGGACCATTTCTCAACTCTTGGAATAAACAAAGGGAACTCTTCCCTTTGATTATCTTGACCCTTTCTCAATGGAAGAGGATCATCAATCCACTTCAAGAGACTGAGTAAAATAGAGATTGCCCTTAGATGAATCAATAACCCAATCAGTTCAGATATGATGAAGGCAATAATATAAACAAGACAAATTCTATTTGTCAAAATGTTGATTACTGTTTTCAATCTAATTCCTTAAGGATCTTGTCTTTCTCAACCTACCATTGATGTTTATAAGGGTTGTTTTAAAAATGTTTTTAAAAAAAACTTAGGGGAAAATGATATATTTTTAATATTTTCCTTCTTGCTAAAAAAAGATTTTTAATATGCTTCCCCAAAGAGTGCTAAGAAAATAGATCTCCCTCCCTTCCTTACAGAACCAATGGATGTGATAACATATTTTCATAATTCATGTATTCATTGATTAGTTCTGTTGAACTCTTTTCCCTCCTTCATGTTGCAAAGGATGGGTTATTAGATCAGGAAATAGGAGAATGGTACAGATATATTTGAAAATGAATGGGAATGTAGAAACAAAAGATGCCAGTAAGTTTTTTAAAGAAACCGGATATTCTATGTCTAACCTTGAATCTTCTTCAATTTCAGAGCTAAAGAAATTCTTTCAGTTCCAATGAACATTCTAGCACTATGAGATATTTTCCCTAGTGAAAAAAATCATACTATTTTCTCTATTTCCCTACTGACTTTTATACTTCTTTATAAGAAAATAAATGTTCGATATTAAAGCAAAAAAAGGTTTTTACAAGAAATCAAAGCTGAACAAAACTCCAAAGAATAAATAATCCAGTCATAAATAATCCAGTCACTTAATTATTTAACTATGCCTATTGAGATCCAAGAATATAGTGAAACCCAACTAAATAGTGAAACCTAAAGAATATAGTCTGTTGCTGGGACAAAGACCAGAAGATTCCAAAGACCAGTCTATACATGTTACACGGAAGGAGGCACCTAAGACTTCAGGGGAGAAGCACATATAGGATTTAATTAGGATAGAGTTTGAAAGGGGAAGTCTCTAGTTGTAGATGATGTTGGTGTGATTCAGTCATCTTGTATCAGGAGTATTTTGGGGAGAGAAATATTGTCATCTATTTTATTTTGGGAATAAATTTTGTGTCTTTTTTGATACTGTTAAAGAATTGTCCTGTTTTGTATTGACTTTTAGAAACTTGGTCAGATACCCCTCTATCTGAACCTGGTGGGTGGCCATATGTCTAATATTGATCGTGCCCTTAGAGCAGGAGCATGTGTGATGCCAATAGACTTCCAACATGCTCAGTAGGCAACAGACACTACTACTTGCAGTGGATAATATCTTGCATCAGGTATTAGCCACTCTTTGGAGACTGATCCTGTGGCAAGCACGATGGAAAACTACATCTACACTTGGTGTTAGGCCACCCCTTAAAGGTTACCCTTGTTCCACCTACCACAGAAGGTGTTCTTAAGGAGTCATCACTTCCTAATTTGGTCCCTTTTCCTACTGACTTAGCCAGGCATCTGGTTCTCCATCTTCTTGGAAACTCATCTTTTTTCCCAGCTTGTAATGGTCTCTTTTTGTTTAACCTTATTATCTTCTTAAAAACTCACCTTCAGGGGCGGCTAGGTGGTGCAGTACATAGAGCACCAGCCCTGGAGTCAGGAGTACCTGAGTTCAAATCGAGCCTCAGACACTTAAAAATTACCTAGCTGTGTGGCCTTGGGCAAGCCACTTAACTCCATTTGCCTTGCAAAAACCTAAAAAACAAACAAACAAAAAAAACTCACCTTCGCCTCCTTAAGGTACCCAAACTAAATTCCCTCATAACTCCTCTCCCTCATTAGAGATCAGTGATTTCCTGCTTTCACTCTAGCCCTTGTTTCCCTCAGTTTCTAGTAATCAACCTGTGCTTTAGATCAATACTGAAACTTGCCATCTTCAACTACGATGAATGCGGCTCCTCTCAGCAGTTCATAGAGCTAGGACAACACTGGGAAACCTGCTATGGACAATGCCATCCACATCTGGGGGGTTGGGGGGGTGGACAAAAAAACACAGGATCTAAATGGATACTATGTTCACTTAAAAAAAAAACCCTTCCTTATGTTTTTCCTTTTCATGGTTTTCTTTCTTTTCCTTTGGACTTAATTCCTCATATACAAAATGACTAATTGAACATGGATATCCACATAAACATTAATGGACTGTTCACTGCTAATGGTGGGGGAAGTAGAAAGTGATGGTGGTAGAAAAATGTGTAATTTATGGATTAATTAATTTAGGAAGATGATGTCATGACAAGCACATGAACTGGATTTTGAGTGAGGTTGTGTTGTGCTAAGTCACCAGCCTCACTTTCTCCTCCAGATTCATCTAGGTCTAGTGACCAGATATCAATCAGGATGACAAGATGGCTCTGTATGTGGGACAATCAGTTTTAAGTGACTTACTCAAGGTCACACAGCTAGTAAGTAGTAAGTATCTGAGGTCAGATTCGAACTTTCATCCTCCTGACTCCAAGGTCAGTGCTCTATCCACTGCACCACCTGCTGAACTAACTTATGAATAGGTAGTTGGATGAATGTTGAAGACTTGTGAAAAACTATATCAAAAAAAAGGAAAGAAACTATCTTGCTGCTACTCCAAAGAATCTAATTTGTGAACATTTTAGTAACTTGTGAACTTCTATAGTAACCTGTGAAACTTTTATGCAACTGTAAATTAAAATTTAAGCTGTTCCTCTCTCCCTGAGTCATAGTTCTGCGATTTTTCTCACTAAAGGAACTACAGCTTCTCTCACCTAATTCCCATCTTCAATTTCAATTTGACTTTTAATTAGCCCATCTGGGGTCTTCTTGCAAAGATACTGAAGTGATTTGCCATTTTCTTCTCCTAGTCATTTTACAACTGAAGAACCCTGAGTTAAACAGGGTAAAGTGACTTGCCCATAGCCACACAATTAGTAAGTGTTTGAGGTCATATGTGAACTCAGATCTTTCTGACTCCAGGTCCATACTCTATCCATGAGCCACATATTTTATCCTCAAAACAAATGAATAGGTTGGATTATAAACAACTAGGAGTTGGAAAACATTTTGGAATAGTAGGCACCTGCCATTTAGGCAGCTAGAACATAAAAATTTCTTTTTAAAAATTTTATTTGTATGATGACATGAACTGAACATAAAATTCCTCAGTTTGGGGAATACAATGCTTTCTTTGTCCCAGTCACATTATTTACTTGTAAAAGAGAAAGAGAGAAGGGAAGATCTTAATGGTTAACTAAACCAAAACTATCATCTATCAAAATTATCTTTGCTCTGTATTCAACATTGCTATTTATTTATTTAATTTTTAGTTTTTGCAAGGCAATGGGGTTAAGTGGCTTGCCCAAGGCCACTCAGCTAGGTAATTATTAAGTGTCTGAGGCGAGATTTGAACTCAGGTACTCCTGACTCCAGGACTGGTGCTCTATCCACTGTGCCACCTAGCCGCACCAACAACATTCTCTATTTAAATGAAACTTATTCTTTTATCATTCTCTTGCTTATGCCAAGTCAGTCATTCTTGCTACCCTGATTCCTGGGTTTGAGTTGGCTTCTGAGACCTCTGGCATCATCAAGAAGAGGTTTCAGAATAGCTGATAGTGGTAGGGGATTGAGCTCTCTTGAACTTGGAGTATGCTTTTGAATTTCAAGACAGACAGATGCAGTGACTCAGAAACACAGAAGCATGTTTCTAAGACTGAGGCATGGCAGGACACAATAAGTAAAATGAAAAGGGATTAGAGACTCAAAAGGACATTGTGAGTTAATTGTTTGTCAAGGGATCAAAATGGAACCAGGAGAAGAGAGTAGTGTAGTAGTAGTGTTGACCTGGGTTCAAGTGATTAAAGGTCATTTGTGAATAGTATGGTTTGGTAAAGGAAGCCAGAGGAAGAGATGAAAAGTCAATAGATTATGGTCAGGTGAGGGAATTTCGGAATTCTTGAACTTAGAAGTAGCACTTTTGTGGGGTATGGCAAAATGAAAGACTTGACCATTTTTATATGTGGCTGAGGTAGGGTAGAGGAGTAGGTTGTGGGAGGTAAATAATTAAGGAACTGAGTGGTTAGGTTATTTGAGGGAGAATCAATATGTATTGAGTAATATGCTGAAATCCCCTAGTAAGATGATTGAAAGGGAAAGGAAGATTGCGAGTCAAGTATCAAACATATTAAAGAAGGAAAGGGAGAGACCTCAGGGTAGATAAAAGCTACCAGAATTTTAATTGAGTGATAGGTATGGATTGAAATAATAATAGCTAGCATGTGGATACTACTTCAATATTTGCAAAGAACTTTGAGTGTAGATGCTATTATTACTCCCATTCTACAGATGAAGAAACTGAGGCAGACTGAGATTAAGTGACTTGTCCAGAGTTACACAGCTAATATATAAGGCTAAATTTGAAATCTTCTCACTTATTGTAGTAAGTGAATTTTATAAATATCACCTCATTTGATTGTAACAACAACCTTGTGATTTGTCATATGCATTCCCATCCTTTAGATTCTATATTCATTGATTTTCCTTCCACAGTCTTCTTTTTGGTTAGAAATGGAAAATCAAGAGCATGTGGTCTCCTATTTTTAATCATGACTCCTCCAACTGTTGCTGGATTTCACTGCATTTTTCCCTTTTCTTTCCTTTCAGTGACCTTGCTTGAGGCCACCCTCTTTATAAATTTATTATATTTATAATTGAGAAAACTGAGGAAGAAAATTTTTAAGCAACTGAGAACAAATTTGAGCTCCAAAGGCCCATGCTCCATCCATTGAACCACCTAGCTGCCTTTATTAATTTTAGACAATAGTCATTTCCCTAATCCCCAATAGGGGTCCTTGTAGTCTCTTATGCCTGATGCTTCTGCCTTTTTCATTTTTTTCAGCCCTTTAAAAAAATTGTCATATTTCCTCCCTCTTTTATTTATTACTATCTCTTCAAATTACATTTATTTATTACTTCCCCTGACCCCAAAGTACATTGTGAAGTCAGAGGCCTTTTCATTTTTGATTTTTCTATCCCTTGGGCCTAGCATAGATATATGGTTAATACATGTTTGTTGAATAGAATCTAATTGAATAAATGTATTTAAAGCCTTCTAAAGACAAATTTTAACCCTTTTTTCATCTTTTATAATGTCTTGCCAACTGCAGATCACTTTTTGATAGCAACAGTAGTAAGATTAGGCATTTCTCAAAAATACTTACTCCTTTGAGGATAGAAGAAGACATCTTTTATTGGTAGCCATAGGGAAACCCGTGTGTTTCTTAAATAAAGGAAAAGAACTTGTATCTTGAGTTTATTGACCTCATTCAGATTTGATTTAGTTGTTTATTAGTGTAGATTAGACACTAATCAGGCAGCAGCTGCAAGAGCCTAGGCTAAATGTGGAAATCACCTATGTCATCACCAGAACCAGTTTGTTTTGCAAAGACAAGTAGCTCATTAGCACCTGAAAGGGTCTAGTGGAAGAGGGTGGCCTCAGTCAAGGTCACTGAAAGGAAAGAAAAGGGAAAAATACAGTGAAATCCAGCAACAGTTGGAGGAACCATGATTAAAAATAGGAGACCACATGTTCATGATTTTCCATTTCTAACCAAAAAGAAGACTATGGAAGAAAAAGCAATGAATAAGGAATCTAAAGGACGGGAATGCATATGACAAATAATTCACTTTCAGCTTCAGTTTGGAAGGTTCATAGATTTAGAGAGGTCATGACCTCAGAGAGCCTAGTTTTTCAATTTGATTCAAAAGTTTATTGTAAAAAAAATTTAGCTCTATAATCCCTTCTAGAAACTCTTACTCCTTCCTTACCTTAATTGTCACGGGCACATAGTAGGTATTTAATAAATTCTTGAGGACAATTAATTCCTCTAATTCAACCTGCCTTTTCTCAAAGACCAACATTCACGAGAATTGTGACAAATAAAAAGTTAGGTGATATAATCTCTGGGTAATTAATAGTCAATTTATTAATTATGGTTAGCAAATAATCAATGAAATAAGGTCAGTGGCTCTCTCCAAAGTCAAAGACAGATCTTGAGGACAACTGAACTTTTAAATATCTTTGGAGAGTGTGTATTCCCACCAGATGGAAATCAACTCTGATTTGTTAAAATTATTGAGATACTGAATGTTATAATGAGAAGTGGGTTTATTCTAATGAAGAACTGGGGGAAATTTATATAGATGAGCAATGGGCCCCAATTCACCTACATTAGAATAAGTTTTCCCAGTTGGGTGGGATCCGTTCCTTCAGAGGCTGGGAACAGATCCTTCAGAGACTACCTGAATAACTCACAGGAACTGATTTCTGAATAAAGAAATAAGAAAGTAAAAAACCCTAGATCCTTCCTGATATCAATTAGTTATTAATAATAATTTCTCTCAGAATTAAAACTGATTTCATGGTTTTATTTTATCTTTATATTCCTCCTTCTACTCCCCCTTTCACCGTCACTCCCACAAAAGACAAAGACAAAACAAGGCCTTTTTGAACGTAGTTGTCTCTTTCTGTTTTCTACATGGGTATTTCTTAATAAGCATTTGTTGAATTAAACAAAAACTGGGGATTTAATAGTATTGCATGCTCACAAGCATTTTTCAATCATAAGGTACAACTTTTCAAATGAATTGTGGATTCAGAAGGTTTTTATGGACTAGTTATGGAATTCAATAACTTTGTTTCTTTGGAAATGCTACAGTTCAAATTCCTGTATTTCTTCAGGGGTCAAACAATTTATTGAATAAAAGGAAAAGAACACCAAAGAGATGTGTAAGCTCTAGTCAAGGACATATGGCATTCCAAACATCAGTTGTGGCATGAGTATTCTCCCTTCCCTCTCCCAGATTGAGACTACTATGATACTGTCTCACATTGGGGTTAGTTTCTCATAAAATTTGGCCCAGTATTTCTACTACCATATTTCTGACAAGTGGGCATCCAATTTTTCTTTGAGAACTTCAAATGAGAAGAAGCTCCTCTTACCCCAGGGCAGCTTATTTAAATTAAGATAATTCTTATTTTGAGATGTTTTCCTCTTTTTTTTTTGGTGAGGGGGTTGTAGTGGATGGGGAGGTTTCTTACAGTAACTAAAGCAAAGTTTGACTCTTCAGAGCTGTTATTCAGTGTGACTAGTTCTGGTCTCTGGGGCATGCAGTACAAGTTGAATCTCATGATAATACTTGAAATATTTGAGAACAATGATTACATCTTCCTTATTGAGAGACTAAATATTATAATGAGAAGTGGATTTATTCTAATGAGGAACTGGAAGGAATTTGGCCCAGACTACTTATATAAATAAAGAATGGATCTCAATTCATCTATATCAGATTAAATTTTTCCAGTTGGGTGGGATAAGGTTCTTCAGAGGCTGCCTGAATAACCTAGAGGATTCTCAGTTGCTACAATCAATACTAGGGCAGGTAGATGGCACAGTGGATAGAATGCCAGGCCTGCAGTCAGAAAGATTCATCACCCTGAGTTTAAATCTGTTTTCCTAACTATATGACCCTAGACAAGTCACTTCACCCTTTTTACCTGTTTCCTCATCTGGAAAATGGTTTGGAGAAGGAAATAGCAAATCAGTCCAGTATCTCTGCCCAGGCAAACCCAGATGGGTGTCACAAAGTCAGACATGACTAAACAGCAACAATAAAAGAGTCAATCGTATGACAGAAACTGAAAATTCCTTCACTATTCTGGTTGCCTCCTCTAGATCCTTTCCAGATTATCAATATCCTTTCTGATGTCCAGAACTAAATATAATACTCCAAATATGTGCAACAAATGCACAATAATAGGAAATGGGTGTGGAATGAAGAGTATTGTTAAGGGCAGTAAGCATTCAGAGAGGGGAGAGATTTGAGGCAGTCAGGACAAAATCAAATAACTTTTGCAATATAACTCATCTATAACCAGGGAGCTTTTTATAACATCCATGGAGATTTCAGTTCTGATTGGTTTGTTCTACTCCCTGCCCCCAACCAATAGCATCACCATCAAATAGCATCTGGATCTAGCCTATGTCAATGCCCTGATCTCCAGCTATAGAAGTATAGAATCTCCACCCCACTTCTCCCCAAGGCAGAGCTTTTTCCACCTTGAGATTGATGAGTTTATAACCTCAAATCAAAGATCATCTTCTCTAAATTCCCCTAGAAGCCATAAATCACCTGCATTGGCTCTAGTCTCTCTTTAATAGTTGTTTATTCTATACTTCACAGTCTGAATATCACTCATTGGCAGAGAACACAGGAGCAAATTAGCATTCAAGTTGGGACCATATGTTTAGAACTGGAAGAGTTCTTCTTCCAGAAGCGTGGAGACATTCATTCTTCCTAAAGCAAAAGGCTTAGGGTGACTGTGTGTATGTTGGAGAAAGGGAGGTCATTTGCATGTTTGATGACTTGGATGGATGGTTATGATATGTCTTGGTCTAGTGTTTAAATGTGTTATTAGATGTGTTTAAATCCAAAGAGATCCAAAGAGATAAAGTGTGAGGGGGAGGGTGACAAGAAAGGTGGAGAGGAATAGTATATGTTAGGAGGATACTGAGAGAGAGAGAGAGAGACAGAGAGAGAGAGAGAGAGAGAGAGAGAGAGAGAGAGAGAGAGAGAGAGAGAGAGAGAGAGAGAGAGAATGACAAGCTGTTCAGGGTGAATCTTCTGCATATGTCTATTATATTATAGATAAAATGTTCATTATGTTGATGATGCCCTTGGCTTTCTCTCTAACTTAATTAAGAGCCTAATCAGGTGAACACTGAGATGTTCTAAAAAGTGGAAAGGATTGAAATGGGAATATAAGAGATTCTATGATTTTTCTTGATAATTATCCAATGGTGGAAAATTGTCTCCCATTTTAGTATCAACCAGGTAATTAGGAAACAGAAAGTTGGCTTAGTTTCTGGAAACAGCTGGTATGTTCTTAAGTCAGGTGTTCACATGTTAAAAAGAATCATCTCCTTTGGCCAATTTTCCCGGAACAAAACATCTCTCTTTTCTATTTCTTGTAATTTCTAATCCATGAGAAAGTATTTTATAAACACTTTCACTTCTTCCTCTAAAATATGAAAGAAAAGAAGCTTGAAGCACAACTAACTTTAGGAGAGTTATGGGGCAACTAGGTGACCCAGTGGGTATAGGGCCTGAACCCTGAGTTTAAATCCAGCCCCAAATCCAACCACTTAATACTTATTTAACTGTGTGACCTTGGGCAAGTCACTTAACCCCAGTGCCTTGCCAAAAAAAAAATTATATTATGGCCAAAATCAATAACCAGTTTTAAATTGTTTATGTATTTATATGTAGATGTTGTCATGTTATTCTTCTTTATAGGATCAGACTGAAAGGAGGATGTCAGATACCATCAAGTCCTATCCCTGCAATGTGATGATCCTATCAGGGCCCTTCCCTTTTAACTTGCACATTTCTTGCTGTTCAGTTATTTCCAATGATTTGTGACTCCATTCTTGGCAAAGATACTAGAGGGATTTCCTTTTGCAGATCATTTTGAAGATGAGAAAACCAAGCAAACAGAGTTAAGTTACTTGCCTAGGTCAGTGTCTGAAGTCAGATTTGAACTCAGAGAGGAGTCTTCCTAAGGCTCAAAGAATCTGAACAATTTCCCAATACCACACACAATGGCAAAACTGACATTTAAAGCCACTATCTCTGACCATAAATCCAGCTCTTTTCACTGCACCATCTCAGCATTATCTACCAAATAAAATTTAAATTTCCTCTATCTGGCATTCAAATCACTCCATCTGCTACCATCCTGCCTGCACTGATTCAGATCCTGTTAATCTCCTTCACACACACACAGACACACACACACACACACACACACACACACACACACACACACGTCTACCCATTTTGAATTACTTTCTCTCTCCACCGTTCTGCCTCTGCTAATGTTTTCTGTCCTGGGCCATCCCACTCCCTTCCCTGCTGAATTCCTGCTCTTCTGAAGAGGTCCTAGCAGAATCATGGGAATTCAGGAAAACTCAACCTCAAGATCTACTCCAATACCTCCTGACTGGGCCTGCTCTGGGCCAGTCCTTTAAGCTCTCAGTACTCTAAACAGCTTTCTAAGACCATAGGTTACAGAGGATGGCAGAAGAAGCTTCTTCATATGGAAATTCCCTATGATAATGAAAACATCTACGCCTTTTGAAAGGTCAAAATGTGAACCCTTGGTAAAAAGGAAGTGATTGAAGAAAGGAATGGCAGACTAGATGCTAGTAGACTGCAACAATAGGTAGTGGGAAGAGCAAATCTTTCTTTAGGGCATTAGATATAGAAGGCAGGGTGGTATGGTTTCTATAAGACCTGGGAGCTGTTGGGGTCTCCATGGAGGATGTGTTTTGTTTGGGGGGGTCACTAAGATAAGATTGTAAGATTGCGTGTTATTTGGAGTTCTATGTAGGTTAGGGTCCATGTCCTTAGGAAAGGATAATCAATGGGACTCTACTGGGCAACAATGAAACTCAGACCTTGATCTAACATCTTTACTTATCCATAGTCTTATGAAGTCCTATACCATTGCTGCCTCCTCCATCCACAACCAACTAGATAAGGGTCTTCTCCCTCAGGCATATTTCTTCGCATAACATTTTGTTTTTATTCTCTAATGCACTTCTTGTCTTGCAATATTGTCTATGGATAGATTAAAAAAAGTCATAATTAAGTATTTTTACTCTGTACCAAGCACTCTGGTAAGCCTGGAGTTGGAAAAATGAATAAATGATGTTTCCTATCCTTAAAAAGATTTATCATTTCTACAGTGTTAAGCACAAAATGGGGGAACTTACTGGAAATGCACCATGAAGTGCTAAGGTCCCAGGCATGGACAGACAGCAAGATAGGTGAGGGAAGGAAGATTTTGGAGGGAATTTAGGAGTCATTTTCACTGGGTTGATGTCCTTCCTAAAATAGTGGTATGGGGAGGGAGTCACCAATCAGGAAAGGAGGGCTCTTATCTGTTTCTTTTCTGAAAGCAGAAGCTATATGTGAGACAATCTTGACAAACTCCATCCCTGAATTGTGATCATTGTGCTGACTGAGGTAGCTGTTTACTAATTACTTGTTGGACTGAAAAGTAAAAACTTTTCTATCAATAGGTTTAGAAGGAAGGATAGATAAAAGAGAAAGAAACCCCTGGATATGTTTGTTTTTTTTCCTCCTTCCTTTGGTAAATTGGAAGCAAAGAGCCATACTAAAGAAAACAACAGCAACAACAAAATTACTCATTCTTATTTCAGACTTAAAAATTTCAGGCTCCTTGTTACCAAATGCAAGACTTCAGAAAAGTCTGTCTCCAAAAAAAGGTGACTTTTTCAAATCTTTGGTGGAAAATGCCTTTTTTAAAAAAAAATTAACTTTAATATTATTTGTGGTCTGTGGCTCTGAGGAGAGAAAAGAAGCCAACAAAATATATGCAGTCATAGAAAGAGGCTAAACCCAGAATGAATGGAGGACAAAAGGGGAAAGTCCAGAGGTTGTTGTAAGGACCAGAAAAGGGGTGATGGAGCAAAGGTGATAAAGTTGTTTCATTAACAAAGGGCAGATGTGAACCAATTGAACTGTAGGGCTGCAAAAGATTTGTGAGAATTTAAGGAGGGAAAGGAAGAAGTAAGTACTGGAGAGACAATGTGGGGTGGAGAGCAGGGGTCTAGTCTTGACTCTGCGGATTTATTCAGCATCTATCAAGTGCCATCTATGCTTAAGACAGAATGCACATATTGAGATATAAAGACAATTTTTTTTTGTTATGAGGGACTTCTTACTGAGAGGAGTAAATATATGTTAGAAAATGGAGGTGATATTTTTAAAAATTCAATAATTAAAAAATACAGTAATGATTTTAAAATTCACAGTGCCAACAAATGAAAAAACTGAGAGCTTAATGACTTGTTCAGGGATTCACAGAATATTAAAGATAGAATTTAAACCCAGGTTTTCTGACTCAAAGTCTGGGGTTCTTCTAAATGCTCTTTTTCCCCAAATTCTTTCAAATAGATTTCAGAAATAAATCCTGACCCCTTTCACTTCTAAATATGCCTAAGGGCTAGAACCAAACATCAGCAGGAGGGTAGGTTTGGAGACCTATTTTTTTTTCCTAAAGAATAATAGCAGCCTTTAATTATGCAATACTTAAAGGTTTACAAAACATTTACTGTGATTGTGCCTCTGTGACTTAGTACAGATACAATTTTTATTCTGATCTTACTAGATGAAAAAACCAAGATCATTGAAGTCTAGTTTATTTCTCAGAGGCACTAATTAAGCATCAATCATGATTTTATAGCATTTAGGATTTTTAAGCCTTTAAGCCGGGAGATACCTTATCACTTATGTAGTCCAAAGTTTCTTAAACTTTCCCCCGCTGTACTAAAGAGTGCTTCTCAGAATCATGCCTTCAAACAAACAAAACACATTCCATTAAAAAAAAATTTATATGAAGTTATTCTTTTTTTTAAGTTCACTGGTCACAGGTTAAGAGCTCCTGATTCTAGTCTAAACCACTCATTTTACAAAGGAAACTGAGATTCAGAGAAGCAAAGTTATCTTTCCAGAATTACATAGGTAGTTAGCAGAAAAGACAGGGTTTGAAAACAAAACTCTGAATCTTGTGCCCTTTCCACCATACCAGTGTAGTCGCTGGCTACTTGAGTTCAGTTCTGCCTATGAGGAATCTTTATTCAATCTCGGGAAAGCAAAGGTTGAAATAAAACAAAAAATTTTTAAAAGAAGTTACAGCACATAGGAAGGGATGGACAGAGAGAGGGAGAGAAAGAGAGAGATAAAAGAACAGCCAAGTAGCATTGGCTGGGCCAGAAGGTCAGAGAAGACTAGGGCCCTGAGCAGGAGTCCCAAGCAGGTTTTTATGTCTTACCTCTCATCCAGAGGGCAAAAGGTGAACTTCCTTTCCCTTGCTGGACCCGGAATTAGGTAAAAGGTGAAGCCTAAGGAGATCAGGATACAAATTTTACATCAAGAATGGGGATCTTCACCCAATTTGACAAGATTAGCAGTCTTTAAGATTAAAAATTTTGTTTCTGTTACAATCATAATTCACTATATCTTTTCCATGGTAGTCAATTTACATCTCAAGAGTAGGTACGTCTCTACCCAATTTCTACATTCACAATTCTCTTCATATTTCCCCCTGCATTATTACCTCCTCAAAATTATTTGGGCCATAGATTCTTCTGGGCCTTGTGAATACAGAAATTGGGGAGAGCCAGCAGCTACACTAGGTGATCATTAGACTATATTTGTTATTAGGTATATTGGGCATATAATAAAGGAAGATTATGACACTATAGTTGAGCAGACATGGATGGAAGAATATCTCATAGTTTTGAAAATGCCCACAAAGTCTAATTACTTCATACCATCACATTTTAACCTCTTGAGGGAAGAGGAAAGTCAAACTTCACAACTGAGATGTTTCAGGAGTGAAAGAGATAGTTCTTACTGTATACTGTCCAGATATAGGCTGTTTGAGAAATCCTTGATCTCTCAGATGACTGAGCAGACTAAATTTCTTTGCCTTCATCCTCTATCTAATGGAAATGAAAGACTTTGGAAGGTTTCCTATGGAGAACAGGTGCTAATGAAACTGGATTGATTTAGCAGGTGGGAGTCTGAATTCTAAGTGAGAATGTTTTAACTTCCTGAATTGGAAAGTCTTTCCAAAATTTACTGAAAACAATACTAGAACCCACATCTTAATTTTATATCTCCCCTCAATCTTGTACCTCTATCTAGCTGTACTTAGCTATTATCACTTTAGTTGTTCAACTATATTTATCCCCTATTTGATCATAAATTCCTTGGTAACAGTGTCTTATCTAAACTTTGTAGGAAATTTCATCTTTTTTTTAATTTTTTTTTCTTTTAGGTTTTTGCAAGGCAATGGGGCTAAGTGGCTTGCCCAAGACCACACAGCTAGGTAATTTTTAAGTGTCTGAGGCTAGATTTGAACTCAGGTTCTCCTGACTCCAGGGCTGGTGCTCTATGCACTCTACCACCTAGCCACCCCTGAGATTTCATCTTTTAAACACATAAAACATCTCCCTTAAATCTTATGAAAATCCAAAGTATCTCTGCTTTCTGGTTTTAATTACATTGCTCTTTATATCAAAAAGGTAGATGAAATGGGAAATCTTTTTTTGAGGGATGTTAAGACATCATAGGATTATAGATTTAGAACTGCAAAGAACTTTGGTGCTCATCCAGTCCAGAGATATCAAACATAGGATCATAAGTTTTGAGATGAATGAAAAGTCTTAGAGAAAGTATTGATAAACAGTTTCTTAATTTTTTTAAAAAAATTTTATTTATTTTGAATTTTACAATTTTCCCCCTAATCTTGCTTCCCTCTTCCCATCCCCTACAGAAGGTAGTCTGCTAGTCTTTACATTGTTTCTATGGTATACATTGATCTCAGTTGAATGTGATGAGAGAGAAATCATATCCTTAAGGAAGAAACATAAAGTATAAGAGATAGCAAAATTACAATGGTTTTTTTTTTAAATTAAAGGTAATACTTATTGGTCATTGTTCAAACTCCACAATTCCTTCTCTGATACAGGTGGTATTCTTCATTGCAGATACCCCAAAATTGTGCCCGATTGTTGTACTGATGGAATAAGCAAGTCCATTAAGGTTGACCATCAAACCCATGCTGCTGTTAGGATGTACAATGTTCTTCTGGTTCTGCTCATCTCACTCAGCTTCAGTTAATACAAATCCTTCCAAGCTTCCCTGAATTCCCATTCCCCTGGCTTTCTAATAGAATAATATTGTTCCATCACACACATATACCACAGTTTGAAGGACATTTACTTAATTTCCAATTGTTTGCCACCACGAATAGGGGTGCTATGAATATTTTTGAACAAGTGATGTTTTTACACTTTCTCAACATATCTTCAGAGTACAGACCCAGTAGTGGTATTGCTGGATCAAAAGGTATGCACATCTTTTTTTGACCTTTGGGCATAATTCTAGATTGCTTTCCAATGTATTAGTGTCTCAGATTTCTCACATCCCTTCCAACATTGATCATTGTCCTTTCTGGTCATGTTGACCAGTCTCAGAGGTATAAGGTGGTACCTCAGAGATGCTCTAATTTGCATTTCTCTAATAATTAGTGATTTAGAGCAACTTTCATATGACTATGAATTGCTTTGATTTCCTCACCTGTAAATTGCCTTTGCATATCCTTTGACCATTTGTCAATTGGGGAATGGCTTGTCTTTTTAAAAATTTGACTCAGTTCTCTGTGGAATTTGGAAATGAGTCCTTTGTCAGAAATGCTAGTTGTAAATTTTCCCCCCAATTTATTACATTTCTTTTGAGCTTGGTTACAGTAGTTTTATCTGTGCATAAGTTTTCTAATTTAATGCAGTCAAAACTGTCTAGTTTATTTTAAATGTTCTCCATTTCTTCCTTGGTCATAAACTACTTCCCTTTCCATAGATCTTACAGGTAAACTATTCCTTGATTTCCTAGTTTGCTTATAATATTTTTTTTTATGTCTAAATCTTGTATCCAGTTTGATCTTATCTTGGTATAGGGTATGATGTGTTGGTCTAATCCAGGTTTCTTCCATACTAACTTTCAATTTTCCCCAACAGTTTTTATTATGGAGAGAGTTTTCATCCCAGTAGCTGGACACTTTGGGTTTATCAAACAGCAGATTACAATAATCAATTCCTTCCATTGCACTTAGTCCACTGATACTGTACTCTATACCTTAGCCAATACCAGACAGTTTTGATGACTGATGCTTTATAATACAATTTTAGATCTGGTAGGGCTTTTGCAATTTTTTCATTAAATCCCTGGAGATTCTCGACTTTTTATTTCTCCATATGAATTTACTTATATTTTTTCTTAATCATTAATTTATTGGAATTTTGATTGGTAGAGCACTAAAGTAGTTTACTTGTCATAGAATTGTCATTTTTTAAATAGTAATTTGGCCTATCCATCAACAGTTCATATTTGCCCAGTTTTTTAAACCTGATTTTATTTGTATGAGAAGTGTTTTGTAATTGTTTTCAAAAAAGTTTCTGAGTCTGCCTTGGCAAGTAGACTCCCAGGTATTTTATATTGTCTGAAGTTACTTTGAATGGGATTTCTCTTTCTAGCTCTTTCTGCTGCATCTTGCTAGTTACACACACACACACATACACACACACACACACAAACATATAAATAAATGTCGAGGATTTATGAGGGTTTATTTTATATCCTGCAACTTTGCTAAAGTTGCTAATTATTTCTAGTAGTTTTTTAGATGATTTTTTTGGAATTCTCTAGTTATACCATCACGTCATCTGCAGAGAGTGAGAGTTTTGTCTCTTCCTTCCCAATTCTAATTCCTTCAATTTCTTTTTCTTCTCAAATTTCTGAAGCTAATATTTCTAGTACGATATTGAATAGTAGTTGGGATAATGAGCATCCTTGTTTCACCCTTGATCTTATTGGGAATGCCTCTAGCCTCTCCCCATTGAATATGATGCTTATTGATGGTTTCAGATAGGTACTGCTTATTGTTCTAAGGAATAATCCATTTATTTGTATGTTTTCTAGTGTTTTTAGTAGGAATGGGTGCTGTATTTTGTCAAAAGCTTTTTCAGCATCTATTGATGTGATCATATGATTTCTGATAGTTTCTTTATTGATATAATTAATTATACTGACAGTTTTCCTAATATTACCCTGCATTCCTGGGATAAATCCTATTTGGTTATAATGTATTACCCTAGTGATAACTTGTTGTAGTTGTTTTGCTAAGATTTTATTTAAGATTTTTGCATCTATATACATCAGGAAGAGAGTTCTATACTTTTCTTTCTCTGTTTTAACTCTTCCTTGTTTAGGTATCAGCACTATATTAGTGTCAAAGAAAGAGTTAGGCAGAATTCTGTCTTCACCTATTTTTCCAAAGAGTTTATAGAGAATTGGAACCAGTTGTTCCTCAAATGTTTGATAGAATTCACTTGTGAATCTATCCGACACTGGAGATTTTTTTTTAGGGAGTTCAATAATGGCTTGTTGAATTTTCTGAGATTGGGTTATTTACGTATTTGATTTCCTCTTCATTTAATCTGGGCAACTTATATTTTTATAAATATTCATCCATTTCACCTAGATTATCAATTTTTTTGGCATAGAGTTGGGCAAAATAATTCTGAATTATTACTTTAAGTTCCTCCTCATTGGTGTTGAGTTCACCCTTTTCATTTATGATACTAGCAATCTGGTTTTCTTCTTTCTTTTTTCTAAATCAAATTGATCAGAAGTTTATTCATTTTATTGGTTTTTTTCATAAAATCAGCTCTTGGTTTTATTTATTATTTATTATTGCTTTCAATTTTATTAATTTCTCCTTTAATTTTTAAAATTTCTAATTTGGTATTTAATTGTTTTTTTTAAATTTGTTCTTTATTTTTTTTTAGTTGCATATTTAGTTCATTGATTTCCTCTTTCTCTAATTTATTCATGTAAGCATTTAAAGATATAACATATCCCGTGATGGCCACCTTGAGTGTATCCCATAGGTTTTGGTATGTTGCTTCATTAATGTTATTATCTAGGATGAAATAATTAATTCTTTCTATAATTTTTTGTTTGATCCACTCATTCTTTAAAATGAAGTTATTTAGTTTACAATTAATTTTGGGTCTTTACCTCCCTGGCTTAATATTGCATGTGATTTGTATTGCATTATGATCTGAGAAAAATTTATTCACTATTTCTGCCTTTCTGTAATTGATTATAAGGTTTTTATGCCCTAGTACAAGGTCAATTTTCATGTGTCATATACTGCCAAAAAGAAAGTATATTCCTTTTTATCCCCATTCAGTTTCCTCCATAGCTCTATCATGCCTATGTTTTCTAACAATCTATTTACCTCCTTAACTTTCTTTTTGTTTATTTTATGATTAGATTTATCTAAATCTAAGAGCAGGAGATCTCCCACTAGTAGAGTTTTGCTGTCTATGTCTTTCTGTAACTCCTTCAACTTCTTCTCTAAGAATTTGGATGCTATACCATTGGGTGCATACATATGTAGTGTTGAAATTACTTTATTGTCTATGGTACCTTTTAGGAGTATATAGTTTCTTGCATCTCTTTTAATGCTATCTATTTTTTCATCTGCTTTGTCTGAGATAAGAATTGCTATCCCTGCTTTTTTCACTTCAGCTGAAGTAAAATATATTTTGTTCCAACCTTTGAATTTACTCTATATGTATTTCTCTGCTTCAAATGAGTTTCTTATAAGCAATATATTGTAGTATCCTGGTTTTTAATCCATTCTGCTATTCACTTATGTTTCAAGGGAGAGTTCATCCTACTCACATTCAAAATTATACTTACTCACTCTGTATTGCCCTCCATGCTATCTTCCCTCTGTTTCTATTTTCCCACTTTTTTCCCTTTATCCATATTCCACAGTATTGCATTTCTGACTACCACCACCTTCAGTATTGTCACCCTCCTATATACCCTTCCCCCTTTTTCCCCTTTCCCTTTGCCCCTTCTTCCTTCCCTTCCTTCTGTTGTTCCCCCTTTCCTCCACCCTCCCCTTTCCCCCTTTTAATACTTGAAAGGTAAAATAAGTTTCTTATCTTAACTGAGTGTATGTATGTTAACTTTAAGCCAAATCTGATGAAAGTAAGATTCAGGTGGTTCTTACCTCCTCCCTTCTTCCCCTTTATTGCAATAGGTCCTTTGTACTTCTTAATGTAATGAGATTTACCCTATTTAGTCTCCTCCATCCTTCCATCTTTTCACTGTTCTCCTTTTTAAGGAGGCATTGTTTTTAAATCATTCTATCTGAGTCACAGAAAAGGCATGAGTGCCCATCACTTCTGGATAAGTATATTCCCTCTAATTGAATTACAATTTTTCAGAGTTATTAGAGTCTTTCTCCCAAGTAGGAATATAGCCAGTTCCATCTTATTCGATAGCAGTTTCATAAATAAGTCATGAGTGTCCATCACTTCTGGCTAAATAAATTCTTTCTAATAGAATTACAATGTTGGAGAGTTGTTCAAGTCTTTCTCCTAGGTAGAGATAAAGCCAGTTTCATCTTATTGGATAACACTTTTTTATTTTTTTTTTCACCCCCCCCTTTTTTTACCTTTTCGTGTGTCTCTTGTGTCTCCTGTTTGAAGTCCAAATTTTCTATTAAGCTCTATTCTATGAAGTTAATTGCCTTGCCAAAGGCCACACAGATACATAACTATAAAGTGTATGAGGCCATATTTGAACTCAGGTCCCCCTGACTCCAGGGCTGGTGCTCTATCCATTGTGCCACCTAGTTGCCCCCAAATTGTTTCTTTCTGGCTGCTTGCAGGGTTTTCTCTTTTATCTGATAGTTCTAGAGTTTTGCCACAATATTCCTTGGTGTTTTCATTCTGGGATCCTTTTCTGGAGGGGATCAATGTATTCTTTTATTAACCATTTTGCCCTCTGGTTCTATGACATCAGGGCAGTTTTCCTTCACTAAATCCTTTAATATTAATTCCAAGCTTTTTTCCTCTTCAATGTTTTCATGAAGACTGATAATTCTTAGGTTATCTCTCCTTGATCTATTCTCAAAGTCAGTGGTTTGGCTGATGAGGTATTTTACATTTTCTTCTATTTTTTTATTTTTTTGGTTTTGTTTAACAGTCTCTTGTTGTCTCATGAAGTCATTAGTTTCCGCAGACTCCATTCTTTTTTTTTTTAGAGAATTTTCTTCATCTACCTTTTTCAACTCCTTTTCCAATTGGTCAATTCTATTTTTAAAAGAGTTTTCCATTTGACCAGTTTAGGTTTTGAGAGAAATATTTTCTTTTTTGCATTTTCAGTTGTATTTTCCAAGGATTTGTTTTCTTGTTGCTAGGTGTTTATTTTCTCTCTGAAATTTTCCAATTGATTTTTAAAATCCTTCCTCATTTCTTCAAGAAAGTCTTTCTGTGCTGGAGATCAAATCATATTTTCCTCAAAGTTTCTCTCTCTGAGTTAGGGTCTTTTCTTTTTAGGAATTTTTCTATGGATTGCCTTCTGTGCTGGCCTTTCTTCATTTCTCTATGATCTTGTGTTTGGGGAGGGGCTGGTTCACAGAGGTTTGGTGTTTAGATCCCTAGAGTCTTTACTCACTGGGTTTAGTAACTCCAAGTGGGCCAGCCAGTAGGTGGTGCTGGTTGCTTTCTTTTGAGTGTCTATGACCTTGATTGAGGCCCTCTCCCTTGGCCTGGAGGGGGATGGTTTAAGCTGCAGAATACTCTTGTCTTTGAACAATGGTGGGCTATGCCCTGGGGAAAGGTAATTACTCTCCCTATTCACAGCTGAGAGCACTCTCCTGCAGGGATTCTGTTTCTTCTGGGAAGAGGCTTCATCTGAAATGAAGGTATGAACTCTGCATTCCTCCAAACCAGAGGTGCCCAGGGACCAACATCTGCAACTCTACAGCACTGGAACTCAACCTCTAGCCTGCCAGTGAGTCCCAGACTGTCAGTCTCACAGCCAAAGCCTCCACTCCCCAGCTGGCTCACACTTCTGCAACTGATCAGGCTAGTCCTGCTCTCAGACTCTCACCCCATCCTGTGCTCCCAGAAGAGTCTGCTTTCTCTACCTGGCTCACCCACAATCCTAGAAGACAGACCTTGAGGTAGATGTTCTTCTCCTAGCTTCTCTTTCTGGGTTTTGTCAATTGGATTTCTGTTAAGAGATTTGTTTCATTTTATACATAAGGGAAGATCAGGAAACCTTAGCACAGGGCCTCTCTTCTCTCAGACTTCTTGGCTAGAAGTGTTGATAATCAGTTTATTATTTAGGCTAGCAAAAAATAAATTGAGGTTAGTGGTTTTCTAGGTAACTAAAGATCCTGTAGGTCTTTCTACCCTGAGGGTAGAAATCAGCTCTAATTGGTTAACAATGAGGAGTGGACATAATGATAAAAAGTTGTACAAAACTTGTGTTTCTCTTGATTAGACTTGATGATATTCAGTTGCCTCCAACTATCTAAAAGTTCTATCTCCACCCAGTGCATAAAGTTGTTGAACACTGGGCTGGAATTCACCTAGATTATATTCTCTTTACCAAAAATAAGCCTCTCAATTGGATGGGGTCCTGCCTAAGATTGAGAAGTCTCATTGTCTGCTCAGTCCTTCTTTAGGGTTTTGAATAGGGACATAAAAAGAGAAAAAAAAAGTCCCCACTAGTAACTAACTTAATAATAATTACTAAAAAGAGGATCTTTGGTTTCTGTATTTAAGATTAGTTATTAATATAATAAAAAATGATCATTTTTCTCAATAGCATGTTGACAGAAACATTTAGAGTGCTAAATGTACCAGATCAAAATTATTTGGGAAATACTTATTGTTGTTTGTCCTTCATGCTTGGAGAGACAAAAATTACATTATTAGGTTGAAGCATAGTGTGTCCAATTGTGGCTGCTCAGACCAAAACAAGCTCAGAAGGACCAAATAGTCCATATGAACATTTGGAGAGAAGATGAAAATTTGCCTATCTTGCGTTTCCTTTTGAAGTAGAGGAAATATTGGTCAGAGATATATGCTTTATAATTATTATTATAATGTTCCCTCTTCACTGACCATGTATCTTCCCCTACCCTCATCCCATTGTTATTTTTTTTTAATTTTATTTATTTAAAGCAATGAGATGAAGTAACTTGCCCAAGGTTCCACAGCTAGGGAATTATAAAGTGTCTGAGGTCAGATTTGAACTGAGGTCCTTCTGATTCCAGGGCAAGTGCTCTTTCCACCTCACTCCCTAGCTGCCCCTATCCCATTGTTACTGAGATAAAGTCAATGCATTTTTAGTAAAGTACCTTGTCCCTTCCATAAACCTTATCAACAAATCAGTGGTAGTCTGGTAGTCTGAAAGGATTAAACCTTTGAGCTACTGTCCCTCTTCAATATATCTCTCATTTTCTCATCTCTGCTCTCTGAGCTACCTGCCCTGCCCCCTCCCCCACTCCATCCCATGGCTCCCTAGTCCTCCTTAAAAAACTTACCCTTGGTCTCAGACACTTAATAATTACCTAACTGTATGGCCTTGGGCAAGCCACTTAACCCCATTTGCCTTGAAAAAACCTAAAAAAAAACCCCTTATCCTCTTCTCAGTTGACATGCATGTCTTCTGGTGAAGCTAGCCTGCTCCTGGGGAGCATTATTTTCCCTTGTAATCTTTCTTGCTCCTATACCTTTCCTTACTGCTCATCCTCAAATGATTGTTTAGGTTGCATTGGGGATCAGTGGTTTCCTACTTTTAGTCTTTCTCTCTCTTAACTTCTGCTGTACTTCAGATATACCAAATATACATACATATGTGTATGAATGTATACTATAGTGATATTTAATACTTAAATATACCTTTCTTTGTCTCTAAAATTTCTTCTGGGTCAAAGTCAGTTTTTTATATGAATTTTTTCATGTTCTATCTGAATATTTAACCAGGCATCATTTTGAGCAACTTTTATTGTGCTTTGCTCATAGAGAATAATGTATTCTCTGAAGTTGACATACCATTCTGATTGCCCTGGACCAGTGTCTCCCTTGTCTCATCACTGATATCAAAGTTCTTCAGAAACCTTGAGAGTGTTGCTTGTATTGCTCCTTATGCCCTTCATGTGAACTCTTTCCTTGTGGAAGTTCTCTGTAAAGTAGTTTTCTAGACAAATATGTTTGACATTTGAACCATGTGGCCAACCAATCAGAGTTGCACTCTATGTTTGTATGCTTGGCAGTTCAGCTTGAGAGAGAGAGAACCTCATTGTCTGTTACCTTATTTTGCCAAATAACTTTAGAATCTTCCTAGATAGAAATCATTCAGTTTTCTGGCATGTTGTTACTACACAGCCCAGGTTTCACAGGCATACTGATGAGGTCAAGAACTTCAGTGAAGTACCTTGCTGAAAAAGTCAATAAATACCTGCCTCCAGGTACAAGAGACACTTCAATCAACACAACAATGGATCCCTGCTCTAGCCAGAGGGGATTGAGCCTTTGAGCTACTGAACCTACTCCCATCCCATTGTCTACCTTACCATACCACTTGAAGACACTAAGTTCTAGTTCATGTGTGGTCTATGTTTTTCCCATTCCCAGCACATACCCCTTATAATCCTGGTTTTATCCCCTGCTGGCTACTGATGCTATCCTGTTGCCCTACTTGGGGCTGCTATTATCAGTCCAATTGCAATGCCCTCACAAGTGTCCATAAATTTGGAATTTCCATTCCATTTGAACTCTGCTCAAGGTACTCTTCAAGATAGAAACAATTTACTGCTCATTCAATAAGTGTTCAAGCACTGCCTTCTTCAGGAAGCCTTTCTGTATCCACTAATGCCCTCCCTTCCCAAAAGACTTCATATTTGATTGTTTTATATATGTTTGTGTTGATTCATTTTATTTTCATCATATGCTTATGTGTAGTTCTTCCCCACTAGGATACAAGCTCCTTTCTAGGAGGGATAGTGTCATTCTTTGCGTATGCATTCCTATCCCCCAACACATAATAGGCATTTAATAAATTCTTGTTAATTGCCAATGATTGTGGAAATTAATTGAGCATATAGCTCCCGGTTTTATGTCATTTGTTTTTGACAGAATGATACAGGGATTTATGGACATAAGAGATGTGAGTGAAAACAAATTTTGTAGAAGGAAACATATTATTTGTAGAAGGAAAAATATTAGTGACTCCCTGTTGTTCAAAGTATAAGAAACAAGCAACTTACCAAAAACTCAGAACCACCATTAATGAAACAAAGTGATCCTTTATTGAAATGGGTGTCCCAAATAAAGAGGGGCACACATGGGGCACGAAATCATGGCCTTTTTTCTCCTGCCTAGAAACTCAAGTACCTCCCATGTTCTCTGTTAGTTGGGTATTGCAAAAGTCAAAGGCCTATCTGAGGTGCTCAATTCTCTCCCCATGTGGGCCTCAAATCCTTTTCACACCTCCCCTTCCCCACAATTTGGTCCTTAAGCAAGTCTATTCACTTCTTCTTTATAGAGAGGGATTTATTTTGTTCCCAGTAAGATGTGAATTGGCTTGATTTATATCCTGCAAGGATATAAATATATATTCCTGACTACATGGTTCATTTTACTTTTTTCCCTCATTCTCCCTAGCTGTCTTTCTATAAGATATAAACTACTTTCTTCAGTTTCCCATAACTAATATAGAAATGAAAACTAATCACTTATCACAAAAGTGATTCTATTATTAAATGTGAATTCATCAAGATGAGAGGACCCTCAGCTCATTCCCCCTTCCTCCAGTTTCTGGTTTCCAGTCTATCTGATATTGGCCATTGATGTGCCAAGCTTTCACTGGTGTGACAATCATCTTCCACAGGAAATGATGTGATGGACATAGAGGTCATGTACCTTGGGACAGGAAAGACCAGCACATAGCTTACCTATTGGAGAATACTTGGAACCAGGTGCTGGACCACTCCCCAAGTGCCACCCTTGTCCAACCCACTACAGAAGTATATTTAGTTGAATGGGAAGAAAAATTGTCTCTTTCTTCATCCTACCTTCACCATGCAGGGATGTCACTCCCTCTCCTCCCCTCCCCTCCCCTCCCCTCCTCTCCTCTCCTCTCCTCTCCTCTCCTCTCCTCTCCTCTCCTCTCCTCTCCTCTCCTCTCCTCTCCTCTCCTCTCCTCTCCTCTCCCCTCCCCTCTCCTCCCCTCCCCTCCCCTCCCCTCCCCTCCCCTCCCCTCCTCTCCTCTCCCCTCCCCTCCCCTCCTCTCCCCTCCTCTCCTCTCCCCTCCTCTCCTCTCCCCTCCTCTCCCCTCCTCTCCTCTCCTCTCCCCTCCTCTCCCCTCCCCTCCCCTCCCCTCCCCTCCCCTCCCCTCCCCTCCTCTCCCCTCCCCTCCTCTCCCCTCCCCTCCTCTCCCCTCCTCTCCCCTCCCCTCCTCTCCTCTCCTCTCCTCTCCTCTCCTCTCCTCTCCTCTCCTCTCCTCTCCTCTCCTCTCCTCTCCTCTCCTCTCCTCTCCTCTCCTCTCCTCTCCTCTCCTCTCCTCTCCTCTCCTCTCCTCTCCTCTCCTCTCCTCTCCTCTCCCTCTCTTTCTCTCCCTAAGTACTTCAAAACTAGGTATGCTGGAGAACTATGGACTTCTATGCCATATGGCTACACTATGCCAGCTGACTGTCTATCCTTTTCCTCTCAGGTTTCCTGGGTATTTTCCTTTTTACTTTCTTTTCCCATAAGCACTTCGCTTGATACTTTGCTATTTAACCTGTCCTCTAGGTGCTTGCAGTTCCTCTAGAAGGATAAAAGGTTTTAATCTGTAAACTCTGTAGTATATAATAAATCCTGAGTGGTTTTAAAATTCCAGGACTATATGTGAATCCTTTCACCTTTAAGACCTCTCAGATTTAGATTAATGATACCAATCCTCTGGCAATAAGAAGAACACTAAATAAACATATTACTCTGGTGGTAGAGAGCAAGAAATTTATTAGTATTAATTTCTCAATTATATGAAAAACTTACTACAAGAGCTACATTTTGCTTTACCAAGAAAAATCTTGGGAATTGACATTTTAATATTTAACAAATAATGAATACAGAAAAACTTGAATGCTCTTGCATTTCATTAGATCATTATAATATAAACATAAGTGTTTGCCAATAATTTCTATAATTTGCTTGTGATCTCAATCACCTTGCAAAATAATTCTTTGGCAACTGAAATTGGTCTCTCTTAGGTTATCAGTGGTCTCTGAACTGCTAAATCCATGACCTTTTTTCAGGTCTCATTCTATTTGAACCCTTTCCAGACTGAAACAACTCTCCACTCCCTCTCTTGGATATTTTGTCCACACTTGGCTTCCATTATATAGTCTGTTATAAATGGTTTTCTATCTGTAAGCCATTTTCTTCCTCTTATTATACAGGATAACTAGTTATCATCATAAATGAAACTTACTTAGTAATTTTAAAAACATGTAAGGATATAAATGGAGACCATAAAAACTATTTGAATTCTGTTTGTTTTTTAAATTTCAATTTAATTGACATATTTTGTTTTTAAATCACTTTCATTTCCAAAGTTCTCTTATTACAGCTACCCCATCTAACAAGGCATTCTTTGTAACCCAGAATAAAAAGAGAAAGAGAAAACAAGTCTTCAAAACTAACCAATTTATCAGTCTTACTCTGACAGTCTTACTCTGATATTCCCTACTTCTCTCTTCCCATGTTTTTGCAATGAAATAGAGGTAGAAGGAAAGTACATTTTTTTCAATCCTTATTTTAGATAATCTGTGGTTCTTACCATTACATAATTTTTCATTTATTGTTTTGATTCTTTCCATGTAATTGAGATGGATATTCTATTTGTTTTCTTGGTCCTCCTTATTTCATTTTCTATCAGTTCATAAAGTCTCCACATGTTTACTTGAATTTTTCATAATCCCCATTTCTTACAAAACAGTAATAATGAATGTACTGTAAAATAAATTTCATTCTTTAGTCAGTTGTACAAGATATCCCATAGTTTTAATGAGTTTTAAGTTATTAGAACTTGAGTGATTAAATCCTAAAATTGCATTAAGACTTTCGGAACATTTTAACTACAGAAAGTTTAAGAAGGAAAAGTGGCTCATACATATAATGTTTATTTTTTTATTACATTCTTGTATGGTCATTTGTTTGGCCGCTCTTCAGTTGAACTACTGGGTTTACAATGCATTGCTACCATCAGAAATGCTGCTTATAAATATCTTGGTGACCTTTAAATCTTTAATCTTCTTGGGGTTATATGTCTAAAAGTGGGAACTCTGAGACAAAGGATATATTTATCTCAATCATTTTTTTAAAAAGCAAAATTTCAAATTGATATGTAGAATGATTTCTATATTGGGTCAATTCAAAGTTCCATAAATCTACTTTTATTTTAAAGAAAGCAAGAAAACACTTTATGAATACCACATATTATTTTAAAAAAATCATTGACCAAAAATAAAAGTCTACCTACAGATCCTATTTAATACAATAGTTATCAGAGCATTCCTAGAATATAAAAAATGGTTTGGTTGGCTTCTGACATATTTTAAGTAATCATGGACATTTCTTAGAAATTTAGAAACAAAACTCAGATGTCTAGAGTCAAATTTCATGTTCTGTGTTAATATGTACTTGCCTCTTCATTTAGCAATGAAAACAATCTAATAGGGAACACCTAATTAATGTTAAAAGCATACAGCCAGTTTCTTCTATTAATCACCAAAAAATACAACAATTATTAAACACAGGACAGAATGAAATATAATTGATAGTAGAATGTGAGATAATGAAATGGGAAATTCATTCATGTTTAGCAAGTGAGATGTGTTTTTGAAGAAAACAATTTTGTACAAACACAAGTTTAACATCAGAACAAGACATGAAGCATGTCTCTGTGTAGGAGAGAGAAGGCTAACATAATTAAAATCATACAGTAAAATCTCTTGGACTGAGATAGGTGCTTGAAGACAATCTACCCTAGCCATATTAAAGAGATTATATTGAACAGTGTAAAGAACAGTTCCCTTGAAGGGAGTTCAAATCCTTTTAAATGAGTTCCAGTTGACCAAGTATGTCATTTTATGCCTCAGCCTCAATTTCTTCATGTTTTCTTCATGAAAGTCATTAAAACAAGTTAGTCTAATTCTGAATTATCTTCATTTCATAGAATTAGACTAACTTGTTTTAATGACTTTCATGAAGAAAACAGTTTGCAAATCGTAAAGCATTATTGAAATAAGAGATTTTATTTTAGGAAACTTATTTCGTAAATCACAAATTTCAATTTCATCTGCAAAAGATACATGGATTGGTATGCTAACTTTCTACCCAAGGGATCTTTTACCTTTTTGTTGTCATGAAAATTTTTGGCAGGCAGAGGAAGTCAAATGACATCTCAGAAAAAATATTTTAAAAAATATTTACAGTGAAATACATAATCTTCCAAAGAAATCAATAATATTAAAATGAAGTAATTCAAAAAATATTTTTCAGCTTATAGACTTGTGATTTAGAATTCTTGCCCTGCCTCAAACCCAACTACAATCCTTTCAGGAATCCATCCAACCCACAGTTAACCTTGAGAATCCCTATAGCCCAAAATATTCCTAATTAGCCTTGTGAATCTAGGTTATACACAGATGAATGACTTATAACCTTGGTTGTCATTCAGATGAATGACAATTTCTTTCTAGGTCAAGGTTTGAAGACATTCCTTCTTGGTAGAACTTGGGAAAATTTGCACTTCATTGATATGAATATCAAGAGTCCACATTTACTTCTTTTTTCCTTTATTTTTGGTTTATTAATTTTATATTATTACAATAATCTTGTTGTGAGAGTAAACATAAACCCCTCTCTCCTCCAAAAAGATGAGAAACCTCAAGAATAGTGAGAGGGAATACTTTAGTCTGTGTTCAGATTTCAATGGCTCTGTCTCTGGGATGAATTGCCTTGTTTATCATGAGTCCACCAAAGAAGTTGCTTCAATATTTTTCCCACAGTTGCAATGACTAGTTGTATTTCCTTCCAGTCTATTCCTCCCCACTATCATTTATTCTATTCTATTCTATCTCTCTCTCTCTCTCTCTCCTTTTACCCTGTCCCTGTTCAAAAGTATGTTGTTGAATACCCTCTCCCATGATCTTCCCTCTAATTCTATCACCTATTTCCCCCTTCCTTCCTCCCATTTCCCCTTATCCTATTCCTTTCTTCTTATTTTTCTCTAGGGTAAGATAGATTTCTATACATTATTTAGTGTGCATTATTTCCTCTTTGAGCCATTTCTGATCAGACTGAAGGCTCACTCGTTCCCCCTTGACTTCCCCCATTCCACTCAGTTGAAAAAGCTTTTTCTTCACTCTTATGTGTAATACATTATCCCCTTCTTCCTCTCCTTTCTCTTCCTTTCAGTACTTTCCTTTATCACCTATGGACTCCATCTTTTTACTATATTATTATACCATTTTTTTGGCTCCCTCCTGTGCCTTGTCTGTACATGCTCCTTCTAACTGCTCTTATAAATGAGAAAGTTCATATGAGTTATCAGTATCTTCTTCCCATGCAGGAATACAAACAGTTTAACATCACTGAGTTCCTCATAGTTAGTCCTTTTCATTTGCCCTCTCTATGGTTCATCTCAGTTCTGTACTCAGAGATCAAATTTTCTGTTCAGCTCTGGTTGTTTCAATAGAAAAGCTTGAAAGTCACATGTTTCATTGAAACTCCATCTTTTCCCCTGAAAGAGGATGTTCAGTTTTGCTGGGTAGTTGATTCTTACTTGTAAACCAAGATGGTTTGCCTTCCGGAATATCGTATTACAAGTCTTATGAGCCCTTAATGTACATGTTGCCAGATCCTGTGTAATCCTGATGATGGAGCCACAGTAGTTGAATTGTTTGTGTCTGGCAGCTTTTAGTATTTTCTCTTTGACTTGGGAGTTTTGGGATGTGGCTATAATATTCCTGGAAGTTTTTCTTTTGGGATTTCTTTCAGGAGATGATAAGTGAATTCCCTCAATTTCTATTTTACACTCTGCTTCTAGAATCTCAGGACAATTTTACTTGAAAAATGAAGTCTATTCTCTTTTTGTGATCATGATTTTCAGGTAGCCCAATAATTTCTAAATTATCTCTCTGGATCTGTTTTAGAGGTTAGTAGTTTTTCTAATGAGATATTTCACATTTTCTTCTAATTTTGGGGTTTTTTTGGAAAAGTTTTTATTTCTTCCTGATTTCTTGCAAAGTCATCAGCTTCCTTTAGTTCCATTCCGCATTTCAAGGAGTTATTTCTTCAGACAGCTTGTTTATCTCTTTTTCCAGCTGGCCAATTCTACTTTTTAAGGCATTCTTCTCATTTTTCTTTTATGTTGCTTTTTTTCATTAGGCCTAAACTGGTTTATTTTATTTTCTTTAGTAATTTTTTTTGTATATCTTTCACCAAGCTGCTGATTTGGTTTTCATGATTTATCTGCATCACTCTCATTTCTCCTCCCAATTTTTCTACCTCCCTTAATTGCTTTTCAAAGTCTTTTTTTTTGAGTTCATCCCATTTTCATCCCAAACCCATTTTCTATTTCTCTTGGAGGTTTTGGGTACAGAAGCTTCAATTTTGTCATCTTCTGAATCTTCCAGGGGACCAAACTAATTTTCTATGCTCAGATTTCTCTTTTGCTTTTGTTTGATCATGTATTCAGTCTATGATTGATTTACCACACTTCCAAAATTTTGGGGTTTTTTTGGGACAACCCACAGGGAACCTTAATTCCTCCAAGGTCTTATGAGAGGTTCTGACTGCTCTCTTGCCTGTGCTTTGATATGTAGATGACCACAAGCCCTCACCTCTCCCCTGAAGCTGTGAGGAGGGTTCCCTGCTCAGCTATGGTGGTATGGAGACCCAGATTGCAACCTTCATTTGGGTGTGGGAAAACAGTTGAGTCCTGCCCTAGGGAGAGCAGAGAGACCTTTGCACTCTCCCCCCCCCATCAGCTTATCCTTCACTGGCTGAAATCTGGAGGTACAGGTTGGCTTTCCCAATTCTCACTGCAGGTTCTCACCCCAGGGCTGTTCTGAGACCAGACCTCTGCACTTACTCTGGTGTGGCAGAGTTTTCTCACCACCCCTTCTAGCTGTTCCTGGTCATCCCTGGGCCAGGAGGTCTGGAAATTTTCCCCTCTACCACAGACCCAGGTGTCCTCAGGGATCTAGGCACTCTGCCCAACTGCGCTGTAGCTGTAGCTATGTTGCAACTTTTTCCAACCTTGAATCCTGGTGAAACAGACCTTTCCCACAGAATTTCTAAGTTGTCCTGGACTAGGAAATTATCACTCAGTTTTTCTGTGGGTTCTTTCCCTCTAAATTTTGGTTGGAGTCATAATTTCATGGCTTTTGGAGTATTTTGGAGAATGAGGTACTCGTAATTCCTGCCTTCATGCTGCCAGCTTGGCTCTGCCCCCCTCTTCACATACACACATTTACTTCTATGATTCAATGAGACTTCAGAGGAGTTAACAGAGCTATAAAGCACTATCTAAGTGAAGGATTTGCTGTTGTTATTGTTGATCTGAAGATGAGAAAATGGATACCTAGAGGATTTTTTAAAAAGTCACAGGAAACAGCTAGATCATGGATCTGAAACCTGACTCCCGATTTCCTTCTCTTTCCACTCTGACAAAGAATTGTGCTCTAGGAGAATGTAAATACATTAATAATAGAAAATATCTCAATTACTTTACTTTTATATGGGAAATTTAGTAATCTTAGAGTCAACTTTGACTCCATTCTATTACATACCAATTTTCATATCCAGTTATAGAAAAAAATTTCAGAGTAGCAAGAAGAGGTTCAGTGAGCTTCCACCATCACTCTTCCAAACATATAGAAGATGCACTAGACCAAGGGCTGAATCAGAAAATCAAAGAAGGGATTGCAGTGAGTCATTTATCTCCCTCAGGTTCACATAGGAAGAGGAAGAGGTCTGTGAATATGGGGGATGGTGTAGCCTAGAACTACCACAGATTATTCCAGTGTAGGGAGAAAATGAACACCATTATTGAAGAGGTCCAAGATTCAGCAAAGAGAGACCTAAAACTTGTGAAGGATACTGGAATAGGGGAAAACTGATATTTCTATTGCTCATGATTCATTTCAATGCCAGAGATCTAAGGCATAGATGATAAACTGGGGACTTGTGCCTAAGTATGGTGTTCCAGATTAAAGAATAAGTATGAGTCACATGTTGTACCCTACGCAGCAGTAATGTAGCTCAGATGCCAGGGGCTGAACTCAGTTTTAGCACTGAGATTAACCTGGAATAACTGGGGCAAGACTTTAGATGACTAAACTAAACAATGCAGACTCTTTCAGTTAGCTAATTGTAGATTACTGAAACCCCAAATGAGGCAAGTCAACAGATACATCTCAGGAACTCACAGAGCATAGGTCAAAAAAAGACAAATCAGACTTTGCCCTGAATCAGTCCATTTTGAAAGTATTAGAAGCTTTCATATCTCCAGTCCTAAGTGAAACAAATTAAAAGGTTGAACACAAATATTTATAGTGGCTTTTTTTTATTGTTCCAAAGAACTGTAAACTTGAAGGGTGATCAGAATTTGGGGAATGGCTGGACAAGTTTTGGTATTTAAATATGATGAAATTCTACTGTACTCTAAGAAATGATATTCTTTTGTTTCAGAAACCTTGGTAGACTTGTATGAAATGGTACATATGGTACTCAGTGAAGTGAACCGAACTAAGGAAGCAGGTTGGACAATGGAAACAGCATAGTAAAGACTAATAATTTTGAAACCTGGGAACTCTGATTGATATAATGACTTGCTACAATTCCAGAGGCTTCATGATGAAACATGCTAAATAGCTCCTCATAGAGAAATAGATTTAGAGTATGAATGGAAGCACACTTTAAAAAAAATTGTTTGTCCACACAAGTTTGTAACTGGGAATTTGTTTTTTTTTCTTTGTCAGTTAGGGGTAGGGGGTGGTAGGAAAAAGAAAATACAGATTTTTGATAATTTTGTTTTAAAGAATGGTCCCTAGGTACTGTGTCCAATGAGTAGAACCAAGTAGAAACAAAAGAAGACTTTGTTTTGGAGATAGATGATGGCCACTAGCAAGAAGATTTACTCCAAGCCTGGCCATTTCACAGCCTATGTATAAATGAAGTTGGAGAGTAAAAACCAGGGTAAAATGTAAATGTCTAATTATTAATCCCACAGGTTAGGCATTTTGTCTTCTAAGGTTTAGGTTTTCACCTCTCATGAGACTATAACAGAGTTAAAAAATAAGTTCTGAATCCTATTTTAAGATCCCTCCTCCCTCAAAAACACATTTGAATATTCTGCGCCTTCTTTTTATGTGTAGGAAGTAAATAATTGACCCAAATTTTAAAAACAAAAAAGGAATTAAACAGTTTTTAAAAAATACCACCAACTTAAATGAAATTCCATTAATCATTTTTGTCCTGATTGCACAGGAAAAAAAGTCTCTTGTTCTCAGTGACAGTTCATAATTAAACATGGTTGTTGCTGTTCTAGGACTTACAGCATGCTGTCAACAGAGGAAATGGAATCAACAGTAAACGTCAGGCCCCAGGAAACACAGAAAAGGCTTTGAATAACCAGATTAACCATGGTGAAAAGAGCAAAGACCACAGAAAGAAAACATAACATGATAGGAAGCAAGGGAGAATGATCCAATACAGAAGCAGTGTTATATAATAGAGAAAACACTGGATTTGTATGTGAAAGAGTCTGTGATGAGTTCCATATCTGCCTTGATAATACCATCATAAGCCAGATGATGTCAAGTCCCAAGTCACTTCACTCTCTGGTACCAAGTTTTCTCATCTGTTCAGTGAGAGAATTGACCATATCCTATATCACCTCTGTGATCTCTTCTAAGTTTAGCTCTATTACTGTATAAACCTGGGACCTATAACTATATCCTTAAGGTCTTTTTCAGCTTTGGCATTCTATCTATATTGTATTATAAGATCCCTATCAATTGGTCATGCTAAGGAAACTTTCATTAGTAAAAGAACCATTCTATGTTCCAACTCCATCATTTTTACTTGGTTCTATAATTCCATTAAAGTTTAATTTCTTATATTCAAAAGTTCCTTCTGCTTTTAATATTCTAAGATCCTTTTATGTCTATGATTTTGAGTATGTATTCATCAATTGTTTGGGTTTTTTTCCCCTATTTCTGATCCACTGAGAATCAAAGTTAACTTGCTTTTTTTTTTCCTTTCTGAGAAGGTAGCCTGCTTTTTCTCAACCCTCTATCCTATTGAGGACAGCTCTAGGGGGAGAAGAGACCCCTGCCCTTCTCTCAACCGATCTTTGGGACTTTTCTGCTATCCTGTTTTGTCTCCATGCTGTAGGCTGCTGACAATGACTCTTCATATCTCAGTTTATTAGGGAAAGACTCTAAAGGAAATATATAAGAGTCTGATGGGGGAAAGTGAGGATCTGAGACAAAGGAGAGGAGGCTTGGTCTCTGTAAGGAAGATCAAGATAAGAAGAAAAAGTAAAACAATTATAGCCAAAAAATAAATTTATAGTTGTTCTTGATGGGGAGAGAGCTAGATGTTTTGAGGCAGAAGAAGCTTCTTGCCCTTCCAATAATTTAATAATAGAGCTAGAGAAGGGATTAGATGATAAATTAAAGGTAAAGGATGAAGAGAAAAGCTGATGAATTTGGTGATGTCTTCCTTGGGGACACTGAGGCAGCTATTTTGTAACCTGAAAACATTGACAGAGAGGTCTATTATCCTCCTGGGATTAAAATAAGACATCAAAATGGATGGCAACTACAAAGGCACAAATGACACTACTTGAAAGAACCTAAAAGGTTTTGCCAATGATTATGAAGGCTTAGACAAAATCTAAAACAAAATACAAAGAACACAAGGAAATAGATTATGTATTCTTCTGTTCTGTCCATTGAATGAATAAGGAAAAACTCATCTGTGAATGAACAACTGACTAACAAGGTAGGGTGTGAGAATAGGATTCATATTTCTAGATAATGGCTTCCAATGCAAGGTTGATAGATTCCATCACAAACAAAAGCTTGTAAGAATTTATTTGCCAAGTGTCTTGCAAATATAATCAAAAGGGCTTCATATTAAAAAAAGAGAGAAAGAATGGCTAGTGAATAACCCAAGTTAGATACTTTAGGAAGTAGTCTCAAAGAGAAAAGGATTGCAACTGAGACATCCATGAATTCATAAGACAGAAAACTCAAGCCTGGAGTCAATAGTAAAATCAATGGCTTCAATTTGTCTACCCACAAATATATAACATTTTGGAAACAACACAAGATATGGACATCTTAATGCATGGGGGTAAATTTGACCTCATGGGCATCACTGACACAGTGGAATGAACCCTGTAATTACCAAACCAAGGATCTGGATGCATATGTCACATTGGAAAGAAATAGTAGAGGCGGCTAGGTGGTGTAGTGGATAAAGCACCGGCCCTGGAGTCAGGAGTAGCTGGGTTCAAATCCGGTCTCAGACACTTAATAATTACCTAGCTGTGTGGCCTTGGCCAAGCCACTTAACCCCGTTTGCCTTGCAAAAAAAAAACCCTTTAAAAAAAAAAAATTTTCAAGAGATTTTCCCCAAGGCTCCAGCAGAGGAGCACAATGAACCAAAGGATATTTTGGGGGCGGCTAGGTGGCGTAGTGGATAAAGCACCGGCCTTGGAGTCAGGAGTACCTGGGTTCAAATCCGGTCTCAGACACTTAATAATCACCTAGCTGTGTGGCATTGGGCAAACCACTTAACCCCATTTGCCTTGCAAAATCCTAAAAAAAAAAAGAAGAAATAACATAGGTATTGAAAGGGGTTGGAGGATAGCATTGTATTTTAAGAAAATGGACTTATGTAAAGAAATTCAACAACCAGAGGGGGGAAGCATGACAAAGAGTGAATGGAGTTCAAATATAGGTGATTTTGTGTCATTAAATTATACTATACCATATTAATGGGAAAAAAAGAAATAGATTAGGAGCTTGGGGTAAAGATAACAAGATATACAATATATTATATTATATTATATTATATTATATTATATTATATTATATTATATTATATTATATTATATTATATTATATTATATTATAATATTATATCATGTCATGTTACATTACATTATATTATATGACATATCATATTGTATCATGTCATATCACATCACATTATAACCTATCATATTAATATATTGTATTATATTTAATTAATTTAATTAATATCATATAATATATCAACGATGGACAACTGTAATTATCCAGACATCATATGGATAAATCCCACTTGCCCTGGTGGGACAAAAAGTTACCTGGCTTTGTCAAGTAGTTTAAAAGCACCTAATTCTCAGGGCCAGCAACAGCATGATTGATTTTTCAGAAGTTCAAAATGCAACCAAACCTTTTGAACTTCTCAGAGCTTGGGAATTATCTTTGCCTTAAAATCACTCAGTGACTACTTAAAAACAGTCTTTAATCTTGGAAAAATTTTAGAAACTTGGGCTTGGAAGGTCTCCTAGTCCCAATGTGTGAGTTCCACTTACAGCAGCATAATAATAGTAATAATGGCAATACATGGATAGGTATTAACTTGAATTAGTCAAGGGGTGGTCATAGGTCCTTGAAATTATTGAAATAGCTCACATGTATTTATCATTTTAAGATTTAAAGAAGGCCTTTTTTAAAGCTAGAATTATTATCTTAATGTTGAGAACATAAACCTCATTATCTGCATTTTACAGATGGAAAAATGGAGTCTTAGAGAAATATAGTGATTGAAACAAGGTTCCACCGCTATTTAATGGCAGAGTCAGAACTCAATCACGTGTCCAACATTCTTTCCCCTACGCAATGGTGTATCTCCCTGGAAAATCTATCTAACATCTATGCCCCACAAGTTGAAGGACTTTCAGTGATGATGAATGTAAGTGTCTTTGATTACAACCTGTTCCATTATAGAAGAGTTCAAATTGTTGAGACGATCTTTACACTGAACCTAGAACCAAACGATTTAAGACTTGGAGATCTCTTAATTGAAGCCCCTCCACTAACCAATGAGAAAAGTGATACTCAAAGAGGAAGGTGTACTTGTGCAAAGAGGTCATCTAAGTAGAACAACTACAAATCAAGGATGTGTTACCATCTCTGGGTGAGGAGGATGGCAAAAGACTCACCACACATTTTTAAATTTAACCTAAATTATCAACATTTTTACCATCACTCTCTTAAGTTTAGACACACACACACACACACACACACACACACACACACACACACACACACACACACGAGTCCTTATTTGTAGCATGTCAATTTCTAAGGTGTAAATGCTCACACTGAAAATTTAATCATGAATTCTCAAAAAAAGGGAATGGTTCCAGCATGTTCCTGGCTTTACTGTAAAAAATGAAGTCTCCCAACTTTAGATATGGAGCTCTTGACACTATAATAGAATGGTTGAATTGTGTACTGCTCATCTTCTAGTTGGATACTTGGCACACAATGCTGAAATCTATCATCCTTTAACTCCTACACATTGGTCCTAGTTCTGCCCTCTAGGGTAAGGCAAAAGGAGGGACAATCTTTCTTTTACATAACAACTTCTCAGACATTTGAAATGTGATGTTGTTATGAGCTCCTTAAGACACACTTAAGACTATTATTGCCTTTTTTTTGTACTTCCAGCACTTAGTAGAGTGTCTGAAATTTTAAAAAAGGACTTAATAAATGACTATTGACTAGATTTGAGGCTTCATGCTATCATTTTAACTAATTTTGGCATGAAATTACCTATAAACTTTTCATTACCTCAGTTTCTTTCAGTTGAGGACCTACAGATTTCCATAATCTTTCCTAAATAATGATACCCGTTTTGGAATACATTATTCTGTTTTGTGGTCATATAAATAGTTGTGTGTAGAAGCTGGAATTCAAACCTAGTTCTGTCCAGAGCTACTTGCAGGATGAATGCCTCCTTTGTTCTGAACATCAGTCTCATGAATTCAAAGTATACATTTTCTAGATTTAGAAATGGGTCAGATGATGACTTAAGTCAAGAGTGAAGAGTATCAAAAATGTTTCTATGATAATTTTTGATAAAGGATCATTTGAATTTATTTTAGTAAATATAGTCTAAACTCATTTTACAGATGGGGAAAACAGGGGCCAAGGAAGTGATGATTTTTCCTAAGATCATTCAAGTAGTCAAAGCATAGATTCAAATTTGAAGTCCAGAAACAATATCCTTTCTATTCCTTGATGCTGTTTTGCTGTATTTGCCCTGAATAAAAGGGTGGAAGTTGAATAGAAAATGTTTTCATCTTGATGCTAGGGGAAAAAATCTATTCCTAATAACTGGGGTTGTCCAACCATAGAATGGAGAGCTTTTATAGTCTGTGAAGCCTCCCTTCTTCTCCATATCTCATCTATCAGTGCAGATCTTCACTAAGTGGATGGATTCTTGGCTTTCAAATAGGTTGAGCTAAATGACTTCTGAGGTCCCTTCCAGCTTTACCATTTTGCAAACACAGACTGTTAGAGTTGAAAAGGGCTCTCAAAAAGAATATTAGAGCTGGAAGGGAAGCTTAGAGAACATCTAATCCTGCCAACTCATTTTGCAGATCAGGAAATCAAGCTTCAAACACTTCTTGTTTAGAGCTTTTTCCTCTATCCCATATGATTTTTCTATTATCTACTTGAAATGGAGATGACTAACAGTAATTTTTTTCTTTATGAAACAAAATTATTGGGAATTATTGACTTATCTCTGATTCAATTCAGAAAAGATTATTTGAGAGTGAGCAGTTTGAAAATGCTCCTATGATAATTTTTTTGATAGAAAGGTTCAATTCAATTCATTTTAATAAGCATTTCTTAAGCACTTATGTATCAGACACTGACACTAGGTACAAAGGATTAAGACAAAAGAAGAAGACCAAAAGAGGATTATTATCTCCAGCTGAGAAACAAAACACTCACAAATAAATATCATTAGATAATTAATGAAAAGTCATTTCTTGTTGTTCAATTGTTTCAGTTATGTTGACTCTTCATGACTCTATGTAGGATTTGGGGGTATTTAGGGCAAAGAAATTGAAGTGGTTTGCCATTTCCTTCTCCTGTTCATTTTACAGATGAGAAAACTGAGGCAAATAGGGTTACATTATTTTTCCATGGTCATGCAGTTAGGAAAAGGTCAAATTTGAAATCAAGGAGAGGAGTCTTCCTTACACAGGGCCCAGCACTCTATCCATTGAACCAACCAGATACCCAAAGGCATTTCTGGTACAGCAGTAAAAATTTGAGGAATCCAGAAAGGCTTCTTATAAGAAGTGACATTTGAACTAAACCTTGAAGGGAACTAGGGGTTCCTAGAAGTGAAATGAGAAGAAAGAGCATCTGGGTTCAGGGGATAGCTTGTGCAAAAGTAGAAATGAGAGATATAATTTTGTTTATGAGGAATAAGCCTATAATAATTCACCAAGAGCCGAATCTTTCTAGAAACTCATGAAAAATACTTCAGAAATTCAAAATGATCTATCATGGCTACTTCCTATGTGAACAATTATGGAATTTAGGGAAAGTAAAAAGAAGGGACCAAAAATGACACAATTTTAAACAATTTACAAACTTTATACTAATTATATACATGCACACATATAAACATTAAATGTTTACAGATGCAAAAATACATTCCAAGAAGTTAATAATTTGTTCAATAATAATAATAATTTGGTGCAGAGTCAGTAGATGGCAGGAAAAAGCAAGTTGAATTATGAATAATTTGGGATGTCTAAGGCCTTGAAGGATGGACTACTTCCCAGTTCTAGGCTGGGAGGGAAGGGATCCTGTTGTTGCCTTGGGGAGGGAGCCAATAAGGAGAGGAAAGGGGAGCCCAGAGGAGTTGGGTGAAAATGGGGAGAATAAATCATAGCCTGTGGAAGAGCAGTGTGGTTGGGGGTAAGAAGGAAGAATTCTTTGAAAATTTGGACATCTCCCCCCCTGAGTTGCTTGCAGTCTCCAATCATCTTCATCTCCCTCCCACCAAAGGCATTACTTCTGGGAAGCCAGGCTTTAATAAAGGAACTTTTGCTTAATGAAACCATGAAACCATGCCTGTATGGTTCACTTTTGGTGGTTACTTATATACTTCATTCCAGCTCCCCTTTTTATGTTGTATTCCCTAATCAGAATGTAAATTTCTTAAGGGCAGAGTTTGAGTTGCTTGCTTATACCATACCTGAAATAATATACCTGAACTACTACACACTTAATAATTACTCTATTTAAATGGGTCAGCTAGGTGGTACTGCAAATAGAGCACTGGGCTTGGAAATAGGAGGAAAACTTATCTTTCTCAAATCATCTTTCAAATTTGGCCTCAGACACTTACATGCTTATGTGACCTGGGTAGGTCACTTAATGTTATTTGCTTCATTTTCCATCTGTAAAAATGAGTTGTAGAAGGAAATGGCAAACCATTCGGTATCATTTTCAAGAAAACCTCAAATGGGGTCACAAACAGTTGGATATGACTCAGCAACAACAAATTTAACTGACCTGGGATGGTGCTCTTGGGACCTTCTAAACTTCCCATATTGATTTCAAAACCCTGATTGTGCTGTCTTAATTAAGGTTTTTATGTGGTGTAATGGAAAGAACCAGAGGATATGGAGTGGTGTAATAACACTATTACTATTTGTTTGGTTTGATGCCTTATCACTAAAATGGGGTTCTGAACTTAAGTGATCAGTAAAATCCTGGCTCTAAATGCTATAATTGAAGATTACTCTATAAGGGTAAAGCTTTGGTTAGGGTTTTTTTTTTAATAGGTCATTTAACTTTAATGAGAAAATTAATCTCAAATGGGTCAGAATTTCTCTTAATACATATTGCCAATCTTCCCCATTTCTATCTTTTATATTTTGTGCTTTTTTCTTTCTGAAAATTTATCATTCATTTATTTTAACATTCTTTTTTTAATTTTAAGTTACAAATTCTCTTCCTCCTAGTCTTCCCCCCCTGAGAAGTCAACCAAAATATTAATTATGAATGTGAAATCATGCAAAACATATTTCCAAAATAAGGCAAGAAAATTATCCTTCAATTTGCACTGAATTCATAGCGTTTTTTTTTATCATGAGTAGTTTGTAATTGTTCTGGATCATTATATTGATCATTACCTATCTTTCACAGCTGATCATCATTACATCATTGTTCTTATTGTTCACAATGATCACCCAATTCTCACTCCATTTTGTCTCAGTTCATATAGGTCTTGCCAATGTTGTTGTTTTCTGAAACTATCCCCCCATTATTTCTTATAACATGATAGTACTCCATTACAATCATATACCACAGCTTGTTCAGTCATTTACCAACTGATCAGCCTTCCCTTGCTTTCTAATTCTTTGTCACCACAAAAGGACTTTTATGAATATTTTTGTACATTTGGTCATTTTCATTTTTCTTTGATTTTGGGGGGTGGGATTAAGTCTTAGTAGTGGTATTGTTGGATCAAGGGATATGTCCAGATTCAAAGCACTTTGGACATAGGACAAATTATTCTTCAGAATGGTTAGAACAGTTCATAACTGCAACAGTTTTTTAGTGTTTATTTTCCCTCATCCCTTCAAACATGTCATTTTTGATAGGTGTAATGTGGTATTTATTTCAGAATTGTTTTGATTTGTATTTCTTTAATCAATAGTGATTTTAGAGCACTTTTTCATAGGTAATTTGGTAGATATCATAGCTAGTTTTGATTTCTTCTGAAAACTTCAATTGTGAATGACTTTTTTAATAAATCAGATTTTATAAATCTGAAATTCATAGCAAATATTAAAATATTGCTTCATTATCTTTGGTGCATTTTAGCAAAATGTAGTTTCCTCAATTTAACTCTATTTATGCTTTTGCTTTGTCTGAGAGTATAATTGTTATTCCTGCCCTCTTTTAGTTGGACATAATAGTGCTTCAGTCTTTTTTTTTTTAGTTCTATGTATTTAGTTCAAATGTACTTCTTATAAGCACATATTGTTGGATTTTGGTTTCTAATCTATTCTATTATCCTCTTCCATTTTGAGGGTGAGTGCCTACCATTTTCATTCACAGTTATGATTTCTGTGTATTTTCCTCCAATTTGTTTTTTTTTTCTGTTTATCCTTTCTCCCTTTTTATTTTGTCACTCCTCAAAAAATTTGTTGTTTCTGACCACAGCTTCTCTTGATCTTTCAATCTAACTTTTTAAAATCTAACTTCTCTTAATCTAACTTTTACTATCCCTGCCACATATCTTTTATCCTTTTCCCTTCTTAGTTCCCTCTTAGGTAAGATAGATTCCTATACCCAAATGAGAGAGAGAGAGAGAGAGAGAGAGAGAGAGAGAGAGAGAGTCTGTGTGTGTTCCCATATTCTTCTCTTTGGACCAATTTCAATGAGAATGAGGTTCAAGCACTGCCTGCCATCCTTCTTCACATTTCCCTTACACTATAAAAGTTCTTCCTACTATGCCTCTTTTACGTGAGAAAAATTTCCCATTCTACCTCTTCCTAACTCCAGCCAGTGCAATTTTCTTTCTTACTCTTTCATTTAATATTTTAAAATTACAACATAATCCACTCCTATTCATGCTCTGTGTCTATGCAGATTCCTTCTAACCACTATAATGAGAAGTTTTTAGGAGTTACATATGTATCATCTTTACATATCCAAATAGAATCAGTTTAACTCTATTGGGTACTTTTTGTTTACTCTTTTATATTTACCCTTTTATGTTTCTCTTGAGACTTGTGTTTGAATCTCAAATTTTTTATTCAGTTATTCTCTTTTCATCAGGAATACTTACAAGTCTTCTATTTCATTAAATATCATTTTTCCCCTTGAAGGATTATACTCTGTTTTTCTGAATAGGTTATTATTGGTTGTAATTCTAGCTCCTTTGTCTTCCAAAATATCATATGCCAAACTCCTTTAATGTGGGAGCTATTTGAGGATAAGGGAAGGCCTCATGAATATATTTAATCTACTTTAAAATCTTTCACAGACCTATGCTTATGCCTAAACTTACATATCTTAGATGAGGAAGGGCTTTTTAATATAAAATGTTAGAATTGGGAGGAACCTTAAAATATAGAAAATGGAACCTTAGAGCTTGAAGGGATATTAGAACATATAATATACAGAGGTCAAAGGATTATAATTCACAATCTTCTTATTGCACCCCAGAATCTTAGATGTGAAGTGTCAGATCTGGGGTTGAAAGTCAAGTCCATTTTCTGATCCCTTATGCACTTTGTTTTCCATCATACCAAAGGGGAGAAAATTCTTTCATGGTAAAATATACTCTGTTGCCATATGAATTTCACCTTGATGTCTTTAAAGATGTGATAATGCTAATAGTTTTTAGAAAACAAAATAAAATAAACAAAAATCACCCAAGGTTGTAAGAATAGCAAGAAAGAGTTTATTCTGAATGATGTATATGGAGCTGAGCAGATCTCAGAAAAACAATGCCCTTTCCTGTCTCTGGGGTTATTAGGTCCCTACTCTCTATTTGATGAATGAAAACAACAGAATGAACCATCTACACTCTTGCCAGGGACAGTGTAGACACTGACTTCATTACTCTAAAAATTTGCTCAACTAACAGAGTAAGAATGCAGCTACTGTAAAGTAATGTAAAAGGAGTCTTGAATAAGTAACACAATTTAAAAATAGACCCAACTCTAAAGGAAAAAAAAATATTGTTCTTATAAAAAAACTTACAAAACAATGCAATACAGTAAAAATATTCTCTTAAAAAAAGAAGATAGGTTATTGTCATGTCTCAACTTACATGGTAAAAAGGTGAAAATGGAATTTGACTTCCAGATGAAAACCTACATAAAGTAAAATTACAATTCACAGCCACAGTCATGCACTTATCAAGATGTAGGGGGAAGCAAGTTAAAAGTAGAAAAAAATAGCAGGATATCTATCTCATTTTACCAACCATGGGGATATCCAGGGAACGATTGAGAAATGTTTTCCTAAATGTCAATTCCTTCCTCCAACATGCCAAAGAATTCTTGTTTTGCAATAATGAAACCTTCTAAAAAAATGTTTCTTAAATTACATCCATCAGTCCCATCTCTATGAAATCTTCTCCAATTCCCTACAGATACAAGCATTGTCCCCTTCCTCAAATTTCCCTAGAAAGCTTTTGATTGGATTTCAGACCTTTAGACCTACTACTCTCTATCTTTTTCACATAAATTTATGTTCTGTTTCTCCCTGTTCATTCCTCCTCCTGCCAGCCTTCCCATACTCCCACCATATTTGACACTTCTTGAGGGCAGAATTTATGTTGTATCTCTCTCTCTTTAAATGTATGTCAAATGGCTGTGGGTATCATGGTTGGCTGAGTCTGCTGTTTCCTCATCTGTAGCTAGGTCCAAAGTCCCTCACCATCCTAATACATTCAGAATAAATTTCTTTTTATTCATCTCACAGGAAGGCATTGGGTGGAAGGAGAACAAATGAACTAGGTTTACATTCATGTTGCATGACTAGGTTTCAGGTAGTTGGTCACCAGTATTAGCTGTTGGCAACAGAAAACATCACAGTCACAGAGACATCAAATACAGATACATTGATACAAGAGGCAGCATATGTTCTAGTCACATTTAACAATCACATGGAGTCCCAGTTTCCAGGTGCCGCAGGTGGCTTTCACATCCATCAAAAGAACACAATATCCTTTAAAGTGTATTGGCACATGAATCTCAGGGAGCCAGGAAAGGAGGAAGCCCAAACATCACAGTTTGGCTTCAGAGAATGTAAACTACCAAGTTTCACATTTGGTTCCCAGATTCTGAAAATGATTCCCTTCCAAGAGTCACCAGAAAGTATTGATTTTGTTTCTGCTGTTGGGGTTTTGTTTTCCCAAAGCAGGGTTTTGACAGACAGGGTTGAAATTTCTGGGGATGAATTGATTTTGTGAATTTGGATGAGTTATCTGTAATTGTAAAAGAAGGTTAGAGCTGGAAGAAACCTTACAATCTAGGAAGGTAAAGCTAAAAGGGGATTTAGAACATAAGATATTTAAGTTAGAAGGGGGACTTAGAATTTAGAATATCAGAGCTTGAAGGGACCTTAGAACCTAATATGTCAGTATAAAAAGAAAACTTAGAATAGAATCTAGAATGTTAAAGTAAGAAGGGACATTAGAATGTAGAACTTAAAATGTTAATGCTAGAAGAGACTTTATGCAATTTAATCTAATCTAATCTCAGTCCCTCACAAACATGGAAATTAAGGCCCACTTTGGGAGTGACCTTATTGAATGTCACATAGTCCATTTGTAGAGTGGTTTTGAGCAGAACCCCATCCTCCTCCTGTTCCTTGGACCAGTGTTCTTTTTACCTCAAGACACTGGCTTTATATAAGTGATTTGTACTTTTTAGAAGGATTTTCCCATCAGTCATAAAGTCTGACCTTTGCAACAGCCCTGTGAGTTAGCAGGGCTAAGATTATTATTCCCGTTGACAGATGAGGTGATGAAGGCCTAGAAAAGTTGTCATTGGATTTGAAGTTGGAATGGACAATTAAAAATTATGAAGTCTGATCCTTTCATTTTACAGTGGAGAAACTGAAGTCAAGAAAGAGGTTGCTTGACTTGCCTAAGGTCAGATAGAAAGCACAGGGAAGGACTTTGCTCAAGGTCTCACATAGTGGTAGACATGGAACTAGACTGTATGCCTCCTGAGTCCTAGTTCATTGCTCAATTTTGGTTGGGTTGGGAGGAAGGAGACACAAAGAGAAACCATCACATGCACAGAAGGGAACTGAGACTCAGACATAGTTCATGTCAGGTTATAGGATTCTAGCAGCTACAGCCACGTGTGCAGGCCTGGCTTAAGATGTTGTTGTTTCTCCCATCCTGGAGCTTCCCATGAACTGGGGGTGCCACACGGTTATCACCAATGGAGAGCTGCCCACCTGTATCCTGCTGTCTTCTCAACCTGGAACCAATCATAGAACAAGACATGGGATTAGTCTCCAAGAATATGGGTATGCTCAGGTTGAGGAAGAGAACTGAGGAGACTGGATAGTTCCTGAAATGTAATAACAATTCATAGAACTGAAAAAAAAAGCTTTAGAAATCAGTTCATTTAACTTCCTTATTTTACAAATATGCAAAATGAGGATCCAGAAAAGGGGTAATTTTTCCCTCCAGGATCACATAGGTATTAAATAAGAAATATAATTCAAAATCAAATCTTTTGATTCTAAAGTGTGAAGGTCTTTCTAGATTTTGTCATCCATTTTATTATTATAGTGTTTTGTTAATTATTTTTCCTAATTACATATTATGAAAATTTTTGGATTCATTTTTACAAGATTTTGAGTTCCTAATTTTTCCCCCTCCCTCCCCTCTTCTGAAAATGTTAGACAGTTTGATATAGTTTATACATGCACTATCATAAAAAAATATTTCCATTTTAGTCTCAGTTGTAAAAGAAGAAACATATCAAAAGGAAAAAAAATAACATGAGAAAGGATAAAGTAATTGAAAAAATATGCTTCAATCTGCATTTAGAGTCCATTAGTTCTTTGCCCAAATTCCTTCATGAGTCCTTTACCCTTGTCTTGAATCATTGTGCTGCTGAGAAGGTCTAGGACATTTACAATTGATCATTATACACTGCTGCATTATTTCTTCGTTTTGCTCATTTCACTTTGCATCAGTTCTTATCTCTTTCCAGGATTTTCTGAAATCTGTCTGTTAATCATTTCTTATTCAATTATATTCCATTACCACAGTTAGTTCAGTTGTTCCTCAACTGATGGGCATTCCCTCAATTTCCAATATTTTGTCATGATGAAAAAGACTTCTACATATATATTTTAGACACATATAGGTCCTTTCCTCTTTTTAATGATCTCTTTGAGATAGAGAGACCTAGTGTCCTCCATTTTATAAAAAGGACATACCTTTACAGCCTAAGTGAAATAATTGGGCAAGACAGCAATTAACTTTGACCCCTTTCAGATGATCTGATTAATGACATCTAAACATTCTTTAATCTATGAAGTGTGATGCCAATAACCTTATACAACACTACACATTTCACAGTTATAGTGCAGTCATTTTATTGATCAACAAACTGTATACCTGGGAACTATTCTTCTGATTGTCAAATATGACCAGTCTCAGAATGAGGTTACTCCTGCAGAAGCTAGGGGAGGGTTATTACCCACTGTTCTCACTCCAACATCTTATTCCTTCTCTTTTGCAGGACTAACACAATGTATTTGCTTATTTACATGCTGTCTCCCCAATTAATAGATGAGCTCTTGGAGGGCAGAAACTGGGGCCATATGTTGAGTCTGCCAATTACTGCTTGTAGAACATTTAAGATAAGTCCATTGCCGTCTTGGGGCCATGACTGTCTCATTTGTTAAAGATCACTAAATCATCTCCCAAATTACCAAATAATCTCCCAGTTTGCTTCCAAACCTAAGGATCCTCTTGGGGACCAAAGCTGTACAATTCCAAGTTCGTAGTTTTACCATGAGCAGGACAATGGAATTGTTCAACAACTAGTCAATTAGAAGGCTTCTGAAGTCCAAAGTAGCTTGACATTCCAAAGATCCTTTGTGAGTGAATGCTAGCCCAATTTAGAGATATCTGTAGCTGTCAGAAACCACAGGACCAGACTTGATCAACTCAAGGGCAATCTTGAGCTACAAACTGAAGACTTGCTCAGGACTTTCTAGGCATTCTGTTGCCTGGCTTATTGTCCTGTCCCATAACTCCTGCTCCCTGCCTTAAAGTCTCTGGAAAAAAGTACCTTTCCACTCTACTCTGGGCAGCTGAGAACTCTCTCCCTCCTTGCTCCCTTGTAGATCTCTCCCTTACAAGTCTTATTCTCAGCCAATAAATGCTTTTAATGGATGATCAGTCTCTGCTTTGTTTCAGGGCCTTTTATGGACCTGGGGGTCTCTTATTAATAGCAGTCAGAGAAAAGGGAATTTCTAAAACTGACAAATATCAACTTACTAGAGATGCCGTGTTCTCCAGAAAAGGGAGAAAATATCAGAAAAAATGATTTGTCCCTGGTGATATATACTGGAACAAAAAAGTATGAACATAGTGCAAATGAGACTCTAAAGTTGATCCAACTCAATTTTCCCCATTTTATATAAAAAAGAAACTAAGGTCCAGAGCAGGAGAAATTATTTGCCTCAAGTCACAGAGAGAATTGCAGAATGGGATTCAAAGAATCCAGGACTTCTGATCTCAAATCCAGTGTTTCTTCCATTATACCTTATTTCTTCTTAAAACAAGGATACAATTTCTATTTGTGGCTTTCAGCTTAATGAATATACATTTTTTTTGCTTGTAAGGAATGAGGCAGTTTCTCATTCAAATGAAAATTCATAAACCAAGACACTATTTTTGCTGGCTTACACTTACTTATCAAGTTGACGCCATGATTGCCTATAACTTGAAGGGAAATGAGAAAATATTTGGTATCTCCGAGAAACTTCAATTCAGTCCCAAGAATGACCACCTGTAGTTATCTTAGACATGACAGTGGAATTTAATTTACTAGGCTATATTTTGTGACTAGAATTCTGACAGAGAGAGAGAGAGAGAGAGAGAGAGAGAGAGAGAGAGAGAGAGAGAGAGAGAGAATGAATGAGGGAAGGAGGAAGGGAGGGAACAAGAGAGACAGTCACAGAAAGAAATATAGATGAAAGTATGTAGCTGGTCTTTAGAGCTAGGCTATTATAAGATATTATGACTGATACTTAGGATGGGCAACCAGATGGTACAGTGGCTAGAGTGCTGAGTCTAGAGTCAAGAAGATCTGAATTCAAATCCAACCTCATATATTAGCAGGTCACTTAACCCCATTTGCTTTAGTTTTCTCATCTGTAAAATGAGCTGGAGAAGGAAATGGCAAAATCATTCTGGTATCTTTGCCAAGAGAACTTCAAATGGGGTTTCAAAGAGTTCAATAAAACTGAAATGACTCAATCATGAGCTGAAAATATATATTTAATAAACAAAAGAATCTCCATTGCTCAAGAGATTATTAAAAGTTAACTTAAATGTTTGCTTTTTAAAATTTTGGAGTCATTTAAAGTCTTCATTTTTAAACCTTATATTCTTTTTTTGTTTGTTTTTTAGATTTCTCAAGGCAATAGGGCTAAGTGGCTTGCCCAAGGCTACATAGCTAGGTAATTATTAAGTGTCTGAGGCCAGATTTAAACTCAGGTACTCCTGACTCCAAGGCCAGTGCTCTCATCCACTGCGCCACCTAGCCGCCCCTAAGCCTTATGTTCTGAAGATCACACTGTTTTCATCCTTGTCCTCAAGGAGTTAACAGTCCAATGGGTAAGACAACATATAAATATTCAAACAAAGATAGATAGATAGATATAGTTTAATTTTTTCTGGGTGGGGGGCACTCAGAAAGAAAGTTTAAGGAGAACTTGAAAAGGTTTCTTGCAGAAGGTAGGATGTGGAAATGAAGATAGAGAGCATTCCAGGTTTAGGGGAGAACTAGTAAAAATGTTCATAGAACAGCTACTTGACTAATACAAACAGATTATATGAAGGGAGAAAGATGTAAGAAAATTACAGAAGTTGGAAGTTGACAAGGAAGGAAGGATTTTGAAAGCCAAACAGAAGATTTTATATTTGATCCTGGAGTTAATCAGGAACCACTAGAGTTAGTGGAATATGTTCAGATCTGCATTTTAAAAAGTTCAGTTTGGCATTTAAGTAGCAGATAAACTGGCAGTGCAGAGACTTGAGACAGAACAATCAATCAAGAGGCTCTTGCTAGAGTCCAAGGTAAATTAGTGAGGTGAGTACAATGGCATGGTATCAGTGTCAAATGAGAGAAGAGGGTACATACAAGAGATGTAATAAGTTTAGAAACAATGGGACTTGACCACTGATTGGTTATTAGGAAATGAAAGAAAGAGGAAAGAGTTGAAAATCATACCCATACTGTGAGTCAGAATGATGATGATGGTTGATATCCTTTATAGGAATAGGAAAGCTAAAAAGAGGGCAAGTTTGAGAAGAAAAACCTCAAGAAAGCACAGAATTTCCTGCCTCTGTCCCTTTGCTTCTCTCTGCCTATCATACCACCTTCCTACCCCAACTCCGTGACTAATTCTTGTCCATTATGTAAGCCACAACCCAAAAATTTCCTCTTTCAGGAAGAGGTCCCATGCTCCTCTGGCCAAAAATTGTCTTCTCTAAAATCTATGATTCTATGATTTAAATGACCCTTTTTATGACCAGAAGGACCTTTGTAGTTCTGAACACAACCCTTATAACTTTCCATTAACTTCATGTATTTACATGCAAAATATGACAGGATGAGAGAGAAGGTAAAATTGACCAAAGGGAAAAACTAGAAGGGAAGAGGATACAGTACAACAATAACTGAATTTGCACCTTGCTCCAGAGGAACTGCTATTCAATACCTCTGTGACCTAGTACCAATAACTCCTTTTTGAAACCTTATCTTCTCCTATGAAAAATGAAAGGATTGATCTCAAACTCTAAAATCATTTTCGATTTAAATTATATGAGCATTTATATAATAAGAATACAAACTAAAATATGCAATTTTAGTTTTAGAGAGAGACAGTATACTGTAAAATAATTTGCCCATTTATATTTATATAGCCAGTAAATGGCATAGATAGGTCTCAAGTATAGATTTCTGTATCTGATCTTATTTGACTAGTCTAGTATTTCAACTCTTTCTTCCTCTGACTGTCTGTCTTTCTGTCTTTCTGTCTGTCTGTCTGTCTGTCTGTCTGTCTCCTCATATATCTATTTATCAAGTCAAATATCAGTTTTGGTAACTTATCTTAACTACCCCATTTCCTTTTCTAAAGCCTACCCCATTCATTCTTTCTTTTAGTATCCATTATTTGGAGGAGTGAGGAGTGCTAAATGTTGGAAAGAAGATGTTTTCTTTTCTTCACTCCCCTGGCAATTCTTTCTCAGACAACTCAATAAAGAAGAGATTAAGATTTCAAACAAAATTCAGTTCTTTAAAATGAAATGCCTCTTGAAAGTGGCACTTGTAAAACCTAAATTGTGAAAATGGTGAGGATAACATCACAATGCTATTTGTCACAAGGGGGATGAGAAAAACAAGTAGATGGTTCAATACAAATTCATCTCCACTCCTGGGGGGAAAAATGTCACCTACTGATCATGGGTAGGATGTGTCATATTTGTAGAAGTAACATTGAGATTCAAGAAAATGGAACATGAGACCAAGAAATTCTACGACCTAAGACTCCAGTGGGAAAATGTGAATTTATTCATTTATTTTTAATAAAACCTATTAACACCCCAAGGAATCACAGAAAAGCAATTTGACTTTCCTGTTAACTAGTTTGTATCATGTGAAAAATAACAGAACTGAGCCAGATCTCTCCTGACTCAAACATTACATATTCTCTTCTAAAGTTTCTTCCTGGTCTAACATTCCACATTCAAAATTCTTTAAAGAATTGAGTCCCACAAAGCATGGAATAGACAGAGTGTAGGATAGGTGTAGGTTAGGTAATTTCTATCATCCTTTTTTCCATTGGTTCTAGCATCTATTATTAAGATAGAAGATATCCCCATTTAGAGTTCAAGAAGGAGAGAGATTGAAAGCAAAGAGCTTCCTGTGGGGAAGAACACTAAAGGAGGAAGAAGGAAATTTCTTTCTCATTCTATTCCTCACATCAGTCATACATATACATATATATATATATATATATATATACACATATATGTGTATATATATATATATATATATATATATATATATATATATACATATATATATCTTTTGAAATAGTAGCTACTAGACCTGTAGGAAACACTGTACTCATTAGGAAGCAGAGGCATACACTCTAGACAGAGACAGATATAAGTTAGTTGTTTGAGAGTGAAAACTGTTTTAGCTATTTAGAGGATCGGATGCTGAGAATCAAGAGTGAAATACTCTACAAAGAGAGAAAGGGCTCCTAGATCCTGAAGTACTCAGAATTGTGTCATCTTTTTCACAAAAGAATTCCTCATGTGTATCTCATTTCAGAAAATCTAATACCATTTTTTTTCTATGGATACTGTGTATATTTGTGAACAAATTTATGGACAAGGTTTTATGTAGCTACTCTTTGTTTTTCTGTCATCTCTGGAAAAGTCTTTGCTAAAAGCTATTTCTATATTGGATAATTATTAATGAGAAGCCTACTGGTGCGGGCTCATGAGCTACTTACTATAAGTCAGACATGCAGCTACTCTTATGATGCAATGTTCCTTCTTGATGATTCAGTCTACAAACCTAAAAGTGGGATTTGAGGGATAGTTCATAAGGTATCCTACTTTCAAATTCAAGGTTACTGCAAGTGCTTACTAGTATTCCATAGAAAACTCTGAATACATAAACATTTGCTTTTGCAAGGCAATGGGGTTAAGGGACTTGCCCAAGGTCACATAGCTAGGTAATTATTAAATGTCTGAGGCCATATTTGAACTCAGGTCCTTCTGACTCCAAGACTGATGTTCTATTCACTGTGCCACCTAGCTGCCCCTAAGCATTTGATTTTTATCCAATTTATTTGTCAACTTTAATTGTATACTCTTTGAATGGTTATAAGGATTTTCCTTGAGTTGAATGTGAATGAAATTTATTCCATTGATTCCCCATATGTCAGGGATCAAGAGGAAGATGATAGACATGAGGGAAAATAGATAAATGGGATATAATTTCTCAGTATAAATTTTGGAGTTCTATTAATGTGAAATGATCATAGAACCATTGTTTAAGAATAACATTCTCATCACAACCAAATCTTTGTTTTCTTTTTTAAAGATTTTATTTATTTTGAGTTTTACAATTTTCCCCCTAATCTTCCTTCCTTCCCCCCACCCCCTACAAGAAGGCAACTTGCTAGTCTTTACATTGTTTCCATGGTATATTGATCCCAATTGAGTGTGATGAGAGAGAAATCATATCCTTAAGGAAGAAACATAAAGTATAAGAGATAACAAGATCAGACAATAAGATTAGGTTATTTTCCCTCTAAATTAAAGATAATAGTCCTTGGTCTTTGTTCAAACTCCACAGTTCTTTCTCTGGATACAGATGGTATTCTCCATGGCAGACAGCCCCAAATTGTCCCTGATTGTTGTACTGATGGAATGAGCAAGTCCATCAAGGTTGATCATCACCCCCATGTTGCTGTTTGGGTGTACAATGTTTTGCTGGTTCTGCTCATCTTGCTCAGCATCAATTCATGCAATTCCTTCCAGACTTCCCTGAATTCCCATTCCTCCTGGTTTCTAATAGAACAGTAGTGTTCCATGACATACATATACCACAGTTTGCTAAGCCATTCCCCAATTGAAGGACATTCACTTAATTTCCAATTCTTTGCCACCACAAACAGGGCTGCTATGAATATTTTTGTACAAGTGATGTTTTTACCCTTTTTCATCATTTCTTCAGGGCATAGACCCAGTAGTGATATTGCTAGATCAAAGGGTATGCACATTTTTGTTGCTCTTTGGGCATAGTTCCAGACAGCTCTCCAGAAAGGTTGGATGAAGTTCACAGCTCCACCAACAAACAATATATTAGTGTCCCAGATTTCCCAAAACCCTTCCAACATTGATCATTGTCCTTTCTGGTCATATTGGCCATTATGAGAGGTGTGATGTGGTACCTCAGAGATGCTTTAATTTGCAGTTCTCTAATAAGTAATGATTTAGAGCAATTTTTCATGTGACTATGGATTGCTTTGATCTACTCATGTGTAAATTGCCTTTGCACATCCTTTGACCATTTGTCAATTGGGGAGTGTTTTTTTTAAATTGACTCAGTTTTCTGTATATTTTAGAAATGAGTCCTTTGTCAGAAATACTAGTTGTAAAGATTGTTTCCCAGTTTACTACATTTCTTTTGATCTTGCCAACCAAATCATTTAATGCCATCGCGTTTCTCTGATCATGGTCTAGTTGTTTTTGATATGTGTCTATTTTCCTTGATAAAGAAGCAGTCTTGGTCAAAGGTTTCTCTTGCTCCACATTATCATACAGCTACAACATACAACACATTCTATGCTATCAGCAGAAGGGCTGTTTCCCCTGTGGCATGACTGAAGGGTTGCCAAAAGATTTCTATGATTAAACTAATCTCCTACAGTGAGATGGTTTTAGGAGTCAGAAATTTCTTGATCATTTCTTGCCTTAGATTATAGCACTCTCATTTGAGAGACTATCTTCTTAGCTTTGTCAGATTTGTTTCAGTAATACAGCAGGACCCCAAAAAGGGGGATTCAGGGCCAAAAATATACACTACAACTGGACAAGAAAAAGATGAAGAAATCTTCAGCACAGTATATTGACCTATTAGATGTTCAACAGACATGCAAATAGTTATGCAAAAAATAAGACAGACACTGGCTGAACTGGGGAAAATCTCATGTGAGGGCTCTAGGAATGACTTCTTTCAGTAGCTTGGACTTCACCTGAGACATGAGGAAAGCCAGAGTAAGAAGTGAGGAGGGAGGATTTTCCATCCATGAACACCCATGAAGGAAGATCCCAGTATTTCCTCTTCCTAGTTATAATATCACATTGCCTAGACCTCCCCATTTGTTACTGTCACATTCTTTTTTTGTATCATATTTAATTATGTATATGCTTCATCTCTTCTTGGCCACTATATTGTAAGTTATTCCTCCTCAGAAAGAGACCATACTGATTTTTGTTTCTTTTATCTTTGATCCTAGCTCCTAGCTCAGGGCTATACACCCAGTGTCTAATACATGTTTACTGAATTGAAGTGGTCACTTTTTTTCTTGACAATAAAAGAATATTGAGGCCAGAATGAAAACCACTGCATTGTGCTTCTCAGGTTAGAGATTTTTTTTTTAGCACCAATTTACCACCAATTAATTAGTCCCTGAAAAATATTTTTTTCAAAAAATTTAGAAAATACCTTACAAGACAAAAATCTGACTTATCACCCTTAAGGGCTATCTGTCAGTAAGGGGTAAGGTGGGTATTCATCAGAACACAATAAACCCAGAAACCTCTTTTATGTGTTTCTTTTCAATGAAAGGAATTAATGTGAAAAGAGAGTTGTGATGTAGGGAAATTCATTGGGCCCAGTTACCAATAGCAGGTGATAAACTCAGGTCATGTGTCTGTTAATTTATTTAGGCTTTGTACCTACATTGATGGATTTCAGTCAGGAGGTATTTATTTTAATTTTTCAGGCTCTGAATTAAAGCAAAACAGATTCTCTGTGAAAAAGTACAGCAGTGAGAAGTTGGAAGAAATGTAGAAAATCAGGTTCTTATTTTTGCCTCTTCTGTGAGGCATTGTTTTAGGCCTGTATCCATTCATATTACCCATGTTGTAAGGGCAGGGGCTATTCAGAGACCTGATTCTATTGCAGATTGGCATCGGAACTTTAACCTGCTTCATTCAGAAGTTGGATCAATTGTAGGGCTCACTATATTGGTGCCAATCTTAATGAGGACACAGATCAGAGTAGCCAACTGCAGTTCAGAAATTCTGAGCTCAAGAGATTCCCCCAGCCTCCCTAATAGAGGTATTATGAGGTTCAGATGAGATCTATGATGCAAATCTCTTTGAAAGTCTGAAAAATGTCCATAAGTTATTATTATTATTATTATTATTATTAGCTCCTAGTCCCCAAGACTTCAGTCCAGTGAGACCATCATTTCCCTGAGTCTTTTTTTAAAATATCTGCTGAGCTCAGGGGAGATTTATAGAGCAATAGAAGAACTGGTCATTGTTCAATGACCAGTCTTTGGGGTGGGGGGGTGATGCATACACACACATTTTTTTTTTAGGTTTTTGCAAGGCAATGGGGTTAAGTGGCTTGCCCAAGGCCACACAGGTAATTATTAAGTGTCTGAGGCCAGATTTGAATTCAGGTACTCCTGACTCCAGGGCCGGTGCTCTATCCACTGCAACACCTAGTCACCCCCACACACATTTTTAAGCTTAATCTGAATTTATTAACACTGTCTTAAGCCTGTATATCAACAAAACACTCAATCAAACCATGACTTATAGAATTGCTGATTTCTGAGATGTAAATATTCACACTGAAAATTTCATAACCAACTTCTTGAAGCTTGTTAGAGCTGACTCCAACAAACCCCGCTCCCTGATATAGGAATTCCAGGTGTGGTCCATCACACCTGGCACATTGTTCCTTGGGCAGGTATATTGGTTATGTCTGACTCTCTGTGACCCTATTTGGGGTTTTCATTGCAAAGATATTGGTTGCCATTTCCCATTCCAACTCATTTTACAGATGAGGAAACTAAGGCAAATAGCATTAAATGACTTGTCCAGGGTTTGAAGCTAGATTTGAACTCATGAAGATGAGTCTTCCTGGCTTTAGATTTGGCCCATGATTCACTGTATTACCTAGCTTCCTAGACCTGGAAAGAAGCATATTTAAAGCAAAATGCTGCTGCTGTGTTTATAAATGTCATTCCTTATTAGATAATAGGTCTATTCTCCAACTTCCTTTTTTTCTGTAGAGAACAGCAATAAATGGCTGAAATTGAACTGATTAGGTTAGAAAATGTCTGGGATCCTGTCCATTCTCTACTACTTAGTAAATATGTGTCTTTGTGAAAGTCATTTAAAATCTCTGACCTTTAGTTTTTGTATGGATGAAATGAGATTACATATCTGAAAGGATTGTTTCCAAGGAAAGTACTTAGAATCTTATAATTAGCTACAGAAGAACTATTGTCATAGCTATTAATAATTTTTCTTCTCCTGGATTCATTCATCTCCCATCTAGGAATTTCTTATCATTGGAAACTCAGACTCTGATCTCTATTTGCTCAACTGACCTTAACTTTAGCCATCACAACTGCCTTCATCACTGTCTCATCCCACCTCAAGACCAAGCAGCTTTCAAGAGATATGGGTTCTAGTCCCAGTCATATTGCTATTTTGTGACTATGGATAAATCCTCACCTCTCTTGGTCTCTGTTTTCTTGGAACAATAGATAAAGGTCTGGCTTCAGGGTCAGGAGATTTTGAGCTTGAATCATACCTCAGACATTTCTGGGTGGCTTTGAATTAGTCATTTAAGCCTCTCAGCCTTGATCTATTTTCTCATCTGTAAAATAGGGATAACTATAGCAACTCCCACATAAGATTGTTGGGGTGATCTAATGAAATAACTTATATAAAACACTTTACAAATAATAAAAATATTAAACTTGGTGCCCTTAACCGTCTCCTGGATTTCTAATATTCTATGTTCTTTGTTCCAAAGATTTTTCTAAAACTAGCATTCTTTGTGAGAATCTCAGGATTCATAGGACAGATCTTGATCTGTCCTTTGGCTGAATTCCATCTATAACATTCATAGCAAGGGGCCATCCAACCTCTGTCCAAATACCTCCAGTAAAAGGGAACTCTCTATTTCCTGAGAAAGTACATTCTATTTGTAAACAGAAACTCTAAACCTCTGGAACCTAACCTAAAATTTACTTGCTTGTTAAATGAAACCTTGCTTGGAAGGCAGCAGAAGTTCTAGCTCCATTAAGATCTAGCTAGAAGGCATAACTTACACTGATGTCACCCAAAAGTTGTATATCATATGTCTACTGTGAATGTTGTATCTATACTGTATGTATTTTAATTTAAGTGGTAAAATCCTTCAAGATGGGGATTCACCCCATCACCACCCTTATCTTCTTTATTTCAGGCAATGCTCTTTCTCTAGGCAGTTAAGACCCTCCAAATTTATCTCTTTCTACTTTTCCTCGGTAGTATACAAGATACAACGCATATTGATTAAATCTAGGTAAAAATGAAGCAAAGAATGGTCTCTTTTACCCAGTCAAAAAAAAATAAAACCAATCTGGGAGGAAAAGACCCCCAGGGTTTCAGTTTATTATTTTTATTATTATATATTATCATATATTCAGTATTATCATGTGTATGCATTTGTCTAGATGTATCACAATATTATTCCACACTTTGCTGTATTCATCATTCATTCATTCCTTAATTCTTTTCAATTTGGCTTCTGATTTCACAACTGTCTCAGATTTGTGGTCTCAAAGCTCACTCTAATACCTTAACTTCTAAATTCTAAATTTTTTAAAGCTTTTATCCTGCTTGGATACTTATGATTGTGCTCTGCTTTTTCTTTTTGCCCTTACTGTCCCCTCTTTTCACCATTGTACCAACTCTCTGACAGGCTCCTTTACCTCTAATCTCTCTCCTCTAGGATCCTTCATTCTTACAGTTAACAAATACTTTCCCCCTTAAAGTTCACATCTTCCAGGTTCTCCCCAATTAAAAAATTTCAGTGGCTTCTCTTTTATCTCTGGAGAGAAAACAAATTTGTTCATCATTTAAGGTATGACATACATTGGCTCCAAACTGAATTTTGAAAGTTTATTTCCCTTCATACAATATTTGAGACAAATTGAATTACTAGCTCTTCCTCAAACTTAGCGGAATGGTTTTTTGTTTCAATGCATTTGTACAGACTGTCTCCAGTGATTACCATATCCTCCTTTCTTATCTCCACCTTTAAAAATATTTTTCTTCCCTCTAGGCTTAGCTTAATTCCTTTGTTCTTTGTGCCAACACCCAATTTCAGCTGAAAATGTTCCCTTCTTCTACACATTTTGTAGAGCACTATGAATGGGATCACTTTTATAACCCCATCAACTTTACTGTCCATAGATTTTGCCCCACAGAATTTGATATTTAACATACAAATTGCTCCCCACAGATAGAAGGTAAGCTCTTTGAGTTTAGGAACTACATCATTTGTCATCTTCTATATCTCCATAGCCTAAACTAGGATCTTGTACATAGTAACACATATTTGATTAAATGTATTGAATTAGACATCCCCATGATGTATACATTCTCTGAGAACAGTCTGATAATTTGAATTAGAAAAGAATGATAGATTTGGGGGTTCAATCTTAAACTCCCATACCACCCCAACTCACCTCATCCTCCATTCCTTACTATTTGAGTTAAAATCATTGAATTTCATAGGACACAATGTGATATAGTAAAAAGGGTGAGAGATCTACAGAGTACCTGGATTCAAATCTAACTTCTACAAATTTGTGACCTTGGGCAGGTCACTTAACTCGCTAGATCTCAGGTTTCCTCATTTGGACTAGATGGTCTCTACATCTAGGATTCTATAATATTTCAGTCTCAATTTATTCAGCTGTAAAAATGGAATGAGAACAGTTATACTGACTACCTCATAGGACTGCTATATGTATCAGAATATTAGAACCAGAAAAGACCATAAAGATAATCTAGTCCAGAGATTCTTAACTTGGGGTGCATAAACTTTTTCTTTTAATATTTTGATAGAATTTGATTGGATGTATTTGATATATATATATATATATATATATATATATATATATATATATATATATGGTTTTATAAATTTAAAAATATAGGTTTCGTAGGTTTGTTAATGTCCGTGACATAACAAATGTTAAGAATTCTTACTATAGTTCAGTGATCTCCTTTTACAGATTAAGAAATAGTATCCCCACAAGAGGATGCGACTGTTAGAAGCACTCACAGGACTTGAATCCAAAACCATTCATGAATAGATTGCAAATCATGGAGTCCAAACAGCACTATAGGTGTTCAGATGGGAAGTAGTTTTTGTGATGGTCTATTGGAATATTTTTTGTATTACATCACTTTTGGAGGGACAAATAACAACATAAGTGAAAATCATTAGTAGTCATAATTCATTCACTCAATGTAAGTTGCTATAACATTATTAATTGCTTTCTTAGTATTGCTATATTATTAATGACAATTAACAACAATAAGTAACGAGCAATAATAATCATGTCCAAGTGACTGGTCACTTGTCAAAGTCTCGTGACCCCTGATATCAGCATGTCTTTTGTTTCAGCATCATAACTAGGACAGGACGATGGGATCTTGCCAAAGGGAATGAAATTATTGGATATCAAATTTAAAAATCATTGATAACATTTGAAATAGATTAACAGTATAGAAACAGCAGGGCTCAGCATTTAAATAGTAAGAATAATAAGTTCAAATAGGACACTACGAAGGGAGTTCCTCCTACCTGCTCTCTACCCCTATCCTAATTCCATCTCTCACCAAGGTACAGTTTGTGGTTCTTTCATAGATAGGAAAATGTCTAAATATAGCTCATCTATGTTACTTTCCCTTCAATTATATCTTCATTGATTTTTGAGGCAGCCTGCTTCTTCATATCTCTTTATATACTTCATGGAATTCTAATCACATAAAGGAAAAATCTAGTCTGGATATTCACAGGGCTGGCACAGGTGCCTTCCTTGCTCATGTCTTCTGATCATGACCCTTCCCCATACCAAGAGAAATCCCACAAAACATCAGAACTTGCCTAATTTTGCTTCCACAAGGCAGGGAACAAGAGTATATGAAATGTTGCCAAGAACTGATTTTGTGCCTTTTTTTTGTATAATCAGCACTTAGCATCATGTTCAGTAGGTATCAGGGCTTTCATTAATGTTTGATGACTTGACGTGATGTGTGAGACACTCGCATAGATTTGACTTTCGGGTTTTTGCTGCTCAGCTCTATGCACCAACAATCCCAGGCTCCTGTCTTGTCCAAGCTTCACACATTCTTTGTACCTTACAGGTGACAGAGTTCCTCCAAATAACAGACCAGTAAGTTTTCCCTGAGTCTGTTGTCCTCCATACATAATTAGGTTAACATAGCCCCAATCAAAAATGAAATGAATGATCCACTGCATCACGGTAATGACTTCTAAGTGTGTCACATACCCTACTTCTTTACTCTCCTGCCTCTTTACTCACTCACACTTCTCTATTCTTATGCTATTCACTATTCAGAGTTGGAAGAAATCATGGGAAAGTCAAAGGTTCTTAATATGGGGCTTATGAACTTTCTTTTTTTTAATATTTTCATATCTTCACTTTAATATAATTGGTATTCTTTGTAATACTCTGTATTATAAAAGAAAATTTTCCAAGAAGGGGTACATAGATTTTAATCACACTGGCATAGAGGTCCATGATACATAAAAAAAGGATAAAAATTCATGGTTTTAGGTATTTCTGGAAACAGACAAGATCAGCTTTCTTCCTGGTCCTATCTCATTCAATGTGATATAGTAGAAAGATCAGTAGAATTGGAGAAGAGATCCAGCTCTGGGATTTTTTTAACATCATGACCTTAAGCAAGTCATTGCATATCTTTGGACTTTTGTCATCTGCAAAATAAAGGAATTTCACTGTGCAATCTCTATGATCTTTTGTAGTCCTTAATCTCACATTCCCAATGCAATGTATACCAGAGTGAAAATTTGCCTATGGACATTGAATGGTAAGGAGAAGAATGAGTTCTATCCCTTATCCAGCTCATTTAACCATGAAAATGGAAAAAAAAAATCAGAGTGTAAATATAGCTTCACAACAACAAAAACAACAAAAACAACCCAAAATTCTTAGAAGTCTCTGTAAACATGTTGTCATGCCAGCCTTTGATGCCAGTTACCCATTTTGAAAAATCCAATACAGAATACTCCCCCATGCTTAGTCACTGGATCTCATAATCATTTGTTATTCTTTCAGAAAATGGAAACCCTAAATATACTGGGGCTTCCTTATTCATTTTCAGCAAGCCTCAACTCAATCCTAATAATTTTTGAAAAGATCAATTTAGCCAGATATAGGATTATTATTCTTAAACTTTCTTCAGTTCCTTAAAGAATCAATTTGAGTTTGATTATAGTTTGATTTGATTATAGTTTAGATACTCTAGTAGGGTTAGATTCACAGAAACCATTTCCATTAAAAGAATTTGGTAAAACTCATGTGTGTCACAACCTCTGCTAGCTTTGTTTTTCTTTGTCACTGTGTGATATTTGGGGTAGAGGGTAAGGGCAGAACCTTTGCCTTACTTTTAAATATTTCAGTTCAAATCAATGGGAACTCACTTCCTTCTTTTCCCCAGTGCAATAAATTCAGAATTAGAGATGGAAAGACCTTAAAGATTATCTAGTATAATCCCTATGCCCCATTTTACCTAGGATGAAACTGAGATTCAGGGAAGTGATTTATCTAAGGTTACAAAATAGTTTATAGTGAACTTTGCCAAGCTATCTCTTTTTATCTTGAAAAGTTATAAAATCCTACAGTTAAAGGACCTAAGACACAATGGGTAATTATCTCATTTTTAGAAGAGGAAACTGTAGCAGATCATATAATCTTCTCAAGGACCATTTTCTTTGCATAGACAGTACCTCATACCTCCTTGATAATGCTTGTTGAATTAAATTGAAGCAATTTGATTAGTCACATAATGAGTAAGTGGCAAAGTTAGGATCTTGGGACAGTTTTTAAGAAATACAGACTGGAGTTGCAAATGTACAATGGAGCTCTGTGGAAGTTAAAGCCTGATTGACTTGCCAATTCCTCCTTCCTCCCGTTCTTGGCTTGCTATTTTTTGTCAGTTCTTTCCTAGCATCTCCAACACAAAATATTTGGAGTGAGAATATAAATCTCCCCTTCTCCTTCCTCTCAGCCCATACCACCCATCTTCCCTCTCCTCAACAGGGATAACTTTGATCATTGTTGACAGACTCCAATCATGCGATATAGGCTGGGCATCTCAGGAGGTACTTACTTTTCTCTGTTGAAGATGATAAATTCTTTCCTCACTGTTTCTAAACACTGTTGTAGGTGTCCATTCTTTCAAAGTGTCAGGAAGAGGTTGATCATAAAAGAAAACAATTATGGAGACAAAAAAGGGACCCATGATGAATAGAGAATTTATTATTGACTCGAATAAAAGATGGTTTCGGCGAAATGAATGAAGGAAATGGGACAGAGTTTAGGATTTTAAAGGGTAATTGTTCTCCAAATTGATCCACGGGACCTTTGACCTCTTTCTTTCCAGAAACCAGGCTGTTAATGTCTACTTACCTATTTCAAATAAGTTTAGAGAATAGGGAAACTCTATTGTTGGTGATTTTGGTCTCTTCATAGTTAGAATTTTCAATGGACCAAATTACTCTGCATTAATGACAAGCAAATCTGTGAAGCAAGGCTAGACTTGGGTGACAAAGAGCAGCAGTAAAGATACAGCAGTGCTCCTAACAAAGGAAGATGATGCATTTGTCTGAATGGCAAAATTGATTCTAATGTTGTTGCCATGAAATTTTATTTTTTTGGCTTTTTGCTATTGAATGTGAGTATCCTCATGTGCTTTTACATTGCAATATATTGTCTTTCAAAGGTTGTAATCCTACTTTTAATCATAGCTCAATATAGCAATCTTTGAATTTTCTCTAGGCTTAATGTGGCAGTTTTGGAGAGTTACTTATACTCTTTGGATTGCAAGTTGGTCAGCTCTGGTATAAATCAGAAGGATAATATTTGCCTTCCTCATTTAAGATTATAAGAATCTTTAAAAATCATTTGTTCATGATTATTTGACTTTTCATACTTTTGTGAAGTACTCTCTGGACCCCAACAAGAACAAAAGGATAACTACTAATTATTTATTGGTGAATCTAAATATTATCATTTATGGAATTGGAGGTAACTTTAAAAATAAAGTGATAGTGTGTCCAGGAACTCAACCACACTGGGACTTTGGAGTCTTGGGTTAGGTGGGTCTCAGGAAATTGGTGGTGCAGTGCATAGAGCACTGGGCCTGGAGTCTGAAATACCCTAGCTCATATATGGTCTTGAACATATATTGTGTGAACCTGGGCAAGTGAGAGAACATCTGTTTGCCTCAGTTTACTCATGGAGATAGTGATGGTGCCTAAATCACAAGGTACTTTTGAGGATCAAATGAAATATTATTTCTAAAGTGCTTATCACAATACCTACCAACTGGTTATGTGTTATTTATATGCTTATTCCCTTCCCTTCCTTCTTCCTCCAGATGGAATCATATTTCTTCCTACTATTCAAATCAAAGGGAAAGATATGAAGCAGTCATCTGACTATCAATATCCATCTATTGTTGCTCCAGTGTTTCAGAAATGGCAGTGGGCCTTTCTCCACTGCAAAGCTGAATCACTGGAGAAGAGTAGTAAGGGGAGGGTGGCATTGACATTTTCAATATTTCTTTCTTCTCTGTCACTGGTTGGCAGAGCTATCAATTAACCTCAGACTAATAAGTGAAGTATAGGTTTAAAAAAAATAGTTAACAGAGCTGTCAGTTAACATTAGACCAATGAGTGAAGCATAATGACCAAATATAATAATCTGTGACTGGTCTGATGCTGATCAGTCAGTCAATAACAATTGAGGAAAGAGAGAGAAACTATAGCCTAATGTCCTTATATTTTGTCTTTGTCCCATAACATTCTAGGGATTCACTGATAAAAAAAATTCTAGAAAATAGTTTGAAGTATGGCTTGTCTAGAAGTCCATTTAAATTGATCAAAACACTCAACTTTATTCTCAACAAGGTCTTCCTTAGTCTTGGACTCTCAGAAGAAGGAATAAAGGAGACCCTGCTCTCCATCCACCAGAACTTAGTACCTACCAGGGCACAGCTTTCTTTCCCTCCATCTTTGGATTTGTTTTTGGCGAGTCTCTTCTTCTTTTTATGAAGTGGTTTAGATTCTAGAATCATCTCTTCTAGTTCAAAAGTTGGGTCACAATTCAGTCTCCCCTTCTATTACCAAAGCAGAAAACAAATTTTTTTCTTATGAAACTTAAATCTTTAGCTTCAGTGAGTAATGATGCTCCATGCAAAGGTTTTTAGCACTTTCTAAGGTATTCTGAAAAATGGCCAAATGGAGCCTCCAATATTGCAACCAAGAAGAGTTAATTTAAGAACCGCTTAGATTTTAGCACTCATTCAGCTTTAGCAATAAAAGATTTGAGGAAAGAGAATTCAAACAGCTCCAGGACACCTGTACTCTATTAATATATGAGAGAGAGAGAGAGAGAGAGAGCGAGCAATGGACCATCACCCCTTCAAGTCACTTAGAAAAATTGGATTTAGTTTTTGGCAGCTAAGGAAGGCTTACTGAGAACAGAATCCCCCATGACTTCAATGATAGAAGGGAGTAAAATGAGTTGGGAAATAGGCCCAAACTAAACTGTATCAATCAATAGAGATTCAGCCAAGATCCCTATAGCTTAGTGTCATTAAAAGAGCTCTGCCCTTAGAAGCACAATTTCCATTCTCCTAAGTCTATGCTTTGGCTTCTGTACTTTCCCTCATATTGTTAATATTTTCTTCTTTGGTCCTTTGATAGCCCTCTCCCTTGGTCATACAATAGAAAATAAACATGAGTCAGAATTAAAAGTTTTTGGTTTAAATCTTGACCTTAACAGGATTAGGGAGTTTAACTTCTAAATTTCTTAAGGGGCAGTTAGGTAGTACAATGGATAGAGTTCTGAGTCTGGAGTCAGGAAGACTCATCTTGCCGAGTTCAACACTGGTCTAAGACATTTACTAGCTGTGTGACCCTGGGCCATCACTTAACTCTATTTGCCTCAGTTTCCCCATCTATAAAGTGAGCTGGAGAGGGAAATAGTAAAACCCTTCAGTATCTTTACCCAAATGGGGTCATGAGTTGCTGAACAAGACTGCAAAAACAACTAAACGACAACAATAACAAGTTTTTAAGCTATAATAAAAGGGGTGAGATGTTACGACATATAAGTTACAAGGACATATAAATTCCCTTCCAATTCTAAATCTATATTCCTATATACTCAAATAATGCTACTAATATATTCTCTGATTTGGAACAAATCATTTGACATCTCTGTGCCTCAATTTCTTTCTTTATAAAAAAAAAGATGTTGAAATAAATATCTAAGGTCCCTTCCAGCAGTGACTCTAGAGGCTTACAGAGCAATTATCAGTTGCCAAACCAATTTTCTACACAGAAAAAATCTCCTAGATTCTCATGGAATCACTTTTAAAAACAAGAGCTTCAGCAAAAAAAAGGATAACATAATTAAAATATGAAGTGAAAAAGAAAATGTTAGGTAAGCTAAATGCTTAATTTTGGCAATTCTGAGTAAATCACTGTCCCCTCTCTGAAGTTCATTTATCTATAAAGTGAAGGATCCATTAATAAATGATAACTAAAGACCCTTGTAGATCCAATATTTCATTTCTTTTATGTTCTAAGTTTTCTTTAAGCTTTAAAATTTTATGTTCTAAGGTTCATTATGGTCTCACTTTTATTGTTGCTGTTTTTCTAATGGCCTTTACAATTCCAATATGCTATCTTCTTACGATCATTGATTAAAGCTGGAAAGAATGTAAGACTACAACTAAATCCAACCTCCTCATTTTACAGTTAAATAAATAAGTCTTGGAGAGGTTAAATTACTTTTCCAAAGTCACACAGTAAATTAGCAGAGCTAGGATTCAGAATAAGTAGTAAGCTAAATTCAGATTTAGTACTCTTGCCACAGTATCACCATATGCTTTTTTAAGGTTCCAAAGGGCTTTGATATGTACCAAAGACCTAAAGATTTTTCCAGCTCTAACAATGTGGTGATGATGATGACAGATATAACCATTACTGATCAAATTCTCATTTACAGACCAGGTTTTAGCTTCGAAAGAATTGTCTTTCTTTGAAAATACATTCATTTGTGATCACAGGAGACATGTAGCAGCTAAAGTGGAACCAAATGTCTTAGTTATAGAAGTGAAACTCACTATCTATCTTGACCAAAGAGGTCTACATGAATTTTGAATGGCAGATAAATGTTGAGGGATGGGTTTTTGCATTTGAAAGAAGACTGCATTCTCATTATGAGTCAAAAGTGTAATAGGACAAACCCAAAGTTCATGAAAGGTTAGCTTTATATCAATAGAATCATCACATCCAAAATTAGTTGGAAGTATTATATAATCCTGCAATCCCCTATAGCATATATACAGATCATATCTGGACTGTTGTGTTCAGTCTTAGATGCCAGATTATAGGAAAAGCACTGACAAACTGGAGCATGACCAGAGGAAAGTCAACGAATGGTGAGGGTATTTGAAACCATGCCATATAAGACTTGCTACAAAGAAGTAGTTATGCTTGATCTAAAAAAAGTCTATCCCATGCTTTATATTTCCATTTGCAGAATACATTCAATTTATTTTTTCCTTTTCCTGACTTGTTTGCCTTGCCTTTAACTTTTTCCTTTCCCCTTTCCTTTTCCTTTTCCTTTTCTTGTCTTTTCCCTTTCCCTTTTCATTCCTTTACCTAGCTCTTCACACCTTATTTTTACCTTTGACTTTTCCCTCTCCCTTTCCTTTCTTCCCTTTCTGCTTTTCTTTTTCCCATTTTCCCTTTTTCCTTCCCCTCTTCTCTTTTTTTGGAACTCTTATTGAAAAAAGGTCCCTCTATCCAGACAGAGCAATTACTGATCTTCAATTTAAAGTCTTAGAGAGTTGTTTGTTGGCACTGCACTGAGAGGTTATGTAATTTGCCTAAAGTCACACAGTCAGTTGATATCAATGATATCAATGGGAATTCAAACCCAAATATTCCTGACTCCAAAAACAGTTTTCTATCCATGATTTTCCTGTTCCTCCTACTCTTAATATTTTGTGTATTTGATAAATATCTGTTGAATTCAATCACACTCCTTAAATATTTGAAGAGATATTAAACTTAAGCTTATAAATCGAGGAGAGTTGAAGTAGGATAATAGGTGGAAATTGCTTAGAGGAACATTTCATATCCATATAAGGAAGAACTGCCCAATGATTGGAGTCTCAAATTAGAATTGGTTGTCTTAGAAGGAACTGAGTTTCCCATCACTGGCAGTGACTAGATGATGACTTTCCACGGGTGCTACACAGAACCAGTTCTACTTCTTCAGGTTCTGATTAAATTAAATGACCTCTGAGTTGCTGCCTAACTTTGTGATATTACAATTTCAAAAGCTTAGAAAACTGAAGGGGAAACTAATCATACAGTGTTCTGAATCAAAGGTGGGAGCAATTGAAGGGATATTTAGGATGAGGGATCCAATGGAATATCAACTCACATTTGGAACAAAACCTGGTGCCATTGCCTTCTCCAACACAGCATCCCAGTTCATGTCAGCTAAATACGGAGAGCTTTGAATATCTACAAGGCTGGAAAGACGACTTTCTGGGTCTTTTGTGAGAAGCTGTGATTTCAAAACAGAAAAGTAAAAGATTTCCCTCACTTCATGTGCTTAATAAGTTTAAAGTCTAATGTGAATCCTGAAATTTAAGGGAATAGAGTAATCAATATATCTTTACATTATTGCTCTGCATGAATCGGTTCTTATGCTCTGAAAAATTCATCTTGGCTCAACAGGAAATAAGATCACCCAATTAGCAGATTAAGGAACTGAAATCCAGAGAAAAGAAACTCAAAGGTTAAAAGGCAAATCAGTCAATCAATAAGCACATACTATGTGCCAGTTATTGTGTAAATCCTGGGAATATAAAGAAAAACCAAAGATAATCCCTATTCTCAAAGAGCCCACAGTTTAATCAGGGAGACAATACACAAGCAAGTACATAAAAGCAAACAAATTGGTGATAATTAAGGGAGGACAGGTACTAGAATTAAAACAAATCAAGAAAAACTTCCTATAGAAAGTGGGGTTTTAGTTGGTACTTGAAGAATGCCCCAAAATAGAGATGACAAAGAAGACTTTTCCAGATATGGGGAACAGTCAATGAAACTGCTCAGAGTTGAGAGACTGGGCAAACTGTGAGGAAAAACAAAATTATAGGACATCTAATTTGAGGTGTCTACTGTGCAGTTGGAAATGTAACTGGAAGTTAGAAGAAGTTAGGTCTGGGCAAATAAATCTGGTATTCATCATCATAGAAATAATAACTGAAACCTTGGAAGCTGTTGAGATCCCCAAGTCAAATAGTATACTTCCTCCTTTTCTTTTTCCTCCATTGCCACTACTACTACCACCATTACTACCATCTGACATGACGCAGTGCTTTCAGAGGCAGTTTGGATAAGTAGATAGTTTTTTGAGTTGGGAAGGACTATGTTCAAAGATTGTATCTGACACATACATTTACTATGTGATCTTGGCCAAGACACTTAACTATGTCCCAAAGCAATTGTTTAATTTGCAAAAAGATGTGCCAAGCTGAATTGAGGGAGGAAATTTCCTTACTGGGAGTTCACTATAATTATGAAATTTTAGGTCTAGAACGTGTCCTTTTTCTAATTAAAAAAATAAAACTTAAAGGTTTTCAAAATACCATACAGTTATAATTGCATTTTAGACTAACTATATTAAAGTAGTTATTGTAAGTATTATTATTATTATTCCATTTAATAGGTGAATAAATAAAAGGAATATTTATTTCATGTTTTAAAGTTTTCAAAATGTTTTACAAATATCTTCTCACTTTCAACCTTGGGAAGTAAATAAAATGTTTATTCTTATTTTTAGAGAAATAAGGCAACCAGGGATTAAATGACTTACCCTGGGTCACATAGCTTCAAGTATTTGAGATCAAATCTGAAGCCAAGTTTTCCTGACTTTATCCCTTGTACCCACAGTATCTGCTAGCTAAAGCTCACAAAGGTAGTATTTAGCATAGTAGTTAGGACACTGGATTTGAAGAAAAATTTGGGATTTATTTCTGCCTTTTGAATTCTAAGATTTACTAACCCTGGGAAAGTCACTTTAATCTCACTTTGCCTCAATTTCCTAACTTGTAAAATAAGAGTTAAACTTGATGACCTCTAAGATTCCTTTTAGTTCTTCTATAGCTTTGATTCTTTTTTTTAGGTTTTTTTTTAAGGCAATGGGGTTAAGTGGCTTGCCCAAGGCCACACAGCTAAGTAATTATTAAGTGTCTGAGGCTGGATTTGAAGTCAGGAGTACCTGAGCACCAGGGCCGGTGTTCTATCCACTGTGCCACCTAGCCACCCCATAGCTTTGATTCTAAGATTATATGGTTAAATGACTTGCTCTTGCCAGCAGCACCAGGATTAGCCTTCCTGTCCCCAAATTATTAATATAGTATCATTGAGAGTTATTGTTGCACAGTGAACAGAGAAATGATTTCTGACCCAAACCAAAGTTATTATGTTAAAGTGATTTTTACATGGGCATATAACATGTAAGGAACAGAACTAAGATGCATATAGCCAGGCTTTCACTCTTGACTCCAAAGTTAAGATAGTATTAATGGGAACAGTGAAGCAGCATGACCCAGTCAATAGAGAGATGATCTGTGAACCAACTGAACCAGTCAAATCCCATTTCTGAGGTGTAATAGTTCTGTGGGAATTTCACTTAACCTCGAAATGCTCTAGTTTCAGAGTTCTCTAAGTTTCAGCAAAAGGTTATTTAGATTATATTCTCATCTGAAATATTGGTTATATTGGTTATTCTCATCTTGAATTTCCCTATACTAATGAAACTCCAATTCCCATCTCCATCCCTAGTTTAGTTGGAATCATAAAGAGAGGTCAGCAAATGAGAGAGATAGTGCCAAGATCAATGATATAGAACTTGGAAATAAGAGGAGGAGGAAGAGAAAGCCATCAAAAGTGACTCCAAAGCCACAAGTCTGGTGTCATTTAATAGGAACCGGAAGCCAAGAGGAGATTTAGGAGTTTCTGATAAGTTGCATGGTTCATCACACTGTCTGAGACAAAGTGATCTGAGATTTCAGCTTTACTTGAGAAAACAGGAAAATGTAATGGAGAAGCAGCCATCTGTGAAAGTCAAAGAGATTAAAAGAACAGGATCTATTTTCCCTCTCCTAGTTCCCCCCCTTCTTCAAGGAGAACTTTTGGATTGGTGAGGTAGAGGACATAGTGCAGACAACATAAGAATCTTCTTCACTTTATGGGCATGCTTGGGTTTCTTCTATTCTGCAGTTTTTATCTCCTTAAAAATTGGAAAAAATTTTAAGTGATTCATTAAAGGACAGCATTTTGTATCCCAATTTGTAAATAATTCAAAATATATTTTGGAAAAATTCATAATTTTTGTCTAAATTAGTCAAACTTTGATATTTAACATATTAAGCTGTATAATTTTGTGAGCAAACCAAAACTCACCAAAAAAGGAAAGGAAAACAATGTTTACATCTTAGTTTACTACCTGGGTGATGATCATGGGCAAATCATATAAACTCTTCTGATCTCAAAACCTTCCTTTGTAAAATTCAAAGGTTATATTAGACTCTTTTACTTATATATTCTATGATCCAAGAATTTAGAAAAATGATAAAAGATGTAGAGATAAAAGGGAGCTTAAGGACATATTATCTAGTATTTTTTTAAATAGGTATCTAAAACAATACTTTTTCACCAATAGCAGGTGCAATATGAAGAAAGAGCCCTGGATTTCAAGATTGAGATTCAAGTCAAGTTATGAAAAGCTCTGTGACCATGAGCAATTCACAAGTAATCTCAAAGCTATCTTTGTATGAACAAAACAAAACAAAACAAAAAGCAAAAACCAGATAGATAAAAATCCTGTTTTTCCAAATACCTACCAAAGTTCATACTTCTTTGTCTGGAATTCAAATCTTCTATAAGCCACTATCATCCTGGCTTTCTCCAGTTTTTTTTTTTTTTTTTTGTTAGTCCAGCACACACTAGTCTCTTCCCTGGCCACCGGTCCTAAGTAATCTATATTTTTCCACTTCTGTGTCAAGGTGTATGCTGCTAATTATGTTTATTTAATTATTTTTTAGTTTTTTTAGTTTTAGCAAGGCAATGGGGTTAAGTGGCTTGCCCAAGGCCATACAGCTAGGCAATTATTAAGTGTCTGAGGCTGGATTTGAATTCAGGCACTCCTGACTCCAAGGCCAGTGTTCTATCCATTGCGCCACCTAGCTGCCCTGCTACTCATGTTTATTATGTCTTACTCTTACTCTTTGCCTGCTAAAGTCTTATGGTTATTTTTGACTTTTGTTCTCAAAAAAGATCCATTGACATCAAAAGGAGGCTGTTTTGAATTGCACATGAATTGAATTTAAGTGAGGCAGAGCTACATAAAGTCATAATCCTCACTCTCTTCTCCCGAGTCATCTAAGCCCAGTGGTTTAAAAAAAAAAGCCAAGATGATTGGCGATAGCCCTGGATACAGTGGATGACTTTTGTCTTTCTAAATTTAGATTTTTTCCTAGGTCTCTGAAATTCTTACTCATCCTTTAAAGTTCATCTTAGACGTCACTACTTTCATGAAACTTTCCTTATCTCCTAGAGCTTTATGATCTCTTCCCTCAGAATTCATGTAGTGAAGATAAGAGATCTGATACATTTTCCTACTACACTGTAAGTTCCATTAAAACAAGTACCATGTCTTATCTAAACTTTGCATCTCCCTAAGCTTCTAGAATGTGCACTGCACACATTAGCAGCTGTATAAATGTTCCTTGTAATCTGAAATATATATATGTAATATTTGTAATTATCATTTCATACATTAATGGGGAAGTACTTTGTAACTATGAAATTCTATAGAAAAGTAGACTAGTAAGGCTGACTTTGTCTAATGAGGAAGAGTAGAATCCTATAGTCAAAAGAACTCAAAAAAAAAGAACTGAAGGGTTGGGAGGTTTGTTTGCATAAATTTTCACAGGATTTTCTTTTTTTCCCAGGTTTTTTTTAAAAAAATATTTATGGGGTTAAGTGATTTGCCTAAGGTCAGATTTGAACTTAAGACCTCCTGTCTCCAAGGCTGGTGTGTTAGGGACTGCTGTGTGTGGGAGCACTGTAAACTATCATCACCTGGTGTCTTTGAGCACCAGAATCTTGTTTTACTAAGTGCCATGGGAGTGGGAGTGGATTAGAGACTGGGAAGGATATTTAAGCACTTGTATTTGGTTCAATGAAGGGAGACCTTGGAGATCTTGGTGTACAGGGACAACTTGTCTATCTTGTCTCTCTTTTCTCCCACCCCTTCAATGCTCATCTGGGGAAGATGAGGGAGTCCAGAAAGGGACTCAACATGTGACATCCAGAAATGGGATTCAACACTGCACCTCTAACTCCCCCACGACCTAGCTGCCCCTATCCACTCTATTTTCAAGTCAACTTAATACCTCCAAAGTTTTTCAGAGTTGTCCATCTATAGCCTGCCTCAGTATCTTGGTCCTTTAAGAATGCCTAGCTTTCTTCATTGCCTTTCTTGAAACCATTGATTGTTAGGGTTCTATTGCTCCTCCAAAATAGTGTATGTATATGTATATGTATATGTATATGTATATGTATATGTATATGTATATGTATATGTATATGTATATGTATATGTATATGTATATGTATATGTATATGTATATGTATATGTATATGTATATGTATACGTGTACGTGTACGTGTACGTGTACGTGTACGTATATGTATATGTATATGTATATGTATGTGTATGTGTATATGTATATGTATATACACATATATCTATATAATGTACATATACATATATCCTATTTGGTCATGAACTATATTTTATCAATCACAACCCCCCCAATTTAATAAAAAGTCTTTGAGGGCAGGCTTATTTTTCATACCTTCCTTTATTCTTTGTCCCTAGAAGTACTTTAAACATCATAGTACTTAATAAAAAATTAATACATAAGAAATTTTATGATGAATCTTTAATAGATGAATTTAATTTTAGAAATATATAAATTTTAATAAATTTAATAAACTTAGTTTAATTAAAAATTAAATATGTATTTCTATTTATAAATTATATAAATTTATATATTTATATAAATATACATAAATTATAAAATTTTAATATTATATATCTATTCTTATATTATAAATATATATATATATTCTTTTTTTTCAAAGTTGGCCAGCCTAACAGATGGTGGAAGGTCAATTTCTGAAGCAGGGGATAAAAAGAATTAGGATCTCCAAGTTTATCAGCCCTAGAGAGGAATCCCAGGCTTACAAAGGCTGAGCCTGGTCCTGGGCCCCTGGGTATCTCCCCTCCCTTACCTTTTTCAATAAAGCCACCATTCCTTTACACCACGTGGAAGAGTAGTGAATCCGTTCCACTTTGAACATGTTGAGGATCTCATCGATTGGTGTGGCTGAATGGATTTCATAAGGTCTCTGAAAACAACAACAGCAACAACAACAAAACATACTCAGAACTTGCTACTGAATCCGCCCGTCCATTAGCTAAGCCTTGTGACTCTGGGAAAATAATTTTATTTCTCTAGACCTCTGATTTCTCATTTATAAAGTGCGCGTGTTTGTCTTAAGCAGGACCTCAATGAAACACTGAGGCGAGTGCTTTGTAGAACTTAATAGTACTATGTCAGTATATACGTTATTATTCCCTCATTCAAACCCTTCTTTGACTTTTTCCCCATGGTGTGTAGGTTCTAGAGGACTCTGCCAGTATACCATAAGCTCTGGCATATTTTCTCAGGCAAGAAAAAATAGGCATCCATAGAGGGCATTTATGTATGCTATCTCCCTCATGAGAGTGTAACCTCCTTAAGGTATGTTTCCTTTGGATCTCAAAGCTAGACCTTGATATATAAGTAATTAGTAAATGTTGATGACTAATTAATTAGGTCCTCAGAAAATAGAAGCAGTCTATTACTGGCCTTAAGTTTGAAATTTTTCTTTGCAACAGATTTTTAAAATACAGAAAAGAGAAAAAATAGCATTATAGAAATGGGGTGTGATCAGTATAAAAGATGAGGGATGATAATAGCCTGCACTAGAGATGAAGCTGTACAAAACAGAAAAACTCCTAAGAAAGAATCAATTATGACTTGACCACTGATTGAATATGGATACAGAGAGGGAAGAACCAAAGACAAACAAGGTGAATTGAAGGATGATGATACAACCCACAGAAAAATAAAAGGAGGTCTGAATTTGGGGAAAAGACAATGAATGCCAAATGCAAAAATCACATGTGAGAGAAAGGAGGTATTGATCAGCATATATATGTAGACCACAGAGTTCTTGAATGAGAGTAATGTGTGAGAAGTTTGGAACACTAGGAAGGTTGGAAAGAAATTTAAATACAAAGCAAGTAAGTTTATATTCATATAATATGAATACCTCTATAATGGGGGTAATAGAGACTCACTGCTGTTTAGGGGCATTGGAGAGAATTCAGTTTTTGGAAAATCATTTTTTAAATATTTTTAAATGTGTAAAGTTAAAAACTTCATCTAATTTCAGAACTTCTTGTTCATAGCACTTCTCAATGGTGGTACCTCTCTTCTCTGGTACATACTACCTGTATGAACCTTAAAAAAGGCATATCAACTCACATGATCCCAGGAGTCTCACTTAGTTTATATGCTATAGAATAATTACCAACCACATTGATAGAAAAACAGAAATTTCCTCACAAGTCCATTCATATATGAATGAAATCACAACCTTCTTTCCACTTCAAATCTCCCCCCCCCAAAAGACTACCTATATATAGGCAAAGCAAATATATAGAACATGATAAAATTAAAAATTATTAAGAATCATTGGGTATCTAAGGATGCAGTTGGGAAGATTCAAGGAGTCAGAAGATATGCATTAAAGTCTTGTCTCTCTCATTAAACAGGAGTGTGAATGACTTAAACTCCATTTCCTTGGGTATCATCTATAAAAATCAAGGTTCCAAAATAGGTGATTTCAAACTTTCTCATAGGTCAGAAATTCCACATTCTAAAGTTCTTCCCAGTTCCAATATTTATTGTTTTATGCCCCTTTCATCTCTAACATGCTTCTTCTACTATTTATTTGCAAGGCATTATGGTAGGTATTGTGGGAACAGAAGGTGATTCAGTAACTTTTTTCAGAGTTTCCTGTTTAGCTATTGAGTCTCTTAAATCCAAGAATTCTGATCAGTGAAATGTCCAAACATGATTCCAGAGGATTGATGATCAAGTCTCCTACCCCCCCCCCCCCCCCCGCCTTCTAACAGACAGGTGATGATCTCAAAATTAGAATGAAATGTTCACTTTGGGATACAGTTAATGTGGGGGATTTATCTTGCTTGACTACATACGGGATAGGTCAAATAATGGCATGAACATAATACAAATCTAGAGATGTCCAAATCTGAATTTATCTTTTCCCATCCAAAGTTTGTTCACTTTCTGAACATTCTTATTCTATTAAAATGCAATTGTCAGCTGCTTAGTCACTCAAGTTCAAAACTTCTGAGTCATCTTTGACTCTTCCCTTCCTCAAACTTTCTTCTACCCAATTCTTATCCTGCCTCTTACCATCCCTTTCCTCTAGTAATTTGCCAATTCTACCTTCAAAATCTTACCCACATCTAATTCTCCTCTCTTCTTCCAATGCTACTATGCTAACACAGACTCTCATCACCTCTCTCCTTGACTATAATAATAATATAGTTTAAGAATAAATAATTTTTAAGTTTACAAAAACTTAAAATGAGTATTTCCTTATAACACAAAATTAGGATTATAGAGAAATCCGAGAGTCTCATTACATAGAGGTTAGATTTCTTCTAAGGTCTTCCTATTTTCTTTTGCACATTTAAAAATTTCTTTAATTATTGTCTTTTCTGTCTTCCTTTTTTGGTTACACTATCCCTAGTCCCTTGTTAATTTATATCTAACCCTAAATCAGAAAACAAACAATAAAATCCTTCCAATGAATATGTGCAGTCAAGCAAGATAAATTCCCCACATCAACTGTATCCCAAAGTGTACATTTCATTTTATATTTTGAGATCATCATCTGTCTGTTAGAAGGCGGGGGAGGGGTAGGAGACTTGATCATCAATCCTCTGGAATCATGTTTGATCATTGCACTGATCAGAATTCTTAAATTTAAGAGCCTCAACAGTTTTCCTGAAATCTAGACTGTTCCTTCTCTAGTCTACCCTCCACATAACTAAAAAGTCTTCCTAGTCTTCCTCGTCTTCATTACCTAAGTAAAGATAATCTTCACTATCCACGTTTGCTTATTCTATAAAAAAATTTCAGTCTGACATTTAAGTTCAAAAACTACTTTTTACCCACCTTTCCAGCCATATTTTACATCAATACCTAAACCCCAAAATGAATGGTCATCCCTGAGTTCATTGTGCCTTTTCTCAGGCTCTTTCCTTTAACTTTAAATACTCAAAATGTCCATTGGTTCTATGAGCTCTTTGCTGAAGTAATCACCATACTATCTCCAGTTGTCCTCATCTAGCTGTCTCCAGAGGAAAAAGAAAGGCTGTTGACTTTGCACAGCCCTGCTTCACTTAAATTCAATTTATTTACATGTCATGGCGTGACTTCCCTTATGTCATGATCTTCTTTGAGAATCAAGGACAACATCATCACCAATTAGAATAGGCTCCCCAGTAATGGATGCTCCAACTCCTCCATGCCATTTATAATAGTTATTATCTTATCTTCCAGTGGTGCTATGTTGGAACACAAGGGTCTCTAAAAGATCCAAGAGTAATCACTGCACACAGGACAATAGAAAGACACTTCTATTCCTTCAGTCCTTTAAAGGCTAATTCATGTGCCCATTCCCTTCTGAAGTCTTACCTGAGTCTTTCATTTGAGAGTGTTTCTTTTCATTTTCAAATTTTCCCAGAATCTTTGTGACCATAGACCTTGATATGAAGTAGGTGCTTAATAACTTTTGGTGGAGTTAAATTGATTTAATTCTAGGAAAAGAGTTTTATTTTTTTACCTATATGGAATTAGAGTCAATACAAAAACATTTTTTGAATGGGAAAATGATACAATCAAAACCGGTTTTTAGAAAGCCTAATCTGGCAGCCCGTAGAGGTATGTAACAGAGAAAAGTCCTCCCTGTGCTCTGTCCTATTCCCTTCCATTGTTCAGTTTGAATTACTCAACTCCAAGTATAAATGCTCATCTTTTGGAGAAAAGATCAGAAATAGGATGCTGAATATTTGAGAATTTAATCAAATGCGATGAGGCTTGCTTGTAAGAAATGCTTAAGGTTGCTCTTTAAGTTTCTTTTTTTCCCCTTCTTTATAACTACTATTTAATGTCTTTATAGATGTGTATGTAAAGCATAGAGGCCCTCTGGGGAAGAAGGGAATAGGGTTTAAAACACAACTCCTATAATTGCCTTTTATTTGTAACCTTTCACACAAGCCTTAGGCTTCACAATCAAATTCTGCCTAGGAACTGTTATATTTCTCTAATACAGTAAAATGTCATGAAATCACCATGGTTGGTACAGGGCTAATAATCTTAAATGGAATAAGAGTTTGAATTTTGGAATATTTTTTCAAGAAATTCTAGTTTCTTAATATTAAGCCTAGAAATGTAATAATATTTACTGTCTACAGAAGGGAGAATTGGGTTCTATATCTTATAATATGATTGTAAATTTTAGATGTCTTTTAACAACTAATTTTCAAAAATCAATATTTTTGAGAGCATCCTGTGTGTAAAGCAGAGCAGTGTGACGTGCTCTACTAGAAAACATATCACTTTACAATGTCCTACATATTAAATCCTTCCCTTTGTCCTCTATCTTCTATCCTTCTCTGTCCCCAATTTCCTGAGTTAGAAGGGAATCATCTCTCATCCAAACACTAATATTGCTTTTTTTAACCTCTCCTGTGAACACTGTTCTATTTTATATCAAAATTATTTACAAATGTGACATAGCTTTCCCTAGACTCTTTAAAGTGTTAACTCAATCCTTATTTGCAAAACTAAATCCGGGACAGACACTTTGGATCAAGATGTCACTATAGGGCAATGATGTAAATGCAAACAGCTGCCAGAAAGAAACAGTTTTGGGGAGATGGACTGAGTCACACAAATGATCAACTACCTTGGCAAACTCTGTTCTGATCCAATTTTGACTATTCTGCGCCTACTGTCAGCTTTTCTCATTTATATCCACACCTGGAATTTCCACCAAGAAAAGAAACCCTGGTCTTGACCTAATCTGATCTATGGATTTGTGATTTTTCTATTTGCAATTGATGATAATACAATTCAAATGAGGAGGAGTCTATATAACAGCTAGAACTTATAAAACAAAGTGTTTTATTGTTGTTATCTCATTTTGTTATCACAAAAACCAAAGGTCAATGCAATTTATACCCCTACTTTATAGATGAGGAAAAAAACACAGAGAGGGACCCAACTAGTAAATATCTGGGGCTGGATTTGAACTAAGGTTTTCCTGTTTTTCAGATCCAGCCCTTGATCAGATAGGTCACCCAACTGCCTCAATGGAACTAAAAGAAACCTCTCCCCACCACCCTCATCCTCTTTTACTCCTACTCTGCCAACTCCTGTGGAGATAGTTGAACAAGATAAGTTTTTAGAGTATAAACTCTATGAGGGCAGGATCACATTGTAACTCCCATTATTTTCCCCATAATACATAAAGCATTTTTTTACACAGAAGGTATGTAATAAATGAATAAGTGTAAGGGGAAGAGGGAGAATAGATACTATTTATTTATTTTTCTTCCTTCTGAGAATCTCACATGCTGATTTCATGCTGTTTAATAACATGTTTTATGTTCCATTAAATTGATACAGGAATCCCCCACCCCCATAATCTTTATGCTGTAGAATATAAAATATAGAATAACCCTTTCCTATGTTTGCAGCATAACCCATCAAATCAAGTTCCAGGCTTTGTTGCCTTTAAAGCAACTCAAACACTCAGAAAACGCCAAGAGATGTTCTTCATTGTGAGCAAAAACCAAAACTCTTTCACTTGTGGTTGGAGATAGTCCATGCTTCTCTTTAAACTGACCCCATTTCATCAACTCTCTTACCTAATTTTTCTTTTCCAGAATTAATCTGAATTTTCACCAGGGTTGCTACTTCTCCCGGGTAAGAAAGGAAACATATTTTGGAAGTAAATCTGACATGACCAAAAAAATGATGAACTGCTGCTTGACTATACTGCTTCATCTCTCCAAAGAACTAAAGACAGGAGTTCTTGTGGGATGGAACAGAGCACCCTCTTTTCCAGCCCAAGATATAATAATGTAGGGTTTCCCAACAAGGAGTAAGGTTTCTGAACATCCTCTGAAGCCACAATAGAGAAATAGGTAAATACAACCTGCCTGGACAGGTTTATGATCTGGTTCCTGGAATATGTTGCTTTTCTTCTAGCAGTCCTATGCTACTTTTCAAGGACCATTTTCCTTCTGAGCCTTTCTGTCAGAATGGGAGATGGAACAATAATCAAATCAGTTCTATTATATGTTAGTAACTAAACTCGAACAAATGAAAATTTTCATTGTCTTTGAAGAGAGCAAATAACTTCAAAGAAGCAACTAGAATAATGTAAAACAAGATACTTAGAGTATTTGAGTTCAAATCTTTATTTAACCTTTTAACAGCATTTAAGGGATCTAGGGAAGTCAGGAGAAACACGATAGAAGAGATAGCATTTCAGACATGGGAGTCTGTATAAAAGCATCAACATCAGAGTTGAAATATTTCATATAGGAAATTGCCCATCTATAGAACTGATAATAGAGAAGTCCTAAGTACTTTGAGAGTCCATTTTCTGGGACATTTCCGGTCATCCTGATCCCAATGTGGCCATTGGACCTAGAAGACTTCTGAAGAGAAAGTGAGCTTGGTAACTCTGCACAGTTCTCCATCATTTAAATCCAAATTATTTGCATATTATGGCATCCCTTCTCTGATGTCATGATCTTCATTATCAACATCATTCATCAAAATGGGGATAATAAGACTCTACTACTTATTTCAAGTGGTAATGTGGAGGCTAGGCATTTGAGTCTCAAAAATCTTGATCTCTTCCCTGACATAGAGGTGCAGTCATAATTGTGGCACTTAACCTTTTAAGATTCATGTCACTCCCTAAGACAAGTTATAGATGGGGTTACAGTTAGTTGGGTAACAGAGGGAGGTTTCATGATGAGGAAATCATAGATATTTAATATTTTATCTCAAAGGGTAATTGTATCAGCACAATTCATGTAATAAATGCAAGCACATAGTAGATGTTTAGTGAATATTTATTAATGCCTTCAAACCTGAATGAGTTATTTTCTTAGTGAATATTTATTAATGTCTTAAACCTGAATGAGTTATTTTTCACAGTTCTCTATTCCTTAGAGATTCAGTTCAAAAATCATAGAATCTTGGAATTTGAAAAGACCTCACAAGTCATTTACCTGACCTCTTATATGAAATATGAATCTTCAATCAACAATCAATCAATAAATATTTATTAATTGCCTACTATGGGTCAGGCAATATCCTAACCTATAACATCCCTGACAAGAGGTAATCTAGCCTCTCCTTAGATGCTGCAGCAATGAGAAACTCACTGCTTCCTGTGTCTTCCCCATCTCACTTTTAGAATGTTTTGATTTTTTGGAGGGGAGGGAGCATGTCATCAAGAGCTAAGAGCAAGAAGGGCTAACCCAAAGATAACTTCACTTTCTAGTATGATTTCCCTTTACTCCCCATTGTGTGCTCACTGTTCCAGACAGATTGATTTAATATCTATTGCCCTTACATCAAATTTTGCTTTCTACCTGGATACCAATGGGCTGTTTCTCATACCTGGAAGAGTCTTTCTTCTCATTTTTGTCTACTGTGATCCCTTCAAAGCTCAACTCACATTTTACATTTTCATTACTCAATTCTGCCTTTCCCTCCTCCCTCCACACTTCTGCATCATACCTGTGAACTAGGTACCTTCCCTACTTACCGCTTATCACCTTTCTTTTGTGTGCTACTACACCCAATGGAATGGAAGTTTCTTTAGAGTAGGGGCTGTCTTTGGTCTTTCTTTGTATCTCTAAAGTTTAGTATAGTGATTGACCCTTCAAAAAAGGGTGCTTAGTAGATACTTAATAAATGATTATTTATTAATAATTCTAGGAAATGATTATTTCTATTAGAATGATTGGCTACATGAGTATTCATGTAATTTTCTTGTTAAGTATAACTTTTTTTCTTATAGCCTCATTTTCCCCATTGACCTTCCTGGTCCAAATTATTTTTTTATTTCCTTTGCATAGATTTCATATTTTCTTCTCCATTCATGTAGTTTCCTCTGAGAGAATGAGAGGAACCATGGCCTATTTTTCTTTCTATGTTCAGTGCTTAGAATCAATGCAGGATAGTTGCTTGTGAAATGCTCCAAAAAAAAAGAAATTTTAGAACTGGACCAAAATGAAAAAAAAAAATAAACTTCCATTAAGGGGACATTTTCCAGATGAAGGTTCCCATTAGAAAAGCCAATTCAAAGTACTATCATACTCCCCCAAAAGAAGACTTCTGACAGAATTCAAAAATGAAACCACAGATACCCAAAGCCAGAGATATCAGACCATTACTTTATTTGAGGAAATACTTGTCTTTGTGAGAATTAGGGAATAGTTATGACCTAAAAGAAATGACTGAAAATTCAGCTTCTTTTAACTGCCTAGAAATTTCAGCCATACCTTGGAATGTTCTGCTTATAAACTTCTCTCAGTAGTTAATTAGTTAAGCAACATATAATCTGTTAGTGACTATGTCCTATGGGTGATCCTAATATCTTAGATTATGACATTGTCTTCTTAGGGCACAGATCAATGGAACAAAGAAAGTCACAAAGAATGTACAGAGCAGGCAACAGCTCAGATGAAAATTATTGTTGTTCTGACTGGTACATTTAGGAAACTTACAAATAGGTTTTTTAAATACTAGGGAAATATCCAATTTTTCACTGCCATGGAAAGAGAGGAGGGAAGGGAGGGTGGTAGAAAACTGTAGAACTCAAAAGTGTGAGAAAGGATGAATGTTGAAAGCTATCTTTGCATGTAATTGTGAAAAAAATAAAAAATAAATTCTAGGGAAAAACACAATAAATACACTTTTGAGAAGCATTTAAATGCATGAAAATTTAGAATCACAAAATCATAAAGAGGCCTTATCATTTACTGCAATTTTATGTAGAACATTGGGTTTTAATACCATTTGGAGTTTTGAACCCCAATTTCCCTTTCTCTAAAATGATAATAATAATAATAATAATAATAATAATAATAATAATAATAACAATTTTAGTGACTATTATGTTGACAGGGCTATGCTATGTAGTAATTCTGATAACAGATCACATTTGTATAACCTTTTAAGTTTTGCAAAGTTCCCTCTATATAAGTAATATTCTTTTAGGTGTAAAAGAACCATGGCTTGTCTCCAAGTTCCATGTTCTATCCTCTAAACTTGTTGCCTTTCTTAAGAGACAGAGCTAGCAGTTGAACTTGTAACTCTTCTCTAATTTAGCTGGGGTATAGCATATATGAAAACAAAATAACATTTATTAAACACTGACTGTATACAAATACTTTTGAATATTGCTGGGATTAAACTTTTATTTTACAAGTTACACCTAAATGCTTCTAAATTCTTGGAAACATTCACTAGGAAACAGCAAATATTCCTTACCCAACCACGTAATAATTCATAAGCTGTAATTCCCAGAGACCACCAGTCTACAGGGTAGGAGTACCCTGGTCCTCCATCCATAAACACCTGGAATACTTCTGGAGCTACCAAAGAGAAAAGAACAAAAGAAGATATAAACCATCACACTCATTTCACACTGTCCCAGCATTTGAGGGGGTGATAATATGGACAAAGGAATAGTCCCTGATCTAGGTAGTCCTAGACTCAGGTCCTGCCTCTGATATGAACTGGTTTTGGAATCTGAAGCAGGTCTCATTACCCCTTAGTATACTTGGAAACTCATTAAACCTACAAGTTTCAGAAAAGATGTCAATCAGCAAGATAGTTGCCTCACAAATAAGTTTTCCTTACTAAGGAAATCATAAATCCAGTCCCTGTCCATTGTGGGATGCAAAATGTATTTTTAAAATCAAATCACAGTCTGCAATTTTTCTTGAATGCTAAGTTTTTATATATTACACCTAAAAGAATAGTGTCCTTGATAGAGTTTCTACTGCTTTCAGCTTTGATTCTTTTCTCTTGTGACCTATCACTATCACTAAATCTTGTTGCTTCCTTCAATGGGTAGAATGAAAAAAACAAATTAAAAAAACTCTTCTTGAACTTGGAGGGAGAAGAGGAGAAGGGGGAAGAGAGAAAGGAAGGAAAGAGAAGCAAGGAAGGAAAGAGAAGCAAGGAAGAGAGGAGGGGAAATTGCTAAGGACCTTAGAGATCATTGAAACCAACCACTTATTTGATAAGATGGCTTCATCTAGAGCCCTGAGAAGTGAAATGACCTATCAAAACTCACACACAGGTAGTTTAGTGTTTTATACAGGAATAGAAAGTCTCCTTATCCTAATGCTCTCTCCTTTATACCAAATGATTACTCTTAAGCTAATTAGCTAAATTTTATGCTTCAATTTCCAGGAATATTTTATGAAATACATATCAACTCTGACAAATTAATTTGCAGGCATAATTCCATCCTATATTTGTCAGAGAAGCTAAAATCATAACTGTACAGTCATAGCATGTTGTGACTAGAAACATCTCAATTCAGTTTCCAGGTGAGAGAGTTCATTCTGTCTAGAGTAATGCACATTTAAGTTAAGGGGGTTGGACTAGATGTTATCTAAGTCATTCTTCCTGAAAACGAATGGATATAATGAGAAAAGTTGACATTATTAATATACTTTCTTTGTGTATTCAATATCAATAAGACCTTACATATAGGATATAATGAACAAGTATTCAATTAATAAAGGAGATGCTTTGGGGGGGGGGTAGTGGGTACCCCTCACTTGAGGTCTTCAAATAAAAGCTTGCAGACCAACTGTTTTTAGAGGGCATTCCTATTTATTGAACAAAATTAAAGGAACATAGTAGTTCTGAATCAGTCACTCAACAAACACTTGGTAATGTGTTGAATGCTTAAGGGATACAAAGATGAAAAAAGAAAAACATCCGGGAGGGGCAGAGCCAAGATGGCGACAAGAAGGGATTGAGTCTTAGGAGCTTTCTGATAAAACTCATCAGCTAAGGACTCTAACTAAACTTTCGAGAGACAGAACCCACAAAGGGACCCAGTGAGGCAGTTCTCCTACTCAAGGTAACCTGGAAAAGAACAGAAAGGCTCTGCTCCCCGAGACTGGAGAGGCAGCCTGCCAGAGGGGTGGCCCACCAGAGCCAAAGAACTTCAGCCTCCCAGAGGCAGCCCCAGGGTGCTGGGAGTCTCAGCTCACAGCAGCGGGGGAGTCTCCTGAGCTGCACCCTGAGGAGCACCGGGCACAAAGTGGGGGAACAGCGGGGGACCTCTGCAAGAGCAAGCACATGGAGCCCAGCCCTCAGGGCACACAGCCAGCAGCTTGGTCTTTCTGCAGCCCAAAGCAGGAAACAGAAGCAGGAGGAGCAGGTAAGCAGGAACCCCCAGGGCACGAGCCCATTGAGCTGAGCGAGGGGGGTGAAGAGAAACTGCGAGCTTGGTCCTCTGCCCCTGGAACAGGACTCTGGGGCTCTGACCACATTCAGATCCTGATGGCAGTCTAGGCCCCCCCATAGAACAGCAGGGCCCCCCCCCACCTCAGCCCCGTGGCAGAGGGAGGTGCTTATGGTCATTCACAGACCAATAGGGAGGACAGCCTCACACACTGAGACCCTTATGGGAGTGTCTCAAAAGCTCAGGAAGCACCCCCAAACCAGGCCCAGATTGGAAAAATGAGCAAGCAGAGAAACAAAAGGAAGACTATTGAGAAATATTTTGCAAATGAGCCCAAGAAGGATCAAAATATTCAGTCTGAAGATGAGGAAGCACAAACTCCTGCATCTAAAGACTCCAAGAAAAACAGAAATTGGGCTCAGGCTATGACAGAGCTCAAAAAAGACTTTGAAAATCAAATGAGGGAGTTGGAAGAAAAAATTGGGAAAAGAAAGGAGATGCAGGAAAAACATGAAAATGAAGTCAGCAGCTTAGTCAAGGAAATCCAAAAAAATGCTGAAGAAAATAGCATGCTAAAAACCAGCTTAGGTCAAATGGATAAAACAGTTCAAAAAGTTATTGAGGAGAAGAATGCTTTAAAAAGCAAAATTGGCCAGATGGAAAAAGAGATAAGAAAACTCTCTGAAGAGAACAAATCCTTCAGACAAAGAATAGAATTCAGGGAGATTGATGAATTTACCAGAAATCAGGAATCAATACTTCAAAACCAAAAAAATGAAAAATTAGAAGAAAATGTGAAATATCTCATTGAAAAAACAACTGTTATGGAAAACAGACTTAGGAAAGATAATTTAAAAATTATTGGAATACCTGAAAGTCATGATCAGGAAAAGAGCCTTGACATCATTTTCAAAGAATTACTACAGGAAAATTGCCCTGATATTCTAGAAGCAGAGGGCAAAATAGAAATGGAGAGAATCCACCGATCCCCCAGAGAAAGAGATCCCAAAAAAACAACCCCTAGGAATATTATAGCCAAGTTCCAGAACTCCCAAGTCAAAGAGAAAATATTACAAGCAGCCAGAAGGACACAGTTCAAATATCGTGGAGCTACAGTCAGAATCACACAGGACTTAGCAGCAACTACATTGGAAGCTCGTACGGCTTGGAATATAATATACCAGAAGGCAAAAGAGCTTAGAATGCAGCCAAGAATGAACTACCCAGAAAGGCTGAATGTCCTCTTCCAGGGAAAAAGATGGACTTTCAATGAACCAGGGGAATTTCAAATGTTCCTTTTGGAATGGCCAGAGTTGAACAGAAGGTTTGCTCTTCAGATACAGAACTCAGGTGAAGCATGGAGATTGGAGGAGAGGGGGGAAATATGAGGGACTTAATGAGGATGACCTGCATGTATTTCTGCATAGAAAAATGACACTGATAATACCCATATGAACCTTCTCAGTTAATAGAACAGGTAGAGAGAGCTTTTATAGTTGAAGCACAGGAGAAAGCTGAATTTGAAGATAAAATATGGAGTAAAAATGGAGTCAATAGAAAAAAAAGGAAATGGCATGGGAGAAAGAAAAAGGAGAGGGGGGAATAGTCCAAGATATTTCACATAAGTTTTTTATTACAATGAGCTATTGCAATGATATGGAAGGGGGAGTCAAGGGGGAATGAGGGAACCTTTGCTCTCATCAGAGGTGGCTAGGAGAGGAAACAGCATATATACTCAATGGGGTATAGACAACTGGAGTAAGAAGGAGGGGGGAGCAGGGGGAAGGGGTGGGGATGTGAATAAAGGAGGAGAGGATGGACCATGGTGGGAGAGTGGTCAGATATAACACATTTTCTTTCTTACTTCTTGCAAGGGGGCGGGAATGGAAGGCCTGCCCAGGACCACAGGGCCAGGTGGATGCTGGGCCTAAGGGGTGGTATGGGGGCTCAGGGCTTCTTGGCCCCAGGACCAGGGATCTGTCTGCTGAGCCAGTCAACGACCCTACAGCAGAGTCAGAGTGAAAGGAGAGAGAAAATATATTACATGGTAGTGGAGAAATAAGAAAGGAGGGAGTTGCGATCAGCAATGGCAACAGTGGAAAAATATGGAAGTAACTTTTGTGATGGACTTATAATAAAGAATGAGATCCACCCATGACAGGTTTGTTGGTGTTGGAACAAAGACTCAAGCACATTTTTTGTTATTATTATTTGGGGGAGGGTGCAGGGCAAGTGGGGTTGGATGACCTGCCTGGGGCCACATAGCAGGGTGATCTTTGGGTGTCTGGGGCCGGATTTGGACCCAGGTGCTCCTGGCTCAAGGGCCAATACTCTGTCTGCCACCCAGCCACCCCTACTATTATTACTATTTTATTCTATTTTGGGTCTTTTTTCTTTTTTTTTTTTTTTTTTTTTTTTTTTTGGTTTTTGCAGGGCAGTGGGGATCGGGTGGCTTGCATGTCACACGGCTGGGTGATTGTTGGGTTTACGAGGTTGGATATGGGCTCAGGTGCTCATGGTGCCAGGGCTAGTGCTTTGTCCATTGCACCACCTGGCCATACCTACAATTATTACTATTATTTTTTTTTATTTTAATTTTTTTCTCTCCCCTTTACTTTTTTCACCCAAGCAAGTTTATATTCATGGCAGAGGAGGGGTATTTTGTTTACTTGTAAACAAGAATATTTTATTAATGTAAAAAAACATTTGTACAAAATGAAAATAACAAATAAATTTAAAAAAAGAAAAACATCTGTTTTCAAGTAGTTCGCAATCTAATAAGGGAGACAAAATGCCAAAAACAAAACAAAGAAACTCAAGAAATACGTACAAACATGATATATGCAAGATAAATTGGACATAATCAAAAGTGAAAAGGTACTTGGATTGAGAGGGATTAGGAAAGGCTTCTTGTAGTTATTGAAAATTTACCTAGGACTTGAAGTCAGGAAGTGGAGATGAGGAAACAGAGAATTCCAGGCATGGTGGGGGGGTAATAACAGGTGAACTTGTCTGGAGATGGGAGATGGAATGTCTTATGAAAGGAACAGGAAAAAGACTAATATCACTGGATTCCAGAGTACATGGGAAGAAGTAAGTTCTAAGCACACTGGGTATTATATATGACTTTCTTTAAATGCCAAACAGAAGATTTTATACTTGATCCTGGAAGTGACAGGGAGTCACTTCCTTGAATGTATGGGTAGAGATATGATCAGATCTATGTTTTAGTAAGAATATTTTGATAGCTGAGCAGAGGATGAACTGTAGTTGGAAGAGACTTAAGGTAGAAAGACAAAACAAAATTCTAACATGATAGTCGATGAATGACGAGAGTTTACATTAGGATGGTGGCAGCATCAGAAGAGATTGTAAGTAGGATGTATATAAAAAGATGTTAAAAAGCTAGAAATAATGGAACTTGGAATTGATTTGATACAGTGGGTGTGAGAGAATGAAGAGGAGATGAGGACTCTAGGTTGTAAGTCTGAGTGACTGGGAAGATGATGACTTGATAATAATGGGGAAACTCAGAAGAAGAGACCTTAGGAGGAGTTTTTTTTACTCTACCCCAGAGAAAACTGAAGATCCTGATGAGGTATAAATAACAAAACTGAGGAAAGGTGAAAAGAACTTCATAGAATCATAAATTTAGAACAGCAAGAGAACTTGGGGGGGTCAACTAACCCAATTCTCTCATTTTCCAGATTGGTAAATAGGTCCTGCAATGGTAAATAGCTTGTCTATGGTCATCTTGGTAGTACAAGGCTGAGCTGAGATCACCAAATCCAAAGCTATTTCCACTGCCTTCTTAAAAAATGATAAACAATGCTTTATCATGGAAATTCATAACCAAATATCTGGGGAAACTTCAATAGTTTCCATTTGCTTTACTGAAGGGAGAAAATTTACCCTGCAAACTAATTGCATTGGTTTCAGAATCTGGAGAACAGTCATAGTTCTAATATGGCCATTATTTAGCTATGCAACTTTAAAGAAGGAACTCTGCCTCAGTTTCCTCCTCTGCAAAATTAAGAGATTTGATTAGGTGTTCTCTTACATCTCTTCAAGTTCTAATATTTTCTGTTCTAAGAAATATCCTCCATACTAAAATTTCTGCCTGCTAAGATTCTTTGTTCTAAGAACCCTTCAAATTTGTTCTAAAATTTCTCTTCAAGCTCTAATTTTCTGTTCTAAAATCTCTTCTAGCTTTTTATAAATCTATATAGTATCTATATGAGAGGTACTTTATAAGGTAACTCTAAGGACCAGTTCATCCCGGGGAAATTACACTGTATTTTTTTTCCAATACTACCCAAGTCCAGATAATAAAATTGAGAGCTCACACTTCAATTTTCCTTTAAAAGTTTACAAAACATTTACCTTACAACAACTCTGTGGGTATACACAATACAAAAATTATCATCCCAACATTACAATGAGAGAAACGAAAGTCTAGAGAAGTGAAATAATTTGTCCAACATCTTGTCAACTAGTAAATCTCTCTACTAAAACTAGACTTCCATTCTCCAAGATATCTTGTGCATTTGAGCAGAGACAATTGCTCTACATTCTGGGTCACCCACAATTTGGACAGTGTGAAATACTAAATGGATATTTAAGTAACAGAACTCTCTCAGACTAACTTTAATTTTTCATGGAAGCTTCCCAGGCTGGAGGAAGGCAGTAGAAACCAGTCCACTAGTTAGCTTAGTAGGATTTGTAGAGAAAGGTGGACCACAGTCCTCTTGCTCTTGCCCTGACCTAGACCTGCTCCTGAGGCTCTGCATCTCTTGGAGTCCAGTGAAATTGTTTTTCATATAATCAGACTATTCAATAATCCTTTACTAAGCATTGACTTTGTGTTAAGTTCTAGGAGATACTCAATATAAATGAAATGGCCCCTGTCCTAAAGGAACCCACATTCCATTGTCTTCTCAGATTTAAACAAAGACTCCATTTAATGATAATTTTTAAAAGACAGACAGAAGTCCATATTGACTTCTGTTCTTTCCGACTTGACTGCTTATGTACAAACTCAGTGAAAACCCTCATAACTCTGCCATCATCTCCCCAGTGGTATGCCAATAACAACTCTCAAGTCATCCCAAACATGCCACGAATATTTGAGTAATTCTGCCAGCACAGGTTTTAAATAGAAAGCAAGAATTAAACCTGAGGGGGTGACACATAATCAGTTATTCAGAAATGCATTGATATGGGGTATAAAATTAAAGAAAGCAAATTCACTCACTTCTCCCCTATGCTTGCAAATGTCAACATGAATTAGGTTGGACTATACTTATTACACTAAACACTGCCAAACTGAGAAGCTTCCTCTTTGTTAAAAAAAAAAAAAGCTTAAAAAAAGAGCAAGTCCACTAATGATGATCATTATGAGCTTCCTGATTTAGCTCTCAGAATATAACTGAAAACTTGGATTGCTGTGACCATATATAAAATGCGTTTCAGTGACTAGACCTGCTGAGCCTAAAATGCTTCAGTTCTAGGTTGTATTTGAAATATTATTGGGTTTGTTTTATCCTTAACTATGAATACTGCAATAAATGTCATCCATCCAACTATGTTGGAATGGGAACAGGGAAAGAAAGCACTTCTGCAGACAGGATGTTCAAGTGGAGCAATGATTTAGAACATAGTATGGAGACAATGGGAGGTAGAAGGACTTTAGAGATGATCTCATTCCCTCATCAGCCAGTCAACTAGTCACTGCGCTAAATAAGCATTGGAGATAGAAAGCAGAATGCTCTTTGACAAGTTCAAGTTTTGGGACCTTGAGTATCTCAGAAGGTAATACTAACAAATTGGAGATGGAAATTCTCCAAATAATAAGATCAGTCAGCAAGCCAATAAGGAAACATTTATGAAATGCCTACTAGGTGCTGGAGATATAAAGCCAAAAGACAATCCCTGACCCCAAGGAACTCACACTCTAATGGGTGAGATAGAATATACAAAGAAGTTTTTAAAAAAGGATAAAGGGGAGATGATTTTAATGTTAACATTAAGTAGGACTAAGAAAAACCTTTTTCTAGAAAGCAAGACTTTAATTGAGGTTTGAAGAAAATCAGAGAATCCATTGAGGTAGAGATGAAGAGGGAGACAATTCTAAGCATGGAGGGACAGCCTGTGAAAATAGTCAGTAGATAGATTGGCATGTTTGAGAAACAGCATGAAAGTCCATAGCATTAGATGGCAGAATATGAGAATTAAAGAAGGCAGGAGGGAGTAAGGTATAGAAATTCCAGGAAAATAGAGGCTGTTTTGGGAGGCTTTAAAAGTCAGAGGATTTTTTCATTTTATCCTGGAGCTTATAGAGAACCATTGGAGACTACTGAATAGGAGAGTGATATGGTCAAACTGGCATTTAAGGGAGTTCAATTTGACAGTTAAGAGTTAGATGGACTGGAATGGGAGAAGGGGGCAGATTTGAGATGAGCCAACAGAAGTCTACTGCAATAGTCTAGGTGTGAGATGATAAGGACTGGTGACAATAGGATGGTGACAGTGTCAGAAAAGAGAAGGAGGAATGAATATATGAGAAATGTTACAAAGACAGATTTGTCAATTGATTGATTATGGAAGATGAGAGAGTAAGGAATGAAGGATGCCATTTCAATTTTGAGCCTGAATGGGAGGTTGATAATACCCTCATTTTACAAATGAAGAATATAAAGTCTTATTTTATTTGCTCAAAGCCATACTGCCTACAAATGGTAAAGACTGGATTTATTTCTAGCTTTAAATTTATAATCTCCATAATTTTACATTGGACTGCTTTTTAACTCCAATTCTTATGTGGGTAGCACACAAGGTAGAGAAAAACTTAAATGGTGAAAAAGCTTGAAAACAGGCTGAATAAAGATTGGTTGAAGGGACTGGGGCCATGGAATCTCAAGAACAAAGGATTTGGTGAGAAAGGGTCAAGATAAGAATCATTAGCTATCTGGTGTCCTCAAATGGAAGAACTAGGCTCATGTAACTTGACTCAAGAAGTAAGAAGTGAAAATAGGTGGAAGATACAGAGAAGCAGACTTCATAATGGCATAAGGAGAAAACATCCAAACAGTTAAAAACCATTAAGAAGTGGAATGGTCTGCCTCACATCTGCCTTAATTTCTCTCCAAGTAATATTTCTGATTTTCCTCAACAATGACCCGGAAATCAGATTGACATAGAAAATCACTCCACTTTTGAATGTTATGCTTTGGATGTACCTCTCACCCTGAGACTTCTCCCTCTGATTGGCTGTAAGAGCTCCATTTTAAAGAAGAGGACTAGATCAATCAAGTCAAACCTTTTTTCTTTTCCAGATGGGCAAGGTCTTTCTCTGCCTTGACACTGTGTTAGGAACTTTCATCTTCCCCTTACTTTCACTTTCATTTTACTGTGGCCTTCTTCATTGGAATATAAACTCCTTGAGGGCAAAGACTGTCCTGCATTCTGATTACATTTGTATTCATAGAGTTTAGCACAGCCAATGGCATTAAGTATGTGATTAGTAAATGCAAGTTGACTTAACTCAAGTACCAGTGAGTTAGCTATTAACAGGGACCTTCACACAGATCTTAGTTGAGAAATTGCCAGATTTTAAAAAAGGGTTTCTGCTTGGGTACATACTGAACTAGATTATTTCAGAGGTACCTTTCAACTTGGAGACTGATGATGATGATGATGATGATGATGATGTTGATGATGATGTTGATGATGATGATGAATCATTCTTATACAAGACTGTACATGGACAATTTGGGTTACTGGTAAAAATCTGACTCACTAAAAGATCATTAGGCAGAAATGTCTGAGAGATATTTAGGACCCAAGAGAAAAAAACAATGACTAAGTATGTCCTCATGAGAATGGCAATAGATTGTCAAGGGAGGTTTTTCCTGATCAGCTCAGTTATTAATGTCTACCCTTCAAAATAATCTTGTTTCAACTATCTGTCTATGTACACAAACATATATACATATATGTATATATGAACACACATATATTTTGGAAACACCTTTATATCTTTATGCTATCTCTTGTCACTAGACTACAAGTTCCTTGAGGGCAGGACTATTTGGCATTTGTATTTTTATCCTCAATTTTTATCACAATTCTTGGCACAGAACTGACATTTAATAAATTTTTGTTTATTTCATTATTTGAGAGACTATAAAAGAACATAGATAGGATCTTGAGAAATGACAATAGTCAAGTATTGGCAAGAGGAGAATTATCTCAGAGAAGGAAACAAAGAAGAAAAACCAGAAAAAATGTGAATCTTAGACGATAAGTGACTATGTCTTTTTTCTATGATTGTGGGCAGGTCATTTTCACCTGTCTTTTCCCCTTCTCTAATCTCTTAGATTAGATGAACTCTCTTACATTATCAAAGCCCTCTAGAGGGCTGAGGTGCTAAATTACTTATTTTCAAAGTTCAGTGGTGTGGATAAGCATTCCATATGCCACAAGATGTTAAGATGGTGTGTGTATGTGTGAATGTGAATATTTTCTCTATTAATCTGAATTTTCCTATATGCAGCCAAGTGGATATTGAGTGTCAAATGACAGAATTGTGGATTTCAGTCATTGGAGCTCTTCAGTTCAAAGGCCCCATAAACAGTTCACAGAATATTAAATGTACCAGCTCAGTTAATGATTCAGTGGATAAAGTCCCAGAGGGCAGACTCTCAAGACAACCCAGAGAAAGATATTTGCATAGAGCCAGATTTTTATTAATTAAAACAACAGATGGAATGTGCAAATTTTTTTAAGTGTCCCAGATAAAGGATCATGTGAACTCCCCAGAGACCCTGCAGAGTTTTGTTAACCTCCATACCAGGGCTGATTAATATGATGAACTGAATATATGAATACATTAGCAACATGTAAGTAGGTACATGCAAAGGAAAAGAATATAAGAAAAACACAGGATCAATCAGGAACTAAGTTTTTCTTTAGAAATTTTCAGCCCTTGGGCAATACTAACATGGTCCATGTCTTAGTATGTCTACAGAACAGGGCAGGGTCTGGTACTACACCTGGAAAAGGTCATAGCATTACTTTCCAAAAGGTAGTTTCCATTGTCTTTGAAGTTGGATTACTCAACTCTATCTACTCATACCCATGCAATCAGTCAAATTAAAGGACCTTATGACCCCACAGATAGTTTAGAGGCATGGTGGATCCACTGAAGTATATGGAGCCAGAAATTTTCATCCCTGAATGACCCCGAGCAAGTCACTTTACCCTGTTTGCCTCCAGTTCCTCATCTCTAAAAGTAGCTAGAGAAGGAAAGGACAAACTAATCCAGTATCTCTGCTAAGAAAATCCCAAATGAGGTCACAGAGTCAGACACAACTGAAAACATCTAAACAACAATGACCTGAAAGACAGTGTGCTAAGAAAAAAACAAGGAGTTTATATTACAAGGGTTCTTAATTTGATATTGGTGATTTTGTTGTTGTTATTGTAGTCATGATAATTTTTATGTTTCAATAGAACTGATTTCATTTGTATTAACATTCTAGGACACTAATTCTCCATAACGGGACAAGTATTCACATATAAATTTTCTCCAAGGTTGCATTTGCCTTTGAACAGTGTATAGTCCATTATCTCAAAAGGCACGAAAAGTCCTAGTATCAATACTTCAAGGACCTATACTTTTGTTTGTCTTGCCTCCAGAAACATAGAATCTCCTAATCATCTTAATAGACTGTCTTCAAGGGATTTTGTAGCTAAAAAATTCATCAACCTATGGTCAGTGATTTTCTATCTTAACTCAGCAGGTTGTCAGGAAACAGAATTATAATACATTTTCTAATTCATTAATTTCCAAGGGTTTTATAGGCATGCCCTATTAAAGACTTTTTCAGGAAAGAGGTATATAAAGTTCTTTGTTCCCAAATTCATTAATTTTCAATTGTATTAAAGGCATGGGTAACAAAGGAAAGAAAATATTTTGTGTGGAAAAAGAGGGTGCTTAAGTCATTCCACATAGGCAAATACCACTTTGCCTATGCATAAAGCTGATCCCACTATAACTTAATATATTTCCCTGTGCATTGAAAGCATTTCATCAGTGGCTACTCAATAAATGATGTTGAATGAAATTTAGATAACTCTTTAAGGACATCCAAGGGAAGTTGGGTGGTACAGTAAACAGAAAACTAGGCTTGGGATCAGGGAGATTCATCTTCATGAATTCGAATCTGACTTCAGACACTTACTAGCTGGGTAACCCTGGGCAAATCACTTAACCCTTTTTGCCTTCTTTCCTCATCTGCAAAATGAGCTGGAGGCAAACCACTACATTATTCTTGCCAAGAAAACCCCAGAGAGAATAATGAAGAGTTAACCACAACTGAAACTACTGAAAAGCAGCAGTTTAACACATCCATGTAGTGAACATTTCACAAATATTATCTCACTGATTCTCACAACAACCCTGGAAGATATTATTATCAATCCCATTTAACAGTTGAAAAAACTGAGGCAGAAAGAAGAAAGTGATTTTCCCAGAATCATATAGTAAATATCAGAAATCAAATTTGAACTCAAGTCTTCCTGACTTAAGTCCAGTGCTTTATTTACTGATATCACCTAGTAGTAACATAATTTTAAAAACTGATATTTAGTAAAGAAATGGAAGTTATTCTCCCAACATGCCGATATTGTTTCCTAGAAGAGAAATTGATACTGGTTTCAAAAATACTTAATCTATTTAAAGAAAAATTCATTTTTGTCTTTCATTGTATCTACAGCATACTGCATAGTGCCTTGAACGTAGTAAGAATTTAATAAATGCATGTTGTTGAAATGATTGATTGATATGGCATAGTTTCACAGTTTTGCAACTCCTGCCTTAGTGACATTGACTTAGACCACCACCCAGATACATAATATCCAGAATGAGGGAGGTGAGAGTCCTGATGTTTTCTATCAAAATTAGAGCATCATGTTGAATTCTGAACAATACATTTAAGAAGGGAATTGAGCAAATGGGAAGAGCTCTTGAAGTCATGCTATACAAGATTCACTATATAGGCATTGGGAATGTTTAACATGGGGAAGGGGGCATGTTAGAGGGGTCACCAGGTTAGCTTCAATATTTGAAGGTATTAGATTGGTAGATCTGATTGGTCCTCAAGAGCCAAAGTGGGACAATCTTTTGAAGCTGCAGAGAAGTAGATTTCATTTACTTGCCAAGATAAACATCCTATCAGCCCCCTATTTCCAATACTGAAATGGATAGTTCTCATAGGTAAGTACTTCCCAATTCAAATTATGACTGAGGACCCTTATTTGGGGAATGTTGAAAAAGAAATTTTTAGTGAAGTGTAGACAATGATGATCTCAGATACCCCTTCTAGTTCTGGGGTTCTAGGTTCCCTGTTCTGATCAATTATCAATAATAATAATCTTCATTTACTACATAGATGGAATGTTATCATGGTAAGGTATCTTTGAATTCATCTGGTTCAATCCATTTATTTTAAGGAAGAAACTGAGTGCCAAAGAGATAAAATGGTTTCTCAGGAGTCATGAGACTAGTCTGTGGCATATCAGAGATGAGAGCCAAGTTTGTCAGATTCTTGGTACAATCTCCATCCCCCCCTTTTTTAAACTAAACAATCTGATTTACTTATAACATGGTGAAAAAAATGTCCATGTGTTCAAATTATCTATTCACTATGTACATCTCTGGAAAGACTCTTGTCTCATGACAGCAATTAGAGGGTAGGATGTTGTATTAAAAGAAGAGACAGCTTCTAGTTCTTTTCCTTCTACTTTCCCAAGTGACAATTCACTTTTTACTCTACTTCCTAAGTGGAAGAGGAGAAGTGGAAGGGTCTAAGGAATCCTTTATGGCATGTAGAAAAGAGAGCTCAAATAGGTAAGCTTCCTTTTAGTCCACAGGATGCCTAGATGGATATAAGTGCAGCCTTGGAGATGACCTTGTGACTTTGACAAGGTCCAGAAGTCCTGACCCATTGGATAAAGGTAATAAACCAGGGTCAATTTTTTCATCAGAGAAAATGATTACCTCCAAAAGAATAAGCCCAAACCTTGGTCAAGATCAGCAGAAGTTGTGGACCAGGAGTTATTTGGACAGTATGGCCAAAAATAAACTACTTTCTTTGTAGATGAGACTTAAAAATCAACCTTTAGGAGATAGTATAAAGTAGTTATAAGATAATAGAATCCTGCTTAATCTTTTGGTCAATTAGTACTTGTGGTTAGGACTTAGCATTTCTTCTTTGTACAGGAAATACCTGACCATATACAAATCATATTATATAATGTGTAACTTTCTACTCCCAGCAGCTTCCCCTCCTTTTGAGTAGATTTTCCTCCTAAACCAAAATCTACTCTTTAAGTGAATAATCCCAGTAATCCATGTTTAGAATCTAGATGTTATCTTTAATTCTCTAATTTTCCCACTTAACACATCCAAATGATGACCAACTCTTAACATCTCTCATATATGATTTTGTCTCTCATTTGATTCTGCAACCACACTGGTGGAGGTCTCCAACAGCTCATAACTGCACTATTTCAATAACCTGCTGGTTGGTTCCCCTCCCTCAAGTTTCTTCCCATTTCAATACATTCTCTAGACAGCTGTCAAATTGATATTCCCAAAATTCCTATACATTTCCAACCAATACCATAACTCATTTCTCCTTGTTCAAAAATTTCCAGTAATTCCCTCTTGCTTTGGGATCAAATATAACATTTTCTAATTGACTTTCAGATCCCTTCATAACCTCCTCCTATATTTTTAGTCTTTTTACATCTTATTTTCTTCTCCTCCCCTGCCTTCCATTCACTAGGATACTGACTATATTTCTCTTAGCTTTAATAGTCTATGTTTTAAAATCTCTGACAACTTAACCATACTATCCCATTTTTAAGATCCTCCTTTCTAACACTTTATCATTATATTATTAAAATTATATTATGCTATATTATTATATTTTCTATGAATAAAATATTTAAAATAAATATTGCATTTTCATATAATAACCATTTATCCCCTCTCTCTTTCATCTCACCACCATCAATTGTAAAGGAAAAAAAAATCATAATTTTTTAAAAATGACAAATATGCATAGTCAAGCAAGACAAATTCCCACAGTGACCATATCCAAAAATCATTCCAGATCTTGGATATGTTATATTCTCAAGGAGGAGGTAAATTGCATTCTTTATCTTTTCTTACATTATACTAATTAAAGATCCTAAGTCTTTCAACATTTTTTGTCTTTGCAATGTTATTGCTGTGGTATAAATTGTTCTAGCTCTGTTCACTTAATTTTGCATAAGTTCATGTATGTCTTTCCAAGTTTCTTTGAAACTTTTTCTTTGGTTCCTTTTCTTCAGCTCTGGTATGATCTTAGGATTTGAAACTTCTGCCTGTCACTCAATACTCCCTTTGATCTGGCCCCAATAGTACCTTTATAAACCTATCTATCCCTCATCCTCCATTGTAGTGAAGTTACCTTACTCACTTTTTTTTTGTTTTGCTTTTGTTTTTTGCAAGGCAATGAGGTTAAGTGACTTGCTCAAAGTCACACAGCTAGGTAATTATTAAGTGTCTGAGGCTAGATTTGAACTCAGGTCCTCCTGACTCCAGGGATGGTGCTCTAATCCACTGTGGCACCTAGCTGACTCCTTGCTCACTTTTTCTTGAACATGCTTTGTGAAGTCTTACCTCCTGGATTTTCTTCACAGCATTTACATGACCTGGAATACCCTTTTCTTCCTGCCTCCTCAATTTCTAGGAATCACATTGAATCTCATCTCCACCAAAAAAAAAAAATCTCCCTTGCTCCCTAGACCCCACAAGTAGGTTCTTTCTCTAATTGTCTATAATTTTACAAAATAGTATTATACCATAAATAGTATTATACTAAGTAGCATAATACTATTTTTAGTATTTGGTCCTTTTTATGCACTGTGCTCATGTTTCTCTCCCCTATTCAACTGTAAGCTTCTTATGGGTGGGGGAAACATACCATATTTTCCCCAAAATAAGACCTAGCATGATTTTTCAGGATGCTCATAATATAAGCCCTATCCCCAAAATAAGCCCCTGCAAAAATCATTGTCAACCAGATGGACATATTTAGTCTGCTTCAACAGATGTACTGAATTATAAATCCAAATACCAATATATAATTAAATATAAATAAATAATAGTAATGACATTAATACTTAAATTAAAATATAAATTAAAATTAAGTATTTGTAAATACAAAATCAGGCATCTTTGGACTAGAGGTAAACACCTCTAAAAGCAGAAGAACTGAAACTTGTTGCCAACTACCAATTGGAATACAGAAACAACCTGGGAATAATGTGCTCACCTGGATGGAAAGGCAAGAAAGTTAAGCTTGTACATATTTTAGGCATTTATGTTCTTGAATCCAGAAAAAAGCCTAGTGTCCACAAGCAGTTATAAGGAATTGGGCTGATTTAATGCAGTTCCTTGTTTTTCAAGATGGCCAAAGAGGTCTGCTAGTCTGGGATTCAGCCAGCACTCACTGTGCTAAAGACACGAGGAACTTCCTCGCAGGGAGAATAGATCAAATAGTGATTCCTGCAGGAATGACTGCCTATCTCCAGACATCCCCTGAAAATAAATCCTAACACATCTTTAGAGCAAAAATTGATATAAGACCCGGTCTTATTTTTGGTGAAATATAGCACCTTGGATATAGATCTCTTATTCCTGTTTTTTCCAAAATAATTTGAATTTATTTACCTGATTTACATAATATTGTACTGGGTACTTCAGGTGAATCAAAGTTTAAAGAAAAGGTAGTAGATAACATGTTGGACTTGAGGGCAGGAAGGTCCAAGTTCAAATCCAGCCTTAGAAGTTAGCTGTATGATTAAGCAAATCACTTAATTTCTCAGTCTCAGTTTTCTCATTCTGTACAATGGAGGTAATAATCACACCTACCTCCCAGGGTTACTGTGAGGATAAACTGAGGTATTTTTAAAGTACTTTGCAAACCTTAAAGCAGTATATAAATGCCAGCAATTATCATTATCATAATTGTAAAAAATACACAGTGGGGGTTTAAGCAGACTTGAAACTTCTTGCTAGCAATGACATCATTTAAAGTAAATTCAACCAGAAAAAAAAGAGAAAGGCTGTCCACAGAGCAAAGAGGAGAGGCTACAGATGATGACTTCAAGGGCTCAATCAAAAGTACTCCAGGATACTGAGTGACTCAATTCAATTGAATTCAATATTTCCAGTTATATTTTGTTTTATTTTTCCAAATGCAAGCAAAGTCAGTTTTTACAACATTCATTCATTTGAAAGTTTGAGTTCCAACATTTTTCTGCCACCCTCCCTACTCTCCCCCTTCCCCTGGTGGCAAAGAATCTAGAGAAAGTTGTACATGTACAATTATGTTTTACGTCAAATTCAGTATTTCTTTATTAGATGTCTTGCATATGTCAAGCTCTAGGAGTGCATTTGAGTTGAACCCCAAAGGGATCTAGGGACTTCTAGGTATGAAGATAAGGAGATAAAGCATTCCAGTCACAGCCTTGGCAAAGTGTGGAAGCTCGAAAGTAATGTTGTATTTGGAGAACAAGAGGTACGAAAGAATGGCCAAAACACTTGACAGTGGGAGGGGAATAATATGATTTCAGTCTGTCAGGTAACCAGGAGTAACATTGGGAAGGGTTTTAAATGCTAGTCAGAGGAAGGCTACATGGCATGATGGAAACAGTTCTGGACCTGGAGTCAGACCTGAGTTGAAATCCTTCCTCAGGCATTTATTTAGGTCTGTAACCCTGGATAAATTCCTTATCATCTCTCTGCCTTGTTTCCTCATCTGTAAAATCAGAATAATGACAACACTTTCCTCCCAGGGTTGTTGTGAGGATCAAATGAGATACCAATGGTAAAGTGCTTTCCAAATTTAAAAGTATGGGGGCAGCTAGGTGGCAGGGTGGCTAAGTGGCACAGTGGATAGAGCATCTGCCCTGGAGTCAGGAGTACCTGAGTTCAAATCCTGTCTCAGACATTTAATAATTACCTAGCTGTGTGGCCTTGGGCAAGCCACTTAACCCCATTGCCTTGCAAAAAAAAGTGTGATATAAGTGCTTGTTTTATTTTCATTTATTATTATTATTATTATTATTATTATATCATTGTCTTAACTTGGAAGGAGTTTTTAAAGTGGCCTTGACAAGGAAATGGCATGATCTGGTCTAGGGAATTTCAACTTGACAACTATGTGAAAGATGGATTAAAAAATATGTGTAGTTGAAAGAGAAGGGAAAGGCAAGACTATTTATAGAAAGATTTGGATTGAGTTGTAATCCACATTGGTGATATCTTTTGATTCCAAGACCAGGATCATTTGACTTATATCACACTTCTTCCCTCATCAGAATTCATGATTCTTGATCCTTTAAGAAGCTTACTTATCCTAGGATCAAAACATTTTCTGGATTCTTTTGAAATGAGATTGCTCTATAAATGTATACCTCTATTTTTAAATCAGACATCTGACACTTACTAGCTGTGACCTTGGGCAAGTCATTTAACCCTGATTGCCTCACATCCAGGACCATCTCCAATCATCCTGATTCATATCTGGTCACTGGATCCATATGACTCCGGAGGAGAAAGTGAGGCTGGTGACTTAACACAGTCCCCCTTCCCTCCAATCCACTTCATATGTGTATGTCATGGCATCACCTCCCTGATGATATGGTCTTCTACAAGAATGAAAGACAAACATATACCAGCTGATATAGAGATGGCAATAAAAAAATCAATTCATTTATTGACAAGAAAAGTTTGGTGGTATTCTCAAAAATAATAATAAAATGAAATTTAACCTTGAACCATGATTCAAATGACCATATTTACTTAGAAATTATTCATATTCAAATTATCCAATTTCAACAAAGATTCTGGCTTATATTGGTACTTTAGAAATTGACTTGTAGCATCTTGAACATATAATCTGCTCCCAAAGCTTATTATTAATTTGTTTAATCTGGTACATTTAGCCTGAATTAATTTTCTAATACTTCTGCATTATTACATTTCTGCATCTCTATTGGATCTCATTAAGGCCAGCACCTTCTTTATTTACTGATTAAGTGATTAAACTATTGCTCTAGTTTCTCTTGCAGTTCAGTAAAGATGCTAATGGTAAACAGCCAAGCCATCATTACAAACCTAAACAAAACACATTTTACATTGCTATTCAATATCTTTAGTTTCCTAGCAAGAAAGGAACTTATCAGGCCAAGGCAGCAGTTTTATTTGATCCCAAATTAATACATTAGCTTGTGATAACAAAATTCAATCTGACAGAACTGAGAACCAATATAATGTAAATTACCCCGAAGGTTCAGAGCAATGGGGCATGCTTCTTGCTTATCTCTGATTTCCATGGCCCTGGCAAGAGTCTTTGAAGCAGTGACTAAGGATTGGAATTCTTTTGAGAAATTCATAATCTTAAGAGAAGTCTGTTAGATGGTCAAATGCATTAAAGAACTGGGTTTGGTTTTGTAGAACCAAACTTGCTTTTTAGATAATCCAGAAGAGTGAAGGAAATAAATAATGATGTCACATGAAGATCATGAGAGAGAACTGGGACTGTTTAAGTCTGGAGAAGAAGACTTAAGGGAGATATGAAAATACTTTTCAAATTTTGGGGAATCATCATGTTGTTCTTCAAAGCTCCAGAGGACAAAACCCAGGAGAGATGGAAGAAAGTCAGGGAATCAGAAGTTGGCTCAAGATGAAGAGCTTTCTAAGAGAGCTGCCCAGAGATAAAATGGGCTATCTTGGGAGGGAGTGATTCTCTCCTCCCTGTATGTATTCAAGCAGAACCTGAATGCCCGCATCTCACAACTGTTATGAAGGAGATTCATGCTGTTGGTAGATCTTGAACTAGATAACTCTAAGATTTAGTGATTTGTTAAAAAAAAATGAAGCTCACAAATTTTATCTTTAGTGCCATTAAAAGCCAAAGATTTTAGAGAGACTATTTTTTGCTAAATAAAGTTCAAATTACTCTGAAGATCTCAGAACAAGTTTTGCTGTACATTTGTGGGGAAACTAATAAAGATTATACTAGTAGCTAGGTTGCACAGTGAATAGAGTACTGGGCTTAGAATCAGGAAGACTTGTTTTCCTGGGTTCAAATCCAGTCTCAAAAACTTAGTAGTTGCATGACTCTGGGTAAGTCACTTAACCTTGTTTGCCTCACTTTCCTCATTTGTAAAATGAGCTGGAAAAGGAAATGGAAAACACTCCAGTATCTCTGCCAAGAAAACCCCAAATGAAATCACAGAAAGTCAACTGAAGCAACCAATCAATTGCATTTTCTAGGGTACCTGACAGTTCCAATATTCTGCTTTAAGTAAATCATTTCTTAGTCAGTCAGTCAATAAACATTTATTAAGTACTTACTATATACTAAAATTTTTTTCTAATCCATTAGAAAACTTACCCATGTAGGGCTTCGTTCCAGCCATAGAGGAAGCCTTTTCTGCTCCTTTTATTACAGTGGCGATGTTAAAGTCAGTTATGTGGACATGCCCTAAAAATGCAGAAACACAAATGAATGTTAACAATGCCACATCTGGGTCTTATTATTGTTTGGCTGACATACAGAAAAGAAACCTATCTGTTGGGTATAATAAAACCTGTACCCTCCCTCCACCCCAGAAGGGGAGATAAACATTGGATTAGCCATAAAACCTTGGTTTGGAGGATGTCCATCAGATTGGCTCAATGCCACACTATTTAAACTCATGTTGAATTTTACATTTCTTTTTATTGAATTTCTTATTATTAACTCCAGCCCATCATTATAGTCTGTTAAAAAGCTTTTTGGTTCCTGGCTCTGTCATCCAATGGGTTGGATATCCCTCTTGGCTTAATTCTATTAGCAAATTTTGTAAGCAAACTATTTATCATTACCAGAATAATTGGTTAACATAATATATAATTATAATAATAGTGTGATAATATTAATTTATTCTAATCTAAAATTTATTTAAGCACATATGCATGTATATACATTTATATATTTATTTAGATGTCTATATACAAGAATATGTGTATCAAACACAGATCATACACACACACAGCATAAACCAAGGATAGTCTTGGGAGACCAGGCTACTACTTTTCAAGGTAAATGTGCCAAATTGAAAAGCAAAGAACCCAAAACATTGAACTTGGAATCAAGACTTGGTTTTGATTTTAAGTTGTCTTTATTAGATCTTTAGCCTAGGAAAATTATTCCCTCTTCCAAAGTCTTGGTTCCCTTGTCTATAAAAACAGCCTAACTATATTCTGCCACTCTCACTGGGCTGTAAGTTAAGTTCTTGCAAACCACATAGGGTTATCATTTTATAAGCTATTCAGTTTCAAGGTTAATTGAAAAGGGTATTTGAAGCTGAGAACTGAGGACAGCTCTAACGCCCTCTGACTAACTGTATGATTTTGGTCATCATTTCAACTCTCTGAGCCTTACTTTTCCCATTTATTAAATGGGAATGCTAACATTTGAACAGCTTACCATAAAGGATTGCTTTACGGTTCAGAGAATATCAGACCTATCATCCCACGGATATAGAGAAAGATTTTATTTATTTAGAATTTTAAAATATTTTCCCTAATTTTGCTTCCCTCCCCCCACCCCCAGCAGAAGGCAGTCTGTTAGTCTTTACATTGTTTCCATGGTGTATATTGATCTAAGTTGAATGTGATGAGAGAGAAAGCACATCCTTAAGGAAGAAAAATAAAGTATGAGATAGCAACATAAGAAGATAACAGTTTTTAAATTAAAAATATTAGTCTTTAGTCTTTGTTTGAACTTCACAATTCTTTCTCTGGATACAGACGGCATTCTCCATCTCAGATATCCCCAAATTGTGCCTGATTGTTGCACTGATGGAATGAGCAAGTCCATCAAGGTTGATTGATCATCACCCCCATGTTGCTGTTAGGGTGTACAATGTTCTTCTCTGGTTCTGCAACATCCTGCTCAGCATCGGTTCATGCAAATCCTTCCAGGCTACCCTGAATTCCCATTTCTCCTGGTTTCTAATAGAACAATAGTGGGAAACAACTCTTGAGGAAATTTCTACCAAGGCAGGTTAGCATCTGCTCTAGGATGATCAGAGTGTTTTGGCCAGAACCATAAAACCCACAGCTATCAAAAGTAAGATTTGAAGCTAGGTCTTCCTGACTCTGAGGCCAGCTGATTAAAAACCATACCCTGCTGCCTTTTTTAATATATATAATATATAATACATTTTGTTGCTGTTGTTAGGTTATTCTAGTCACATTTGACTTTATGGGGGTCTTTTTGGGGTTTCTTTGGCAAACCTTTTTAGACATACCTAGAAAGTGTCTGAGGCTGGATTTGAACTCAGTCTGGCACTTTCTACAATGAGTCACTCAGTTGCCCCATCTGTCACATAATACTATGTTAATAATTTGTTTAATTCCAAATTTTATATCACTTATCCCATTGGATGCTAATAATGTAAATTAGACAAAGTACCATTACCTACATTATACAGATGAGGGAAGTAAGATTCAGTATAGTATAACAATACAATAGTAGGAAACAATCCAGTCAAAGAATATTCCAAAGAAGCAAACTTTATCCTAAAGAAATGAATAGTCTTTTCTTTGATTGTTATACAAGTGCTGGTTTCAATGATTTAAAAATATGTCTCTGTGTCCAGAATCACCTTTGAACCTTTGGTTTCTTTTCTAAGAGTCTTCATTTTTGAATGAAAAATGAAAAATGATGGTTTCTGAACTCAACAAAGATGGGAAATTATAAACCACAATGCCGACAGCTTGTCAGTCTCCCCCCAATACTGACAAGTAATTGCCATTTTCCAACTGTCAAGGTATCACTAACAGTGAACTCACCAAGATCCCAAATGAAATTAGTTCCACATTCCAGAGAAACCAACTTTGATTACACAGAAAAGGAATGATTATTATCAAAGGTTCAAGTCATGTACCTCACTGCTTAAGTAGATTCTGTTGACAAGCTTTAAAATAAGGCATTTTTCTTACAAAACATGGGGCTTATTCAACAGGGAGAGAAATTGAGGGACTCATGATTGTAGACTACTAGGTTCTGAGATATCTGACCCAGGTATTCCAGACAAAGGTAGGAAAAGTTCAGACTCAAGAAAAGACACAACTGTCTCTGATTTTGTTCCACAGATGCTTCATGCCTTTGATGCTCTTTGTGCCTAAGACTTCAAACAGCTCAATAGCCCAAGACTTGACCAAACACATACATAACCCAGGGCGACACAAACAGGGGACACACCTGAGGAATGCCACCCAAGTTATCAGATTCCCAGGAGTGTCTCTACTCCACCAAAGAGAGCTCTCCTCTGGCTCTCTAGTTTTCCCTCCTTCCATAAAATCAGTTATAAAGCAGGGGCAGCTAGGTGGCACAGTGGATAGGTCTTCCTCTACTGGAGGGCTTGAGTTCAAACCCAGCCTCAGGCATTTAATAATTGCCTAGCTATGTGACTTGGTCAAGTCACAACCCCATTGCCTTGCAAAAAAAAAAAAAAACTAAAAAATAAAATCATTTCTAAAGTCATGGCCTAAGGATCACTTTAGGAAAGATGTACAGAGGTGTTGGATTACTTTTCTTTTCTCCAATGCTTATTATAGGCAACCTCAGAACAGGAGAGACACTGGTATACATTCTGCTACCTTTCTTCTGCCAGAACTACTCTATCCTGACTTCCTAATTATGACAATATGAAAGACCATATATGTTACAACTGCTGATGTTGCTTCTTTTAACTATTATATTAGTAGTACTACAGCAGCACTATTGCAACTAATAATAAACTTGACTCATGAAATAATGTAAAAATCATCCACGTTCTTAGACTCAAGGGTTTGCTAATTTAAGGTCCTTGAACTTGATTTGGGGAGAAAATTTTGATAAGATGTGTTTCAAAATAATTGGGCTCCTTTTCAGTCCAATGCATTTAATTTTATACATTGTAAAGGTTAAGTGATTTGTCCAGTGCCACACAACTAATTAGTGTCTGAGACCTAATTTGAGTGTAGGTTTTCCTGTTTTCATACCCAGATCTCTAGCCTCTGCACTATGCAACTGCCTCTAAGTCACTTAATTTCTCTTGGTCTTCATTTCTTCATCTATAAAATCCATTTACAATACATATCCTGCCTAGCTTGTAAAGGTATCATGAAGAAAGTACTTTTCAAAATGTAAAACACTCTAGAAACGTGATTTGTTAATAGTATATAGTATCTGCAAAATAAAGTATTGTCTAAATGATTGATAATCAGCTTTGTTAAGCAGACAGTCCAGGGAAGAAGTCTTATGAGGTCTACAGGGAGTGGTAGCCAATGAAATGCAAGCTAGAAAAGAACAATTGGGCTCCCTAAATAGGGTGGCAAGTTTGCAGACAAAACCTAAAGCACTATTGATAATGACCAGCCACAGACTTGCTTCTGATGTCCCTTAAAGGGCTTGTAGAGAATGGTGAATCAGTTCTCTGGCATCTGTCCCAATTAAGCAGGCATGTCACTGATCAGGGAGAGGATTACATGGAATCTAATTAGCTTCCTTATTAACACCCAGAAAAGAGACGGTGGAATAGCTTCAGATTCTAGGCCTGGGGACTTGGATTTCCATTCTTTTGTCTCTCTCCTCTCTCTCTCTCTCTCTCTCTCTCTCTCTCTCTCTCTCTCTCTCTCTCTCTCTCTCTCTCTCTCCCTCTCTCTCTCTCCCCCAGTTAGAAAGATGTAGATGACACAGTTGAAACGTCCTTGTTCAAGGTACATGAAAAACGAAGTGTTTAGTGCAGGTGATACCCAGTCAGATGGGAAGACTTACACTTTAGGTTTTTACTTGCTGATTAAATTGATGAGTGTTGAACTTCTTCCCCTTAAGTTATGAGTGAAGGCAAAAGAAAATCAGAGTTGAACACTTTCCTAATGAGTTGAAGTTGAAACTTTCTCTTAAAACACACAAATACGACTTGAGAATGGGTCATACATTTTCTGCAAACTCAAAGTAAATCCAATTCAGTAAGTAGGAACCTAGAAGGAGAGTTCCATGAGTGCTTAAAGACTATCTAACAAAATCTTTGGAAATGTGGAATAATGGGAAGAGCACTGGATCTGGAGTCAAGGCATCTAGGTTCACATTTCACATCTGCCCCTGAAGTATTTGGATATGCTTGGGCATATTCTTGTTCATTCTGGACCTCATTTTCCTCATCTGTAAAAAGAAAGGGGTTGGCTAAATCAAAGGTGTCATACTACTGATCACAATATGCTTGAATGTCATGAAATCAGATGGAAATATAATTGAGAAATATTTAATAAAATACATAAAAATACAATATTACATAGATAATGTTAATGTGTTTTTCTAAGTCCATATATGGTTCACAGGGATACTTACGTACACTCTACTTATACTGTTTCTATTTCAGTTTGACATAACTGGGCTAGCTGTCTTATTAGGTCTCTACCAGCTATAGATTCGTGATTCTCTGACTTCATGTCACAATTATTATTGTTGTTGTTAACATTAGAACATTATTATTACTATTATTGTATTGGCATGGTCCAGTCATTAGTACTGATTATCCTTTCTTTATTTAAGCAATCCTCTATTTCATTAAAAATTGATTTGCAATTGTATGATTAGGTCTTAAGTTTACATTGATTGCCTCGCAGACATCTCATGCATTTTCACAGCTATTTTTGAACAGAATTTCCTTTTCCATTATTTCCTCCTGAATTCTGCTGTTGTAACTGGTTCTATTAAACTTAACAAAGTCACTGTTTTAATTATTTCTTTGAAGATTGTCTCAGATTTTCTGAATATATCAACACTTATTAGCTAACGCTAAATTATGATGACTTTACCAGGTCAGTCATTGTGAAAAGAGTCTTCTAGAAATGGGAATGACTATCATAAATATACTGGGAGATCAAGTGGTTAAGAAATTGACTTAGCCATAGATTATTCCATTAGGGAAGACTAGGAATTCTATTAATATTGGAAGTTCAAGGGAATGGGATAAAATGGGATTACCAAAAGCTTCATAGGAAGAATGTCATCTCATCTGGGTCTTGAAAGATTGAATCTTCAAGAATGAGAAATCTGTTGTAGGTATAGGAGATGTAACAAGCAAACACCCCAATCTAAAATTAGTTTTAGATAGTAAATAACAGGTAGAATATTTGAGGGGGGAAAGTATAAAATAAGCTAGAAAGGTAATTTGGAGGCAGAATGTGAAAGGATTTGAATACTGGGCTGAAGAGTTTGTATCTTTTTTTCCATAGATAATGGAAGGCATCAAAGCTTTTGAGTAAAAGCCTTTTGTGATCAGAATTGATCATCGGGAATGTTTGCCCTTTATTCTCAAAGAAGGCCAACAATGACATCAGGGAAGTGATGCCATAAGTGCATGAATTATATTTGAGTAAGGTGGGTGCTGTGCTAAGTCACCAGTCTCAATTTCTCGGCAACCATCTGAGTCCAGTAGGCAGATATGAATCAGGGCAACTGGAGATGGCTCTAGGGTTAAGTGATTTTCCCAAGGTCACACAAACAATAAATATCAAGTGTCTGAGACCAGATTTGATCTTAGATCCTCCTGATTTCAAGGCCTCCATACCACTTAGAAATATAGCCTATATGAATCCATTGATATTTATCAGGTGCACATTATTTTAACTGTAACTTAATGTATAAATGTGTATAGTCCTTCAACAACTAACCACTTGACAGAATTAAAGGAATTGAGCAATCTCTTTAATGGAAATCCTTTATATAAGTTAAATCAGTTGGCAAAAATATTTTCAACCAAATGAAAGGTTGCAGTTAGTGACAATTATTGTTGAAATATATGGTTGAAGGCCAAGAGATGAAAGAAAACAAGAAATCCCATATGTGGAAATTAGTAACAGCCTTAGAAGATGCTAAAAGTGATGAATACTGAATGACATCCTAGCAGTCACTCTAGTCAGCCATCTTCATCTGGAAGAGGAAAAGTCAAAGGAAACACCCAAATCTCTGTGGATTTCAGCTGAGTCTATTTATCTATACTAAGAACATCTATAGATGAAATAAAAATGAGTATAATAAGCAGAGGTAAACTGAAATGGCTCTGCTCCTATGATACTAGTGAAACATAGTCACACATTACATTTGGTGTAGAAATATGTCAATCTAAACAGGGCAACAAGACTGGGATAGTGAGAGATGCGGTTAAGAAGATTGTTGTTTGCCCTTCATTTTCAAAAAAGAGCCATGACATCAGGGAGGCGATGCCATAGCAAGCCCATGAATTGGATTTAAACGACAGGGAGCTGTGCAAAGTCCCCAACCTCACCTTCTCCTCTGGAGTCATCTAGGACCAGGATGACTGGAGATGATCCTGGATCCACTGGGAGACCTGGAGAGGGAGGAGAAGACTGGAGAGGAAATAGTGGCAAATTTCCACTTTGGATACCAGATCCTAGAGCTGTCAGCATAGTACCTACTAAGTGTTTACTGGATGCTTATTGACTAAGTAAAGCAGGAATTAAAAGACAAAAGAAAAAGTAAGACTCAGAGATATGGACCTGGGACAGGAAAGTGAGAAGGGACAGCACAATGGAATTAGATTCCTTTATTTATAAGGCACTGCTGATGATCATATTCCTTCTATTTACCACTCTTTTCTTCTTTGTAAAGAGGAAGTGAGAGCAGTTGAATGCTCAGAAATAAAACAGTAACCAGAAAACACAGAAGTTTCTCTAAATAAACTTAAAATATTATTAATTCAGTTCCATTCAGGTTTGATTCAACAAACATTTATTGAATACCAACCATGAAAGTGCATACTATTATAGAAATAGAAATAGGCCTAGAGTGAGGAGATATGGGTGTGATTCCTGATTTTATTGATACCTATAGAAATATGGAAGTCATTTCATTATACTTGCACTGCCTACCTCGTGAGGTAATTAAGGAAATTATGAACTTTTAAACATTATATGGATGTGAGGTACTAGGAACATAAGAATAAAATCAATTGTAATAATAACTACTTTCTTAAATTAGCATTATCACATTTTTTCCAATTATATTTGCTAAACATTCAGAGGTTATAATATAACCCCTTCCCAAACTGATATGATGGCACCTCTCCAGAAACTTATAACCTAATGACAAGATAAGACGGATACAGAAATAATTATGATATGAGATAGGATGTAATCAGCACAAGAAAGAGATTTGAACAAACTTCTTCTAGAGATTGAAGAGGGAGAGATTAATCTAGCTAGTGCGATCAGGGAAGAATTCTACCAGAAGGTATCGCTTATTGCTTACAATTAGACAGTATTTGGCCTATGTCCCCAGCAGAGACTACTTAAATGAAGCTTCGCTGCCAAATTTTAACAAATTATTTTGTGATCCTATCTGCTAAGTGTTAGGATTGAATTCTATTTAACAAACATGTAGTAAGCATCTCCTATCGCCCAGAGCCAGGCTAGGGCTAGCGTAGGAGAGGGAGAAAACAGAGTTTAGATAAGGCACTCACCATATCCCTAGGCAACAAAAACAACTCTCTGCTTTCTATTATCTTCCAATCATAGTCAACTTCTCACAGACCTGGATGAAAAATAGCAACAACGGCACAAACTAATCCTGGTTCCATTTGGCTTATGGCACCAGTAGATGGTTGGCATTTTCAGAACATATCGTTTCTAGGGAAACAATGGAGTGACCTTTACAATTTTTTTTCTATCTCCATGGGATCTAAGCTTCTCTATGCCCCTGTAGTGAATCTGGAAAGGGATCGAATGATCTGAATGTCTCTGAAGCTCCTAGTACACAGGTGTGTGTCCTGAGATAACAGGTGAAAACAAGAAACAGGCTGCTTCCAAGGCTTATCGAGATGTTGTTTCCAGGCTAATCTCAGTGTCTCCTGATGGATATATTGGAGTTCTTGGCTCCATAATGCTCTCTCCCTCCCTTCTCCCCAGCATAGCCCACAACCATGCCTCTCTTTTCTGAATCGGTACAATATTTAAAATGTTAAGATTTTCAACACCAAAAGAAAGCAGCTGCTTAGAACGCGATGGGATATTAAAATGCAGATTATCAAAGCACAGAAATATATGTTAGATCTGGAAGGGAACTTTAAAGACTGGTGGCACAGTGTTGTGCTGTGCCTGGATCCAGGAAGACCTAAGTTCAAGTCCAGCCTTAGACTCTAGCTATGTGATCCTGTTTGCTTCAGTTTCCTCATCTGTCAAAAAAAAAAAAAAAGCTGGAGAAGGAAATGGGAAATCGTTCTGGTATCTTTGCCAAGAAAACCCCAAAGGGAGTCAAGAAGGGTTGAACACAACTGAAAAATGGCTAAACAGCAATCTAAATCATTTGTTTTATAGGTCAGCAGATCATGACTCAGAATTACAGAAGTTAACACAGCAAATCTTGGAAAAGAAATGGTCTTCTGAAACCTGTAGTATAGCACTTTTCAAAGCATTTACCCCCAAAGGGTTTTGTGAATCATAAAATAACATATATAAAGTATTTAAGTAACTTTAAAGCATGGTAGGAATGGTGGCTAAGTATTCTAGCACTGCTGATGGGGAATTCCCATCAAGATGGGTAGAATTCTGCCTTGGCATCAGAAATACTAGGTTCATATACTGCTTTCGACTCTTACTGCTTATGTGACTGAACAAACTCTTCAAATTTCATGTGCCACAATTAATTCCCAAAGACATCATTATAAGGCCTGTAAAGAAAGCTTAGGAGTAAAAAAAATTTTCAATCATTTAGATAATTTTAATCTCAGGAATATGGAAATAGTTTGAGACATCATTAATGATTATCTGAGATCTCATTCGTCAGCAACTGCTCTTGCCACAAAACTTCAACAGCCCAAGAATGAAATCTGAGTTTACATAGGCTGAAAAGAAATCAAGAGTTGACACATTAAATATTATTCCTGTTGTTGTTGAGGGAGGGATTTAGAAATCTAAAGGTATTACTTGGCTGTCTCCACTATGCAAAGACAGAAAAATTGGTCACCTATCTACCTCCCTGTCCTCACTGCCAAGCTTCAAGGGCAACACACACAGACAAACAGACACACAAATACATGCGCGCACACACACACACACACACACACACACACACAAACACACAACTTTGATCATGCTGATCTAATATGCCTTTTCCCACTAAGTTGTTTCCATTATTGAGGTCTGACTCCAGTACCAAATATCTCCTTCACCAAACCCTGACTACTGGAGCCAGAAACTATGTTTCCCATCTATTCAGCTAAACTGCCTATTATCTGAGCTACAAATTAAGACACTTGACTATTCAATTTAGTACTTAATTGGACAGGACTTCTATCATTCTCTAGTTGTTTCATGTTGTTTTTCTCAAGAGGATAGGCATCATGATAGAAAAATTATCATTATAATAGTTTATATTAAAATAGCTTATGTTTGGGCAGCTAGGTGACACAGTGGCTAGAGCACCAGTCTTGGAGTCAGGAGTACCTGAGTTCAAATCCCACCTCAGACACTTAATAATTACCTAGCTGTGTGGCCCTGGGAAGTCACTTAACCCCATTGCCTTGCAAAAAAACCCTAAAAAAATAGTTTATGTTTGTAATAATTAAAATTATTTTTAGAGCAACTAAAATAGCTTATGTTTGCATTCAATTTGATTTAATAAGCTTTTGGTAAGCACCTATTATATGAAAGGCATCATGCTAGAATCTGGGAATACAAGAACAAAAAGGATGAGCAGAAGTTACTATTTATCCCCATTTTATAGGTTATTTAACTGGAGTCAGAAAACTTGTTCAAAGACAGTGAACAAACCAAGATTCAAACACAGGTCTCTTACTCCAGAACTATCCCATGGTTCCATGAATAGGCTTTTAAATAATAGTGTGAAAGCTTTAAACAATTATTTGATTTTTGTTTTTTCTAAAAATCTTCAAGTGCTAGTAAAATATGGATATCTTATGAGCCCTCAATCTCAATAGGTGACTTGCTTTTTCTCTAAGTCTTTGAGTGGCTTCCCCCCATGCATTTTCTAAGAAGTTCAATTTCCCCAAGGGCCTTATAGTAAACAACACATGTCCTTCTTTTTCCCTAGAGTCTTATACTCACTATGAGAGAGAGATGAAATAGGAAATATTTTGACAAGGGAAAAGGTATTTTTAAAACTGCTACCCACCACCCAAGGAAGGAGCATGAAACACATGTATAAACAAATGTGTTAGAAGCAGATGGAAAGACAATTCTTTAAAATAAATCCTTTTAATCCCATCTGGAGGATACAATCCATTCATTCATTCAGTCATTATTCAATCACTTAACCCTGATTGCCTCACATCCAGGTCCATCTCCAGTTGTCCTGATCCCTATCTGGTCACTGGACTCGGATGGCTCTTGAGGAGAAAGTGAGTGAGGCTGGTGATCTGACATAGCACACCCTCACTGAAATCCAATTCACATGCCTTCCATGGCACCACCTGTCCTTCATGGCACCACCTGCCCTGTCTTCTTCAAGAATGAGGGATAAACAATTACAACAACTCAACCACCATTCATTAAGCACATGACTAAGAACGGAGGGGGGCGGCAGGGGGAGTTAGAGTTTTCCCACATTGACACTGTTGTTCTCCACCCTTGGTTCAATTTCCATAGATAGTTATAAAAACACCAATTTTGTGTAAGATCTTGTGGATTTGAAGAAAAAAAGAAAAACCAGTCCCTGTCCTCAAGAAGTTTGCATTCTTTTGCTCTCAAAGAGGTCACAATCTGTTGCTGTTGTTCAGTCATATCACATTCTTCATGACCCTATTTGGGATTTTCTTGACAGAGATATTAGAGTAGCTTACCATTTTCTTTTCAGGGGTCATGCAGTTACTATGCCTTCACCAAACCCTGAATACTCAAGCCAGAAACTATGTTTCCCATCTATTCAACTAAACTGCCTGCTACAAATTAAGATACTTGACTATTCAATTTAGTACTTAATTGGACAGGACTTCTATCATTCTCCAGTTGTTTCATGTTGTTTTCCTCAAGAGGATGGGCATTATGATAGAAAAATTATCATTATAATAGTTTATATTAAAATAGCTTATGTTTGTTATAATTAAAATTATTTTTAAAGCAACTAAAATAGCTTATGTTTGCATTCAAGTTGATCAGATTTAAAACTCATAAAGAGGAGTCTTCCTGGCTTCAGGTTCAGGACTCTATGCATTTTACCACTTAACCTCCCAATAAGATATAAATCTATCTATCTATCATCTATCTATCTATCTATCTATCTATCTATCTATCTATCTATCTATCTATATACATATGTATGTGTGTATATATCTATATAATTATACAAAAATATATATGACTATAATATGTGTATATATTTATACATAAACATTTAATAAAAATTCAATTCAGCTGCCCTATCTTCATTTTTCCCAAGATCAAAGAAAGAAGATATCCTCAAGATTGCTACAACTAATGTTGATCCCTATATTATTGATCCCATCTCCTGATTTCTACAAAACCTTGCTCTGTCAATTATACCCTAAGTCTACTGGATATTTCCTATGAACTAATAACAATTCTTAGTTCCAAACCCTTTAACAAAACAAAATATACCTTTTTTCTGACTCTACAATACCCATAGGTCATTGTACTTTTTCCTTCCTTTCACCACTCAGTTTCTGAGTTGTTGGGTACCTGTGGATGGTATAGACCACTCATTGGCTCTAATTCCTTAATAATATGTTCATTCTTCAGACTCTTGCAATTCGGAATCCACCTCCATTGCTATACCAGGTTTCATTTTCTCATTCTCTAATAGTTTAGTTATGACTAAATTTAATGACTTTGTTTATGTCCTTCAGTCTTTGGCCTCTTTGCAGCATTTGACATTGTTGGCCATCCCTTTCTTTTTTTGGTACTTTCTTCTTTTTAGCTTTCATGAGGTCATCCATCCCAAATCTCTAATTGTTCTTTCTCTTTTGTCAATTCCTTAGTTTTTTTGACATTTAAACATGCTTTCCTCCATATTTTGTCCTTGACTTTCTTCTTTTTCTTTACTCTCTTCTTTTGTGACTTCCATCTATTTCCTTCATTTATCAACCTTTATGCAGCTACCTTCCTTAGCTATAATTCTTCTCTCACTTGTATTTCTCTCATATTTCTAATTCTATGGATATTGTTTTCCAATTCCATATTTACAATTGTCTACCTCTAAGTAAACCCCAACTCAAATTAATATTCTTAATGGATTATGGTCATATCTTTCCCCTGTTAAAAGCCTTCAGTGGTTCCTTACTGATGTTATTAAAAAATTATTAACTTTTAATCATGACATTTCATATGTTTTAAAATCTTGTTCCAGGGCAGCTAAATGGCCCAGTTATAGGATGTGGAAATGAGCAAACAGAAGAAAAAGAAGAATCTGACCATAGAAAATTAGTTTGGCCCCATGGAAGATTCAGAAGATGACAAAATTGAGATTTCTGTACCCAAAACCCTCAAAAGAATTAGAAAATGTACTCAAGCTAATGGATAAGCTCAAAATAGACTTTGAAAAGCAATTAAGGGAGGTAGAGGAAAAAAGTGAAAAAGGAAAGGTGAGACAAGGAAAAGCTTACTAGTGTTACTAATTAGGAGATATTTTTTAGCATTGCTTAAGGACAGAAAATATTGTTGGCATCCCTTTAAATGGGAGAAAACCCAAGTGACCCTAAATCTTGATAAAATATTTTAAAGGGACTTACCATGTTCATCCAATAATATGTTGTCTGGTTTAATGTCTCTGTAAAATAAAAAAAAAATAATATGAAACACAACATGTTTATGCCACAAAAAAGGCTTAATACTTACTACAATAAATGCCTACTAATCCCTAGTATGATTTTCTTTTTCCATTTGTGAGTCTTGCAAAACTAGAAAGATAAGAATAATTGCTTTAACACAGTGACTATGTTTTTAGTTTCTCTGCTTTCTTGCCATCATAAGCAGCCAGACATTTCTTCACCTTATTTTGAGCTCTGCTATGATTTATTCCATAGCAACGATATTATTTTAATATAGAAATATGTAATAAGTGCATTAATTTATCGATAAGTTTCCTTTCAATCAGTGATTGTCATTACTATGTTTATACCATGAAAATATTAATTTATTCATCAATTGGAGAAAGGCTAAATAATTTATGGGATGGTATATTTGTGTAATGAAATATTATTGTGCTCTGAGAAACTACAAATCTCTGAGAAAGGCAAACAGTTGTCTTCCATTATTAATTATCAATAGAGCCTTTGATGCTGGTGATTGAATGAGGTTTGATCAGCCCCTTGGGTGCATTTCTGAAAGAGAGGTAGTGGAGCTTTAGCTACCATTTATATAATACTTACTGGGATTGTCAGCAGGTGGAGGGGAGGGAATGTTTGTTGTGAGTTGGTGTGTGAAGTAGAGTGACAAGATTTGAGAAGAGTGTGAAATAGTCCTTTGGGAGGCCCTAGCAGGTGTGTGACAGTGAGAGAGAGAGAGACAGAGAGAGAGAGAGAGAGAGAGAGAGAGAGAGAGAGAGACAGAGACAGAGACAGAGACAGAGACAGAGACAGAGACAGAGACAGAGAGACAGATAGAGAGACAGAGAGAGAGAGACAGAGAGAGAGAGACAGAGAAGAGAGAGAGACACACACACACACGCAGAGACAGAGACAGAGAGAGAGAGAGAGAGAGAGAGAGAGAGAGACAGAGAGAGAGAGAGAGAGACACACACACACACACGCAGAGACAGAGACAGAGAGAGGCAAAGAGAGAAACAGAAAGACAGAGAGAGACAAAGAGAGATACAAAGATATATGCTGATTATGGCAACATTTAAGAGTCAAGAGACCATAGATTTAATGCTGGAAGAGCTGAAATTATCCAGTCCAGGGTTTCTTAACCTCTTTTGCACCATGAACTCCTTTGGACATCTGATGAAGTCTATGGATCCTTTCTTAGAATGTTTTAAAATGAATGAAATAAAATACATAGGATTACAAAGGAAGTCAGTGAAAATACAAAAAAGGCTTTTAGTGGAAAGATACTACTACAACTGCAAAATATGGAAACCTCACTTTAACCTGTAGCCTTCCATAGTTGTTTGAAGCTCAGAGAAGTAAAGAGACTTGACCAAGGTCACATAGCCATAAAGGTGTGGAAGATGGGTTTTGTATAGACGGTTTCCTGACTTCAAGTGCATTATTACTACTACTGATTAAAGACATATCTGGAAATTACAAGTGCTATTTTATTTCTTTCTCATTCTTCCCCACCAAGATTTCTTTGTAGAGTTTTGTAGATGAATAGATGTAATAGTAGGAACATTGATTTTAGGGCCAGAAGGTCTAGGGACAAGAATTAGTTCAAACATTGACACTAACATTGTCCAAGTCATGTCAACTCTATGGCTTTCATTCAGGTACATCTGCAATAGAAGGACTTAGACATGCCCTGTCCTAATTCTCAGTTAGGTGGTATTGGATTTGTAGTTAGGATGACTGGAGTTCAACTGTGCGCTCAATACTTATAGTTGGGTGACCCTGGACAAGTTTCTTCATCTCTCTCTGCCTCATTTTTCTTATTTGTAATATGGGGATATAATAATACCTATTTCCCAGTATTGTTGTTAGAATCAAATTAAAACCTATTTGTGAAGTCCTTTACAAACCTTAAAGTATAATGAAAATGCCTGGGATTATCATAGAGGAACTTTAGAGAACATCTAGTCCTACCCTTTCGTTTTACAAATGAGGGAGCCAAGATGGCAAGCACACACCTAAGCTCTCCCAAATTCCCCTTCAAATAACTTTAAAAATTCCTCAAAACAAATTCTGGATAGCAGAACTCACAAAAAGGACAACTTAGAAGGTTGTCAGGTAGGGTCTGTTGCACTGGACTGATAGTGGAACATACTTCAATATCCATCAGTCTTTCCCTACTCCAATCCCTTCCCATAGCCACTATACTAATCTTCCTCATGAGCATATTAATCCAGTTTATTCCTCTACTCAAAAACTTCCAGTGGCTCCCTGTTACCCCAAGTAAAGTCTTCCAGATAAACATGATTCAACCTATCTTTCTGGCTTAATTTCACATGAGTCCCTCTCTACATGTTCTCTTTTAGCTTTCCTGAATAGTTGGCTATTTCCAAAAACCCTTATTTTGCCTTCATGCATTCATAAAGACTTCCCTTCCCTATAATCTTGTCCAGAATTTCTTCTTCCTGTCTACCTGTTGCAATCCATTGTTCCCTTTAAGGCTCACCTTAGGGGTTTCCTACTATGTTATTATTCCAAAGGAAAGTATTCTTATTCTCCTAAAATCTTCTTAGATCACCTTCTCTAGAACTCCCCTTTGACCCCAATCACAATCAAGCAAATATTTATTAACTACCTACTAGGGTGGCAGGCACTGGAGATAGAAAGAAAAAAAAATAAACTCTCTCTTACCCTCACACTTATTGGGGAGACAATAAATACAGATATAATTATGTACAAAAGACATACAAAATAAATATATACAAATAAATAATTTAAGAATTTGGAAACTAGAGAAAGCATTAATAAACAACCAGGGAAATCAGAGAAGACTTTCCATACATGTAACCTATAAGTTGAGTCTTAAAGGAAGGGAAGGATGTGAAGAGTCAAAATGAAAGAAGGGTACATCTCAGGAATGGGATATAGCTAGGCAGAAGGCTGGAGGTAGTACAGTATGTGGAATTCTGAATTCAGAAAATGACAGAGGCCAAGTTTGACTGCATTATTCACTTCCGCCAGGCAGGTTTACTCAATATTCCATTTCAGTAAATCAAATCATGTCCATCTCAGAATCTTCTACCATGATGCACAAAAACAACTTGGTAGACCAACCTTTCTATTTTATATTAAACATTATGCCTTAAAATAGTCATCTTCCATAGGGATGCTGTTTCTTTAAAGTAGACCATTGTTTGATTTTTTTTTATAGAGTTCATAATTGAAGGGATTTCTGCTCAGGAACAATTAGACTAGATGGCCTAGGCTCCCCTTTCATTTTAGAGATCTTATAATTTTATGAATTAATCAAATGAATAAAGAGAAGTTTTTAGAATAGAAACTTTCAAATATTTCTCTTGCTATTTTATTATCATTAAAATGTTTATTAAACCTTATATCATCTTTCCTTATTTTATAGATGAAGACCATAATGTTCAGAGTGGTGATGGTTTGCCCAAGATCATATGGCCAAATTGTGCCTAATCCAAGAGGATGGTCCATGTCTGATGAATGTTATTATATTATTCTTTCCCTCATTCTGACCACCAAACAAAAAAATCAAACCAGGAGTTGTTGCTTTATATAAAATTATGTTAACTGCTGTTGCATCATCATGTCACATACTGTCCTCAAGACTAGAGCTGTGAGGTTTACCAAGATGGATAAGACATGGACCTTTCCTTTATGGTCCTTTTTGTTAATTCCATCCCAGTAGCTGGCTGGGCACTAAGATTGCAGGGGCAGGAATCTAGAAGCTGCTACCAATCAGTTTAATAAGAGTATCAACCTCTTCCCACTCTGATGCTACTTTCAGGCTTTTAATAAAAGCCCAGATCTCAGGTATACTGCTGGTCTATCATACTCCAGCTGTGAAACTGACTTTCTTGGAAAGAAAGAGGAAAAAAACCAAGTGAAAGCTTTTATGTAGCAAAGCAGAGGGATCTCTGGGGTCTATTGTCCTAGGTGCATTTTACTGTGTCTTTCTGGGGTGGGGACAGAGTTAGCAAAGGGAGAAGAGAGCACATCTTGCTAGTGTACTCTGTGTTCAAGACAGCAAGGAGCACCTTGCTGTCTTGTACATAGAGTACACTAAAGGGTTTTGATAAAAATAATTTCGTACCTTAAGGTTACTGATAGCTGCATTCTTGTCAACATTTTTCATCATTGTTGTTCAGTTGTTTCAGTTGCATCGACTCCAAGTGACTATAAAACTTGGTGTCCTTTGTTTTTTGGTTTGGATTTTGGGCTTTTGTTGGGGGGGGGGGGTTGGCAATAATCCTAATGTGATTTGCCATTTCCTTCTTCAGCTCATTTGACTGATAAGGAAGTTGAAAGAGTTAAGTGACTGCTCCAGGGTCACATAGCTAAATGTTTGAGATCAGATGTGAACTCAGGAAGTTGAGTTTTTTATCCAAACTATCCACTGAGCCACTGGACTGCCACCAGCACATTCTGGGTCTCCCCTATTCTCCTGGGAGGCGATGATATAAAAGACAGTATCTAAATTCTGATATCTAGTGTCCAGATGCCATAGGAACTCAAAGGGGAAGAGCAACAAGGGAGAGTATAGTAAGGGAAGGCTTCACAAAAGTAGATTTTAAGTTAAATAATGAGGAATGAATAAGAGGAATTGAATTGGTGAGGGAGTCAGTATAAGGAGGTCATTGCAGGAAAAGGGAAGAAGCCAAGCAAAGGCAAAGAAAAGGAAAGGTTAACACTCCACTGTTGTTGATGACTAGCTGCTTAACTCTGAATAAATTCCTTTCAGACCGTGGGTTCTGTTTTGGATATATTGAGTTAAATACACAATGATTAGTTCAAAAGGTAGGTGGTGATTCAATAGAAAGAGAGAGAGACTAAGATTAAATATGGAAATATGAATCATTAGTGTAGAAATGACTGAACCAATGAGAATTAATGAATTCAATAAAGGAAAGTATTAATAATTACATTTCTAAAGGCTCCAAACAAAGACATAGGTATAGCCATAGTAAAGGGACATGAAATAGATGAAACATTTTATATTCTAACATTTTTTCAGTTCAAACTTTCAATTATTTATGCTGTATTTAGAAACAGGAACTGAGTTCAAATACCATGTCAGCTACTTTCTACCTGTGCCTTTAGGAGAGTCATTAAAAATCTCTGGGCCTGTTTCCTGGTCTATAAAATTTAAGGTTTGGGTTATCTGAATCCTGAGGTTATAGGTAGCTCTAAATATATACTCCTATGATTTTTTTTCTACTGCTTGCTGAGAGATAGGCTCTCTCACATGCCTCCCTCCTTAGTAATCCTAAACAAAATCATTAGAAAGTAAAAGTGTGAAAGAGTCCAAGCTTTATATCTTTGCATTTGATTAGACCAGCATTTTATCAGCATAGTTCCTTATCTGAGCATCACAGGGCAAGATGACTTCAGGAGTATTTCCATATGGGTTATTTTTCAGGCTGATCATATCTCAGTTCTAAAAATTCAATCCACCAAAACTGGCCCTGCACAATTAGAGAGAAGGAAATCTACACAAATGGGAGAAAGGTTGGAATGACTCAGACTTTGGACAATACTATAATTCAAGAACTGGGGAAAATGATATTATTATGGAAAGTATGTAAGCAGAACTATAAAACTTGGTGTCCTTCATGAATTATTTTGACCTCAATGAAATGAAACACAAAATGTCAGATGGGCTATATAACACTGTACTCTGTTGAATAGCAAAATAACAAGCAGATGCATGGCAATTTTTGCTGCATATTTATCTGGAGTGAGTTACCTTTCTGCTTCCTAGTTGCAACTTTAGGTGTTATTAAAGGAATAACAAAAACGTTGCATAAATAAGGTTAAAAAACAAAGGAAATGAGCTTGTGAATATTTTATTGTGAACCAGAAAAACAGGTTTTGAAAAGAGTTCTGGGGTTGAGAGGGATTTGGGAATATATAGGCTAAAATGTCAGAACTGGGAAGAACTTTAATGTCTAGGGGAAAGTAATTATCTAGCCTGGGAACCCCTATTATTTGCAGTGAGGACACACCCTGTTCTTAACCTAATCAACACTGACTAGAGTTGAAGGGGATGGAGTCTTAAGAAGAAATGGAAGAATTGAGGAAGAATTTTATACCATATAGCTATATTATTCTCCCCAAAGTTATATCATATTATAAATTTAATAACTTCTTACTGTGCCCATATTTATGTTGCAAATGCCTTTGGGCATGAGTATATAACTGGAGATGGGCTTCCTTAGTTAACCCTATAAGTACTTGTAATTAAGTATTTCTTTAAGATCAACTAGTCTTAGCATTCCAGGAGTTGTATCTACTATCTTACCAAAAATCCTTTCTGTTATTATTTGAGCCAATTTTCTACTATCTTATCTTTCTTGAAATTGAAGAACAGTTAGTCACTGTGTTTTGTTATTACATTGTTTTGGGTTTTTTTTTAATCCAGCAAGGTACAAATACCAGCATGGTTAGAATTGATTAATTCACTTCAAAAGCTGTTTCTCTGCATGGTATCTGAATGAAAACTTGGTTACTAAGGCAATAGTCATTCACCTAATGATTTCTAAGTCTATCTCATGGAGACTTTGGAGCACATGAGATGGGCAAATATTCTGAGGGAAATAGGGCTATAAGTTTTTTTGTGAAATATGGGAGAACATTTTCAAAACAGATCACTGGGTAAACTTTGGAGTAAGACTGGGAGGGAGAAAATAATCACTATGACCCTCCCCCACAATAAGGTCTGCACATTCTACAAGATAAATAGACTCTAACCAGGTATGATTTGAAAGGTATTAAAAGGTTCATCAGAGTCCAAATATATCCCCTGACCAGTTCCATAATACCTGAGATATTGTCCTTAGTTTGGTGAGAGACATTTTAGACAAAGGAGTTGATGAGTAGCTGTATAACTAGAGAGTGATAATGAGGATGGTGAGTGAATTTTCTCAAAATGAAACACTAATTAACTGTTATCGGAAGATCTGATCTAAGCAATTTGGAGAACAATCTGAAATTATGCCCAAAGAATTATTAAACTGCTCATATCTTTTGACCCAGCAATAGGTGTGTTGCCCAAGATGATTAGGGAAGAAGGAAAAGAACTTATATGTTCTAAAATATTAATAGCAGTTCTCTTTGTGGCGACAAAGAACTAGAAATTGTGGGGATGATCATCAATTGGGGAATGGTTTAAAAAGTTGTGGGCTATGATTGTAATGGAATACTACTGCTCTATAACAAATGATGAGTTGATGATCTTAGAAAAACATGGATAGATTTGCATGAAATAATGAAGAGAAAAGTGAGAACTAAGAGATTCTTGCATTGTTTAAGGGACAAATTTGAGTGACTAAGTAATGTTGATTATCAAAAATATCAAAATAGTCACAAGGAATCTATGAAGGATCTCTACCCAGATAAAGAACTGATAAATAGAAGTATATATACAATCATTTTTATATGTATGTATATGCATGTGTGTGTATTTGTGTTTAGGAATTTGGTTCTGTTTAATAATAGTCATATTTAAGGCAGAGGGAGGGGAAGAGTAAAGAAAAAGGAAAGATACATAATAAATTTATTATATATTTTTAAAAAATAGCTAGTTGTATGAAATATATTTTCAGTTTCAAGAATAATCATCTTTCTATTCCTAAAAAAGTGAGATAAAATAAGGTATCATAAGAGACTAGGAGAATGTTCTACTTCAAAGCAAATCTCTTCCTGAGTTTTCTTCCCTTATTTATCAGTAATACTGACACTGGATATGACCTACTACTGCTCTGGAAATCCAAGATACTCTTTTTCCCTTCTCAAGTCAGAAATTTGATCTTGTATGTCACACATGATGCCCACTGCTGGTTTTTATCAGAGTTCAGTCATGGAAGATCAGCTATATTGTTCTTGGGCTGCATATGTAGACCATTCTACCACAGATTCCCTCTTTGATGTACCTTGTGTCCTTACTCTGTAGCCCAGGCTTTACAACTATGTTATGGAATAACATAGACCCATTACAGAAACTCTTGCTAATTATTCCCCAGAGGATCACAGTCAAAAAATAAAACAGAAGTTAATCTCAAAATGACAGTTTTCAGTAGCTATAAGCTTCCCAGAACTTTACCTGAGATTGACAGTCATACCTTCCCACACTCTATACCATGAACCCACAAAAGAAAAGTCACTTTGAACAGCCTAGTTTGAATATTTCTCCAACTCAGATTGGTGTGGAGATAGAAGCTTTGGCTCCTTTCCTCCACTCTACTAATGATCAGATCTCGTTAATAAACAGCCTATTTTAAAATAGAAAGGGTGGAATGATGGAAGAAACCCCATCTAAGGGATCTAGCCTCTAGTCGTCATTTTACTGAAAATCGTTCTTAGTTACATTTTATTTCATCTGTCAAATGGGAAAAATATTCTCTAATCTAACTCTAAGGATTAAATAAAGGAGTTTTGAAATAAAAAGGAGGGAAGAAAACTATATAAATGCAAATAGTTTTTATGCATCTTGCCCCCCAAATCTTAGTGAAGTTAAAAACTTTCATGGGTTAATCATAAAATGTCAGAACCAATGAAAACTTAGCTGGCATCTAAGAGTTATTAAGTTTTAATAGCTTAAAACTATACTAAGACTTTGGGTGAACATTGTTTGGCATCACAGATTAAAGGATCATAAATTGTAAGGGATCTTTGAGATCATTTAATCAATTTCTTCATTTGGCACATGAAAAAAAACACAGTGACCCAAAGCATTCAAGTCTTGTCCAAGCTTAAGTGGCAGGGACAGCAGAAGATACCACTATTTTGACTCTCAAATAGTGTTCTTTTCATAAAAAATGCTATTATAAAATTTTAAGAATGATTTTCCCCACTTATATCATAGCAATAGGCATCATCGTACAATGAATAGGGTATTGACCTTAGAATCAAGAAAATCTAGGTTCAGGTTGTATTTACCAGTTTAATGCTAGTGTTTTTCCGCTATCAATTATCTCCATTTTGTATATATGCATGTATTTACACACACACACATATATATTTATCTCTAAAGTGTTTATGTTTATTACATATTCATGTGTATATATGTATCTTTTTGTATATATGTAGTTTTTTTATGTTGTCTCTTCTATTGATTTATGAGTTCCTAGAGCATAGAGATTTTATTTTGACTTTAATTGTATCTTCTTCCCTTAGTACAATGTCTGGTCTCTAAAAGATACCTAATAAATGCTTGTTGACTACTGGCAGGAGCTATGACTTTGAGAAAATTAGATAATCTCTCAAGACTTCAGATTCTTCATCTATAAAATGAAGGAAAATAATAAATATGGCATCTGTGTCAAAGAGTAGGAATGGAACTCATAGGAGATAATAGAAAAAATAAAACTCTTTTCTATCAATAAAAGTACTATATGAATGCAGATTGTTATTCATGTTATAGCTTTTCTTATGGCTAAATGAGTGCTGTTGTCCCTGGGAGATCATAGGCTTATTCCACTGATGACTACTGAATAGAATACTGCTGAAATTTCTCTTTGGAAATTACCTCCATGGTTTAGGAGTCAAGTTAGAAAATAGGTGTCTTTAGGTCACAGCTATATTTCACTTATTTTTTTTTATTGAAAGAAAACTAATCTAGCCTAGCTTAACCACCACCCTCTTTGTGTAACAGTTTTGGTTTGAAATGACTAAAATCAAACCAAACCCTAGGACAAACCTTCAAAGAATGAGGACTTCCTGAACAGAGCCAAGATGGTGGAGAGAAGTAATCAGGCTATCCTAATACAAGGAGCAAGCCACTAGCACCTTAGACTGAAGTGTAAAAAGTCAGAGATCAGACCCCTGACCTCCAGAATAAAAAGCCTGGACTGTCCCCTTGTGCCCAAGTTGCAGAACTCAACTTCAAAAATGAGCAAAAAGACAAACAAACAAAGAAAACGAACCCTAACCATAGAGAGCTAGTTTGGTGACAAGGAAGAGTAAAATGCCTTCTCAGAAGAAGAAAGCAGTGACAAGATGCCTACATGTGAAGCTGCAAAAGGGATTATGAATTGGTTTTAAATCCAAAAAAATCCTCTTGGAAGAGCTCAAAAAGGATATTAAAAACAAAATAAGAGAAACATTGGGGAAAGAATTGAGTCATGAAGGAGAATACTGAAAAATTGGAAAATGAAAAAAATATCTTTAGAGTTGGTCAAATGGAAAGGAGATTCAAAAGCTAATTGAAGAAAAAGAAATCCTTAAAATTAGAATTGGGTAGCTGAAAACTATTGCCTCTATAAAATATCAAGAATCTATCAAAAAAGCAAAAGACTGAAAAAATTGAAGAAAATGTAAAAGACCTCATAGGAAAAATGACCAAACTGGAGAATAGATCCAAGAGAGATTAAGTAATTTAATCTTAAGTAACCTGAAAGACATGTTAAAAAGAAGAGCCTGGACAATATCTTTCAGAGAATTATAAATTGCCCTAGTATCACAGAACAAAAGGGTAAAATAGTCTTTGAAAGAAGCCACCAAATCACCTCCTCCAAATAAAACTACAAAGAATAATGTAGCCAAATTTCAGAATTATTAGCTAAAGGAGAAAATACTGCAAGCAACCCAAAAGAAACAATTCAAATACCAAGAAGACACAGTCAGGATTACACAGGATTTAGCAACTTCAACATTAAAGGATTGGGCAGCATAGACTATGATATTCCAGAGACCAAGGGAGCTTAAATTGCAACTAAGACTAAATTACCCAGCAAAATTCAACATCTTCTTTCAGGGGAAAATATTCAATGAAGTAGAGAATGTTCAAACTAACATGATAAAGAGATCAGACCTGATCAGAAAATTTGATCTTCATATACAAGACTCAAAAGATGCAGAAAAAATAAATATAAAGGGAAAAATTGTTAGTCAATAAAACTAAACTGTTAACATCCTTACATAGGAAGATAATATATGTAACTCTTCAGAATTGTATTTCCATCAGGAGAGTAGAAAGGAGTATACTTAGAGAGAGGACATGGGTATATATTGTTTGATATGATGGTACTTGTAACTCTTGAGAAATGTATATCTAATAGTTCAGGAGTAAACTTAGAAGAGGGTGAGGGTATAAGTGGACTATGATGTGATAATTATGAAAAATTAAGAGATAAAAGTGATTATACTAGGAGAAGAAGGGGAGGCAGAAGAGGGAAAATCACATCACATGGAACCTTTTATAGTAAGAGAGAAAGAAGGGAGAGTGTAAGCATTGATTGAATCTTACTCTACATAGATTGGACTCATAGCAGGAATAACTTATATCCCTAAATGGATTTAGACATTTATCTTACCTTATAGGGAAATAGGAGGGGGAAAAGGGAAACAAAGGGGAAGGAGGGGCTGAAAGGGAGGACAAATTGAGGGAGGTAGGAGTCAAAAGTGAAGTACTGATGAGGAGGGGTAGGGTGAAAGGAGAGAAAAAAAGTATAAATGGGGAAAATAGCATGTAGGGAAATATAGAGTTAGTAATCATATTGTTGAGTGTGAATGGGATGAACCTCCCATAAAATGAAAGCAGATAGCAGAGTGGTATAGCAACCAAATTCTTAGAGGAGAAGTTAAGTGAGTTACAGGAAGAAATACACAGTAAAGCTAAACTAGTAGGGGACTTCAACATCTCTTTTAGAATTAGATAAATTTAACCATAAAATAAACAAAAAAGAAGTTAGGGAGGTAAATAGAAGGTTAGATATGATAAATCGCTGGAGAAAATTGAATAGAGATAGAACGGAATATAGCTTTTTTCTCAGTGATACATGGAACCTACGCAAAAATTGACCATGTATTAGGGCATAAAAATCTCACAGTCAAATGCAGAAATGCAGAAATATTCAATGTATTTTTCTCAGATCATGATACAATAAAAATTAAATCTAAGAAAGGTTCATGGAAAGATAGATGAAAAGTTAATTGAAAACTAAATAATCTAATCCTAAAGAATGAGTGAGTCAAACATTATATCATAGAAACAATCAATAACTTCTTCTAATGAGACAACATACCAAAACTTATGGGATCTTTCCAAAGCAGTCCTTAGGGGAAATCTTATATTTCTAAATGCATATATGAATAAATCATAGAAAGACAAGATCAATGAATTGGGCATGTAACAAAAAAAGCTAGAAAAGGAACAAATTAAAAATCCTGAAAATCAAGGGAAAGATTAATAAAATTGAAAGCAAAAAACCAATTATTGATCTAATAAAATTTTTTAAAGAGTTGGTTTTATGAAAAAAACAAAAGATATAAATATTCTGTTAATTTTGTTTTAAAAAATAAAGAAGAAAATCTAATTACCAGCATCAAAAATGAAAAGGGGAACTCACCACAAATGAAGAAGAAATCAAAGCAATAATTCAGAACTATTTTGCCTAACTATACATCAACAAATTTTAAAATCTAAATGAAATGTATGAATATTTACAAAAATATAAATTACACAGATTAGGAGATCAGACAATAAAATACTAAAATAACTTCATTCTAGTAAAATAAATTGAACAAGTCATCAATGAACTCCCTAAGAAAAAATCTCCAGGCCCAGATGGATTCGCAAGTAATTTCTTTTTAAAAACTTTTAAAAGAACATTTAAAGGATATTTAACTTCAATACTATATAAACTATTTGGAAAAAGACTAAAAAGGAATCTAAAAAAAATTTCTTTTAATGCACAAATATGGTTCTGATATCTAAACTAGGAAGAACCAAAACAGAGAAAGAAAATTATAGACCAGTTTTCCAAATGAATATTAATGCAAAAAATTTAAATAAAATATTAGCAAAGAGATTACAGCAACCACAACTAACACTATGATAATGTACTATGACCATGTGGGATTTATACCAGGAATGAAGGACTGGTTCAAGATTAGAAATACTATAAATAATAATCAACCATATATAAATAACAAAAATATCAGAAATTATATCATTATTTCAATAGGTGCTGAAAAATCTTTTGACAAAATACACTTTTCATTCTTATTAAAAACACTAGAAAAACATAGGAATAAATAGATTTTTTCTTAAAATGATATGCAAGATCTATCTGAAATCATCAATAAGTATCATATGCAATGGGGATAAGTTAGAAACCCTCCCAGTAAAATTAGGGCAAAGCAAGGATATCCATTATTTCATATTTACTAGAAATGTTAGCTTTAGCAATGAGAACAGAAATAAGAATTTAAAAGAATTAGAACAGGCAATAAGGAAACAAAATTATGACCCTTTGCAGATGATCTGATGCTGTATAGCAAAGTAGAAGGATATAAAATAAATACATATAAAGCATCAGCATTGCTGAACATCTACAAACTCAATAGCAAGAGATAGAAAGAAAAATTCATCCAAAATAGACAACAAAAATATGTGAGAATATACCTAGGAAGGCAGGTATATGAATATAATTACAAAACCCTTTTCACACAAATAAAATCATATCTCAACAATTGGGAAAATGTCAATTGCTCATGGTTAGACTGAGCTAATGTAATAAAAATAACATTATTCTGCTTATTTAGTGCCATACCAATCAACTATCCCAAATTACTTTTGAAAGGTAGGAAAAATAGTAACAAAATTCATGTGGAATAACAAAAGATCATGAATATCAAGGAAATTAATGGGAAAAATGCAAAGAAAGGTAGCCTATCTCTACCAGATCTAAAGTTGCATTATAAAGTAATAGTTATCAAATGTATTTATTATTAGCTAAGAAATAGAGTGGTGGTTCAGTGGAAGAGGTTAGCTTCTCAAGACACAGTTGAAATAACTCTAATATTCTATTGCTTGAAAAATCTAGACTTTAATTTCTGTGATTAAAAACTCATTATTTGACAAAAACTGCTGGGAACATCAGAAAATAGTATGGTAGAAACTAGGCATTGACCAATATTTCATGCTGTATGCAAAGATAAAGTCAAAATGGATACATTATTTAGACATAGAAAATGAATCTAAGTCAATTAGAAGAGTATGGAATTGTTTATCTGTCCTATTTATGGAGAGGAAAATTTATGATCAAAGAAAAAAGAGGATGTCATGAAATGCAAAATGGATTATTTCAATTAGTTTTAATTGAAAAGTTTTTGCACAAACAAAACCAAGATTAGAAGAAAAACAGAGAGCTGGGAAATATTTTTTGCAACCAATGTCTCTGATAAAGACCTCATTTTTTAAATTTATATTTATTTTATTGTTGTACAAATAATTTTTTATACATTACTAAAATATTCTCTTTTAAGAGTAAACATAATACCCCCCAAAATATAGACCTTCATGAGCAATAAAGTAAAGAGGAAAAAATTAAAATAATAATAATAATAATAGGAGCAACTAAGTGGCACAGTGGACAGAGCACTGGCCCTGGAGTCAGGAGCACCTGAGCCCAAATCCAGCCCCAGACACCCAACAATCACCCAGCTGTGCAACCCTGGGCAAGCCACCCCAACCCCACTGTCCTGCAAAACCCCAAATAAAAACCCAAATAAAATAAAATAATAATAATAATAATAATAACAATAATAATAATAATAATAGGGGCAGCCAGGTGGTGCAGTGGACAGAGCACCGGCCCTGGAATCAGGAGCATTCGAGCCCAAATCTGGCCCCAGACACCCAACAATCACCCAGCTGTGCGACCCCAGGCAAGCCACCCAACATCATCAGGCCCATACACCCACCCCAAAATAATAATAATAATAATAATAATAATAATCCACCAGCTCCGCTGCAGGTGGATCACATGCTTTAGGATAAGTCTATCACAAAAGCTACTTTCATAATTTTACACTTTTGCCATTGCTGATCACAAATTCCTCCATTCGTACTTCTCCACTACCATACACTTTATTTTCTCTCTCCTTTCATTCTGTGCCTCTTCTTAAATGTGTTGTAGGGTAGCTGAGCGGGAAGCAGCAGACTGATTACCAGCCCTGGGGCCAAGAGGCCCCGAGCCCACATACCACCCCAAGGCCCAGCAACCACCCATCCTTGTGGTCCCAAACAAGAAGTAAAAAAACAAAATATGTTACATCTGGCCACTCTCCACCATGGTCCACCCTCTTCTTCATCACTCACATCCTCCCATCCCCCTGTCCCCCTTCTCTCCTTCTTACTCTAGATGTCTGTACCCCATTGAGTATATATATGCTGTTTACTCTCTGAGCCACCTCTGATGAGAGCAAAGGTTCCCTAATTCCCCCTCACCTTCCCCCTTCCATATCATTGCAATAGCTCATTGTAATCATAAAAAACTTATTATATGAAATATCTTAGCCTATTCTACCTCTCTTTTCTCTTATTCCCATTACATTTTCCTTTTAGCCATTGACTACATTTTTACAATATATAGTATATCTTCAAATTCAGCTCTCTCCTGTGCTTAATCTATAAAAGCTCCTTTTACATGCTCTATTAAATGAGAAGTTTTTTATGACTATTATCAACATCATTTTTCTATGCTGGAATACATGCAGTTCATCATCATTAAGTCCCTCATATTTTCCTCTTCTCCTCCACTCTCTATGCTTCACCTGAGTCCTGTATTTGAAGATCAAACTTTCTATCCAGCTCTGGCTATTTTAACAGGAACATTTGAAATTCCCCTGGTTCATTGAAAGTCCATCTTTTTTCCTGGAAGAGGACTTTCAGTTTTGCTGGGTAGTTGATTCTTAGTTGCATTCCGAGCTCTTTTGTTAAGACATCATTTTTAAAACATGTAGGAAAATAAGTTAAATTTATAAAAATATGTCATTCTGCAATTGATAAATGTCAAAAGATATGCTCAGGAAATTTACAGATTAATAAATTAAGACTATCTATAATTGTATGGAAAAATGATCTAGGTCACTATTAACTGAATAAATGAAAATTAAAACAACTCTGAGGCACCACCTCACACTTGTCAGATTGGTTAACATGACAGAAAAGGAAAATGATAAATGTTGGAAGGATGTGGAAAAACTGGGACACTAATGTACTGTTGATGGAGCTGTGAACTGAACCAACGAATACTCATCGATAGGGAATGGTTAAACAAGATATGAAATAGGAATAGAATACTATTATTCTATAAGAAACAATGAGTAGGCAGATTTCAGAAAAACCTGGAAAGACGCATGAACTAATGCTGAATGAAATCATAGAACAAGAACATTGTATACATTAACTGCAATATTCTGTGAAGAACTTAGCTCTTCTCAGAAATATAGTGATCAAAGACAATTCTAAAAGTTCTGCAATGGAAAGTGCTATTTATATCCAAAGAAATAACTATGGATTCTGATTAAAACATCCTATATTCACTTTGTAATTTTTTTTTGCTTTTTCCTTCTCATGGTTTTTCCTTTTTATTCTGCTTCTTCTTTCACATTATGATCAATATGAAAATATGTATAACACAATGATACATGAGGGAGTATCAGGGTAGAGGGAGAGAAGGGTAAGAGGGATAAACTTTATTGAACATTGAAAATTATCACTACATATAATTGAAAAAAATAATTTAAAAAAATGAAAAACTCTGGGCTCTAAAGACAAGTCTACTAGGAGAGACAAATCCAACAGGAAAGAAGAGTTGCATGAAGATAAATGTTGGTCCTCCCATAGGACTTCAACACTTGTTTGAATTGACCAATCTTGGTCTTTTGGTGCCCCATCCCTACTTTTGGAGGTAGATGCTACATTTATTATTTCCCCTCATTGCAAGAGGCAGCTTGGAATGAGGAAAGAGGATTTCCACTGGGTTCAAGAGGACAGGGATCTAAATCTACTTCTGACACAAGTTGGATGACAGACCATGTGTGAATCATTTAATGTGTCAGCACCAGAGAAAACTCTCTGAAGTTATAAAGTACAGAGTAGTTCTTCATCTGCATTTGGTACAGGGTGTTTCCATACTGGCTTGTTTGTGTCAAGGAACTCACTAGATTAACTAGCTCAAATACAATGATCCAAGACAATTCCAAAAGATACATAAAGAAGATGCAATTTACTTCTAGAGAAAGAACTATATCTAGAGTCTAAATGCAGATCAAAGCATATGGTTTTTTTTCTCTTATTGGTTTGGTTTTTTTGTGACTTTTTCCTCTTGATTTGTGTCTTCTTTTACAACATGACTAATATAAAAATGTTTACATGATTACACAGGTATAACCTAAATCAGATAGCTTCCTTCTTGGGAAGGGGGATTGGGAGGGAAGGGGAAAAAATTTGAAACTCAAAATTTTATAACAATGTATGTAGAAAACTATCTATAGATAATTGGAAAAAATAAAATGCAATTCACAAAATTAGCTATTGTAATCTCTGTCAGTCTCTCTGTCTCTGTGTGTCTCTGTTGCTTTCTTTCTTTCTGTGTCTGTCTTTCTCTGACTCCTTCCATCTCTTTGTCTCTGTGATCCTCTCTCTCTGTCTGTCTGTTCTTAACTTTCTCTCTCTCTCTCTCTCTCTCTCTCTCTCTCTCTCTCTCTCTCTCTCTCGTCTCTCAGATTGGGTCTCCTTATCTTGCCTAGGCTGAAAGTACTACAACCACTATCCTGGTTCACCTCTCCCCAGTCAATCTTCCTATTACTAGTGACTCACCATTTTGTTGATGGACTAACTGTGGACACTGGATAAGCTTAGTTCACTGTTAACCCCGAACTCCCAAATGTATGCTATTTACTGATCTTTGCTTCCCAGATAGCAGCAATTGTACAGTGAACCAAAACTCATTTTACAAATGGGAAAACTGAGACAAATAAAGGTAAATGCCTTATCCAGAGTCACATTACTAGTATATTGTACAGGTAGACTTAACACAGGTTTTCTTGAGTATGAAGCCTACTTTATCTACTAAGCCACACAAACATTGTTTTTTCCTATGTCTTATATAAATTAAACCACAGGCCCATCTACTTCAACCTCCCCCCCAAATTATATATAGATATGTTTGTGTGTGTGTGTGTGTGTGTGTGTGTGTATATATATATATATATATATGTTGCATAATACTTTTTATGATACCATTTAGGTCTGTAAGAAACCTCAAGATCATCTGATCCCAAATAAGGTCAAGGGAACTTAAATGACTTGCCCAAGGACACAGTGTAGAACCCAAGTCCTTGGACCAATGTTCTTTCTGCAATACTTATCCTATGCTACCTACATTGTTACATAGATGAGGGAAATGAGATCCAGAGAGGGAAAACAACCTTATTAAGGCTATCTAACTTGTAAGTGACAGAGCTGGGATTGAAATCCACATCTTCTGTCTTCAAACCCAGTACTTTTTATATGATACCATCCTAACTCTGAAATGGAAAAATAACAAAATGCTATTTAAATGTGAGGTAGTGTTAGAGGGAAATTAATATGGCATTCTGCCTAGTTTGGGGCTCCTCATCTCTCCAGGTAATTGGGTTAAAGACAGCCACAAAGCCCACACATGCTCTGACAGTCACAGGGTGAAATCACAATCCTTGGAAAAACTTGGCATCCATCACAATTGAAATTGAAGACGGCAATGTTAATGATGAAAATTGAAACTGTGTGGAGACTGTAACTCAGACATAATTCCATTTTATCCCCATTCAACCCGATGCTCATTACCAAAATGATTCTCTTTGGCATTTGCTCCCTAATTAGTGATTCTGGTAGGATCTTCAATTTCAATTGACAAATAGTTAATACTTGTTTTTATAATATTAACAAATACATATACTTATAAGGTACCTGCTACTCTCTTTTAGAGTTAAAGAATGGACTAGAAGCATCAGAATAAAGAGTAAAAGAAAATGTAGGCTTTTTCAGTGATTAGATGGAGAATATCAGACAATAGAGGCATATAAAATAAATTTATTCAATGTCTTTTGTTTAAACATTAGTGTCATTTCCAGGGGGTAATCCTTCCCCCAAAACACATATTTCTTTTGTGACAAAAGAAAACGACTAAGCAAGGACAATGTATGCAACGTTCCACATCTGTAGTCTTATCATATGTTCAAGGTCAAGATTTGTCATTACAGTTACTCAGCATTTAACTTTGTATTATTGCTATTTAAATTTCCATTATCACAATCATCAGTTATAATTTCCTTGAACTTCTTATGTCATTCTGAGATCATACAAGTTTTGGATAAAAAGTTATCACCAATCTGGACCTCATATTCTTCATCTGTCAAAGCAAAGCATTGGGTTAGGAGAGGATTTAGAGGCTATCTAAAATTCCAATAGGCTCTATCATGTTTGGAAAGCAGAACTGTGAGCTGCATCCTCACTAGGGCTTCATGTTCTGTGTTCAATGGGGATCGACCGATTATTAAAAAAGCCTGGTGATTTTCCATCCCTCAGTCATCATTCTGTTTATCCATCCTCTCTCCTTGGCAAAAACACCATGGAAGAAGAGGAGAATTTCATTATTCCTTGAATCATAACAGTCAAAATAGATACAGATAGTAAGACAGCCTGGAGCTAACCTAATGAACATTGCATAATGCAATAAACCCATGGCTAGTATTGACATGTGGGAATGAAATCCTCTCCAAAACTTCCCTTCTGCATTTTCAAGTCCTCATAAATACTGGTAACATAAATGACAGTATCTGAAGGATGGCACTGAAGGGAGAGGCAATTTCCTTTTTCCACCTTTATTATTACCTTGAGAGCCTGGCCTAGAAGGCAGAGTCTATTTCAAGGGATTAGGCTTAAATAAATCTTCTAAGTGTTGTTATGTGTAAGAAAAAAGATCTCAAGGTTCATTTTTTTTATGTGAGTATCCAATTGGGAGAATTATGTGACAAATGGAAGATGTCCCTTTCTCCTAAGATGTGTTGAAAAGTCCTGTTTCCTGGGCGGTCTTTAATTCTGCTCTTGTAGGTCCCAAAGGATTCAGCAGGAGGGGAGATGTTCCTTTCACCTGTCCCCTGTGGTTGTTCAAAAGTAGAAGGGAAGGAGCCAGAAGTGAATGTGGGAAAGAGACTGAAGATGCTAGAAGGTCAGAGAAGATTAGAAGGAGTAAGGATTTGGAGGAGATGGGAAGAGATGGGCACCTAGGGCAAGCTTATCCATACATGAGTAAAGGGGCCTTTGCCATTATCTACCTAAATCTTTTCACTGAAGAGAAGAGGAAGCCAAGTTCCAAAGAAATTGCCTGAAGTCACATGGGGCGGGGGGTTAAAGAGTTAAAAAAGGGATTCAAATTCAGACTTTTCTCTCTCTCAAATCATGTTCTCCTCCCCTAGCATTTATAGTGCTATTTAAGGTTTGCAAAGCACTTACATATGGTTTCTTTTGTGATCCTCATAAAAGTGCTATAAAGTAGGTGCTATTATTATGCAGACAAGGAAACTGAGGCTTAAGTTACTTGCTCATAGTCAATCAAGTCTTCCTGACTCTAATTTAGCTACTCTAGTGATTAGCAGTAGGTAGTTATCCTTAAATCAGAGGAACTAATTTCAAATTCAATCTCAGACTCTTACTAGCTATGTGATCATGGACAAGTCACTTAACCCTGATCATATCACATCCAAGTCCATCTCAAGTCACCTTGATTCATATCTGGCCATTGGATTCAGATGGCTCCAGAGGAGAAAGTGAAGCTGGTGACAGCACAGCACCCCTCACTCAAATACAATTCACATGCATGCATGTCATGGCATCACCTCCCTGACATAATAGTCTTCTTCAAGAATGAAGGATAAGCATTGTCATCACTAGGGATAAGCACCAGCTTTAAATATAGTAATTTTCATATATATATTTGATCTTATGGGGGAAAGGGGCATCCTGAGCTGTGATTTCATTGGTTGAAAGATTATCTTCAAATGTAGAATCACAACTATTCTACAACTGTTTGGTCTTCTAGATTTGCCTTGAGAACTGAGGGACAGAGTGATTCTCCCAAGATCCAGTGACTAGAATGTGACAAAGCTAACATTTGATCTCAAATCATCTTAATCCTGAAACTGGCTTCCAACCCACTATAACACAATGTCTATCTTGCTTTGAGCTGTATTGGACACTGATATTGAAACTTCTGGAATACTATATTGGCAATTCTTGCTCTTCTGTCCAATGGTCCTTATTCTAATAACAGATCTGTCTATAACTAGGTGCAAGATTCCACTTTCCTTTGCTCAGTTTCCCAACCTGTAAAGTAAGAACATTGAATTAGGCAGTCTCTCAATCCCTTTGAAAATCTAAATTCAACATTTTTATGAGTAAAACAGAAATTGATATTTTATCTTCAGGTAACATATCAAGAAATGGCATGAGTTAAACATCAAATGATAAAGAAAAATTGAAAAATGGAGAAAAGTAGGCCTGCAATGTGCCTCCTTAAATGTTGAACTTAATTCTTCTTTAGATCCAAATGATAGATGCTTCCTTACAGAACTATTAATGAATGTAATAAAAGGCTATAAGTTGTCTTCTTGGTTGTCTGTTCTATATGTTATTCTTGAAATTGACACATCAGTCCCATAAGAAAAAAAAATTACTTGCCAGAGTTTAGAGTGGATTGAGGACAACATCTCAAAAACTTAATGAAGTTTAAAACCAAAGCCCAAACTTTCCTGACATTGTTGCCTTCAAAATAATAACTCATATCACAAGTGTTTTAAGCACTTATCTAAGAACCTCTTTATAAGATGACAAAAAGAACAACATAATCCTACAGACAGAAGACACCTCGGAAGATTTCTGTCAGACCATCAAGAGTTTCCTCACCTGCCTGACTGTACAATACAAAAATTCTCAATCTTCACATATCCTTTCCTCCTCTGCTCCATTCCCCAAGGAAAAGTAGTCCCTGATCAGGTTCTACTCTACTTATCCCCAAACCCATTTCCCTATCCTTCAGGTTGGCATAGTCTTTCTAAATCAGTCTATCCTTATCTGCCAGATTTTCTCCAGATGCTTAAGAATATGCCAGTCTTTGTCATCTTTAGAGATGTTTAATGGACCTTAACATACCCTCAAGCTAAGATATTACCTACCCTCATTAACTCTATTCTCTTACTACCCATTTACTTCTCAAAACTTACCAAGTATTCTCATACCGCGAATCTATTTAAAGCCAGTTCTCTTTTTTTTGGTTTATTTATTTTATATTATTACAGTAATCTTGTTGTGAGAGTAAATATTAAACCCCCTCACCCCCCAACCCCAAGGAGATGATAAACCTCAAGAATAGTGAGAGAGAAAAAAATGTACTTCAGTCTGCGTTCAAATTCCAATGGCTCTGTCTCTGGATGAATTGCTTTCTTTATCATGAGTCCACCAAAGAAGGTGCTTCAATATGTTTCCTACAGTTGCAATTACTAGTTGTATTTCCCTACACTCTATTCCTTTCCACTCATTTATTCTATTTTTCGCTCTCCTTTTACCCTGTACTATTCAAAAGTGTGTTGTATTTGAGTACCTTCTCCCAGGATCTTCCCTCTCTTCTATCACCTATTCCCTCTTTCCCTCCCCCCTTCCCCCTTATCCCATCCCTTTCCTCCCATTTTACCCCAGGGTTAGATAGATTTCTATACCCTATTAAGTATATATGTTATTTCCTCTCTGAGCCATCTCTGATGGGATTAAAGGCTCCCTCATTCCCCCTAGTCTTCCTCCATTCCACTGCATTACAAAAGTTTTTTCTTGATTCTTATGTGAAATATCTTAGCCTATTCTTCCTCTCTTTTCTCTTCCTCCCAGTACTTTCCTTTATCACCTATGGACTCCATCTTTTTACTATATTATACCATTATATTCATCTCCTTCCTGTGCCTTGTCTACATATGCTCCTTCTAATAGCTCTTATAAATGTGAAACTTCATATGAGTTATCAGTATCTTCTTCCCATGCAGGAATACACACAATTCAACATCATTGAGTTCCTCATAGTTAGTCCTTCTCACCCACCCTCTCTATGGTTCATCTGAGTTCTGTACTTCGAGATCAAACGTTCTGTTCAGCTCTGGTTGTTTCAATAGGAAAGTTTGAAAGTCTCCTGTTTCATTGAAAGTTTATCTTTTCCCCTGAAAGAGGATGTTCAGTTTTGCTGGGTAGTTGATTCTCAGTTATAAATCTAGATATTTTACCTTCTACAATATTGTATTCCAAGCCTTATGAACCCTTAATGGAGATGTTGCCAGATCCTGTGTAACCTTGACTATAGAGCCATGGGAGTTGAATGTTTCTGACAGCTTTTAGTGTTTTCTCTTTAACTTTGAGTTTGGGGATGTGGCAATAATATTCCTGGAAGTTTTTCTTTTGGGATCTCTTTCAGGAGGTGATCAGTGAATTCCTTCAATTTCTACTTTACCCTCTGCTTCTAGAATCTCAGGGAAATTTTCCTGTATTATTTCTTGAAAGATGAAGTCTAGGCTCTTTTTGTGGTCATGACTTTGAGGTAGCCCAATAATTTTAAAAATATCTCTTCTGGATCTGTTTTCAAGGTCTGTTGTTTTTCCAATAAGATATTTCACATTTTCTTCTATTTTTTGTTTTTTTGAAATAGTTTTATTTCTTCCTGATTTCTTGGAAATTCATCAGTTTCTTTCAGTTTCATTCTACATTTGAAGGAGTAATTTTCTTCAGAAAACTTTTTTTATCTCCTTTCTAGCTGGCCATTTTTGCTTTTGAAGGCATTCTTCTCCTCATTTGCCTTTTTTGTGTTGCTTTTTTTTTCCATTTGGCCTAAACTTGTTTTTAACTTATTATTTTCTTCAGTACTTTTTTTGTATTTCCTTCTCCAAGCTGCTGATTTGGTTTTCATGATTTTTCTACATCACTCTCATTTCTCCTCACAATTTTTCCTCTACCTCCCTTAATTGCTTTTCAAAGTCTTTTTTGAGCTCATCCATAGCCTCAGTCCATTTTCTATTTCTCTTGGAGGTTTTGGGTACAGAAACCTTAATTTTGTCATCTTCTGAATCTTCCATGGGACCAAAGTAATTTTCTATGGTCAGATTCTTCTTTTTCTGTTAATTGCTCATTTCCACAAGCTATGAATGATTTACTGCCCTTACAAGGTTTTGGGGTGTTTTGGGGACAATCCACAGGGACCTTAATTCCTCCAATTCCTCCAAGCTTTATGAGAGATTTTGACTGCTCTCTTGCCTATGCTTTGGTATGTGGATGACCACAGGCCCTTCCCTCTGCCCTGGAGTTGTGAGGAGAGTCCCTGCCCGGCTATGGTAGTATGGGAGCCCAAACTGCAACCTGGATTTAGGTCTTGCCAAACAGCTGAGTCCTGCCCCAGGATGAGCAGAGAGACCTCTGGAAGTGCTGGTGGCTCCACTGATTCCTGCTGCAGATTCTCACCACAGGGCTGCTCTGAAGCTGGCACTCCACTCTGTTGCAGCAGAGTTCTCTCACCACCCCTTCTAGCTGTCCCTGGTGACCCCTGGGCCAAGATGTCTGGAAACCACAACATCTGTGACAGACCCAGGGGCCCCCAGGTATCTAGGCACTCAGCCCAGTTGCAATGCTGCTGCAACTGTGCTTGCAGTGGCTTTTTCCAACCTCTCACTCTGGTGAAACAGACCTTTCCTGTGGAACTTCTACATTGTCTTAGACTGGGAAATTGTATCACTCAGTTTTTC